>NC_059302.1:11676026-11701026 GCF_017591435.1 Portunus trituberculatus | reverse complement strand
TCTCGAGCCTACATAACAACCTCCTTACTGCACCTAACCTAACAATTTTCCAATACTATACACATTGCCTCTCCTCACCGCTCTCTCCACCAGCTTCATGTAGTACTTTTACACTTCACCATCTCGAGCCAGTGCTGTGTAACCTTCCAGTCAATATCAAGCACAGTGCCTTCCCTCGCCCCTGCTGACCCGCCCTTCTGCCCACAGGTGTCTACTTCCACGTTGTCGGCGAGGGCGTGGTGCGCGTGACGGACAGACGCCAGCATGTCTACACCGACAAAGAGAACTACATCGACTTCAGGATGCGTCTCCTTGGCGAGCCAGGTGAGCGGGCCAAGGTGTCAGAGAGAGAGAGAGAGAGAGAGAGAGAGAGAGAGAGAGAGAGAGAGAGAAGGGAAGATGGGAAAGACGGGAAAATATAGAGGGAGAGGATTGATAGAGAGAGAGAGAGAGAGAGAGAGAGAGAGAGAGAGAGAGAGAGAGAGAGAGAGAGAGAGAGCAAAACAGGGAAGGAGGGACGGGAAAATATGGAAGGTAAAAATGTTAGAAAGCGAGACATATATATTAAAAAAGAAAGAAGGGAAAGATGGAAGGATGTGTTATGTGTAAGTAGAAGGGAGACAGATGGAGAGAGTAAGAATGGGAAGGCAAGAGAAACAAAGAGGTATCATATAGGAGAGATAGAGACAGGTTCATTAATCTAGGAAGTCATTTATAGCAAAGAATTGACGCTTATGTTGGTCTGTTTTTTTCTAATAATTTTTTTGCCCGTAGCCAGTGACCCTCTTGCATGAAAAAAAAAAAAAAAAAAAAAAATATATATATATATATATATATATATATATATATATATATATATATATATATATATATATATATATATATATAGAAAGAGGAAGAAAGGTGAGAGTAGGGTAAACGAAAGAGTAAATAAGCCTTGCAAGAGTCTCAGATGATTCAGGATTAGTCTCACCATTACATGATTTGCAATTAACCCAGATGTTGCTACTTTGTTGTAAAGGTCTGTCCACAGGAACGCATTGTTTGAAAGTAAAGTTTGAAAACATTTTATTATGCAGTTTGCAAAGTTTGCAAACGGCTTGTAAACTGGAAATTGTTTGGAGACTGCAAAGTTTGCTTCTAAACTTTGTTTTCTGGTGTGGACAGACCTCAAGGTTTGATAAAGGATCAAGATTTGGAGATTTTTTGGTTTGTACCCCTAGACGATACCGTTGTGCAGACATACTAATTTGTGCCATTTGATCACACTTAGACCTTGGATCAGACCATTTAATTACAGGTTAACAGCCAGGGAAGGCAAAGGGTTGGGTTAGACTGATAGCCAAGCCGAGTGACGTGAATGTTTAAGGCCCGTGACAATAGCGCCTCATGCATTGTGTTGACGGTTATGTGCCGTCAGAGCGCAGGAGTGTCTGTCTGTCTGTTCCTTTACCCCATCCCTCCATTCCGTGGAGCCCCGTACCCCCCGCCCCAGTAACACCCGCTCTTTGCAGACGAGCGATACCCCATGGAGAACGAGGAGCACCAGACACCTCGGGGTAAGTCCCATCCCTTCCTTCCAAACAGTCCCACAACCCTCAGATCCCGCGGCGACGCTCCTCTCACGCGACTAACTGGCTATGTATTAATCAGCGCCTCCTCACAGCTCCTCACGCCACTAAACTGTATTACTATTGGACTAGTGACTCTAATCCAGCGAGTGAGACTAACGCAACAACAGTGGAGGCCCCGGCGGTGGCGTGGCGGCGGCTCTATATCAAGGCGTGGCAGACGTTATAGCCAGCCGTCTGTTGTCTCGCGGCCTCCCTCCTCACTACTGACATCACTCCCGCGTTATTACTGTCACTACCATAATTATTACCATTGTTCTCTCTCCTAATGGTGTGTCATGGTTTCCTCAAGGTCTGCACGTAGGAGTGTGTCTCAAGGTGATGGCCAATGTAACCTTTCCTTAACGCGCAGGTCAGGGCCCCATCCTGCTGTCCCCGGGGATCCACAGCTTCCCCTTCAAGCTGGGCCTGCCCCTCGGCCTGCCCTCCACCTTCCTGGGCAAGCACGGCTGGGTCCAGTACTTCTGCAAGGCCGCCCTAAGAGAACCCAACGGTCTCACGCACAAGAACCAGCAAGTGTTTATCGTCATGAACCCGATCGACCTCAACGTGGAGCCTTCCATCCTGGCGGTGAGCACGTCAGAGGGTGCCTGCTGTGTGTCTTTTCTTCCTTCTCATCTCCACCTTTTTATTCTTTTTATCCCTTTTCTCCATCTCTTTTTTTCTCCTCCTTCATATCCTCCTCCTCCTCTTCCGTCTTCTTTCTCCTCCTGCTTTTTCTCCTCTTCTATCTTCTTTTCTCCTGTTCCTTCTCCTCCTGTGTTTTTTTTCTTTCTTCTTTTCTCCTGCTCTTTCTCCTACTGCACCTTTCCTCCTCTTCTTATCTTTTCTTCCTCTGCCCCTCCTTTTCCTCTTTTTCAGTTTTTTTTCTCCTCCTGCTCCTGCTCCTGCTCCTCCTGCTCCTTCCTCTCTCCTTCTCGTGCAGGATTTGTAATTCTGACCAATGGCTGTCAAACTAGTGAAAAACACCCACTAAAACTACTAGACCCTTAAGAAAATAGTTCAAAAGGAGCCCACAATGATGTATCCTTCTTAACTCACCACACCATCTACTAATCCACCACCTCTTCCCCCTACAGCAACCCTTCCACTGCGAGATCGAGCATAACTTGGGCATGACTTGTCTGTCGCGTGGCCCTGTCTCCTGCCGCGTGAGGCTGGACCGAGGTGGTTACGTGCCCGGGGAGACCATCAGCGTGTGGGCCAGAGTGCAGAACCAGAGCAAGGTCACCATCAAGAAGACCAGAGCCTGTCTCACTGAGGTATGGCTGGTTGTGTTTGAGTTTAATGTAGGATTTGGTATTGAGGTTCGTTGTTTTATGGTTAGTTAGTTTGATGTAAGGGTTCATAGTTGTTTGTTGTCTGTTTGTAAGTTAATGAATAAGTAGTATTAAGTTTTGTATATAAATTTCAAGTCATTTAGTCATTCGATGAAAAGTGTGTGATTAGGGATGTTAGTTAGTTAGTTAGTTTGTTAATGGGGCTGGTTGTATTATGGTCGTAGTTAAGTTAATTAAGTGTGTGGGCTATAGCTGCTTTTTTGTTGGTAGTTTATAAGCTAATCAATAACCGGTATTATGTGGAATATATAAATTTTCTGACATTCAGTTACTCGATGAAAAATATGCAGTTAGTTGGATAGTTTTGCAGTCAGTTTGCCGGTCACCAGTCGGTCTGTCAGATTCATACGGTCAGTTTGTTAGGCAGTCACGATATTAAATAGTCTCTTATTTATGCAAGCAGTCTGAAAGTAGGAAAGTCGGTTATTTATTGATTAAAACAGTCAAATAAGTCAACAAGTCATTCATTCAGTCAGTCATTCAATTAATCGTTTATTCATGCATTCAGTCAGTCAGTCCTCCATCCATTCATGCAGTGAGTCAGCCTGTGTTTCATTCAAGCAGTGTTTCATTCATCCATCCATCCATCCATCCGGTCGGAAACAGGATCTCCTCACCACTTCTTCTCTACGACTAAACCAGTCCTGTTCCTTCTCCGTCTTTCCCTCCCTCACCTCACACACCTCCGCCTCACATCCCTAAAATAAGCCATTCATTCATCCAAGTAGTCAAACAGTCAATAAACCAGTCCGTCTATAAGTAAGTCAGTCAATTAAGTATTCAATAGAACAGTCAGTCAGTCAGCCAATGAACAGTTTAATCAATCGATCATTCGTGTAGTGAGATTTATACTTTTGTCATTATTTTCTCACGTTTTTACTTTTTTGTTCATATTTTCTAGAATTTTTACCTTTATCACTTTTTCCTTTATGGTTTTTACATACATATATATTTTTTTACTCTGCTGATATTTCATTCATTCACAAAGTCAGAAACAAGATCCACTCCTCCACTCTTCACCACTTTTTCTCCTGGTCCTCCTAAAACAAACCAGTCCAGCTTTTCCAACTCACACGCCTCACACTCCCAACTCAGCCCAACACAACACACATCCTCACGCCTTCCCTTCACCCTAGACGACCCCAGTACTAACTTAGCCCCCACCGCACTATCCTCACGGCTTCCCTTCTCCTCCATGCCCATTTACTAACCTAACCCACAGTACTAACCTAGTTCCCAGTACTATCACACAACTAGCACACTACACATCCTCACGCCTTCACTTCACGCCTAGACACCCCAGTACTAAAACACACCCAGCTCACCACACCTCCAGCACACCACACATCTTCACGCCTTCCCTTCACCCCTAGACCTCCCATTACTAACCTAGCTTTAGTACTAACACACACCCAGCGCACCACACATCCTTACGCCTTCCCTTCATCCCTAGACGATCCAGTACATGTCCAAGAGCAAGGTGGTGCAGACGGAGACGCGGGAGCTGTCCTCGGTGGCTCGCGGGAAAGTCAAACCGACCGACACGGATGACTGGAAATATGAACAGCTGTACGTCCCGCCCCTGCCTCCCACCAACTTGCGCGGGTGTCACCTCATCCGTATTCAGTATGACGTGTTTGTAAGTGAATGGCAGGGTTGTTTTTCCTGGGTGTGTGGTGGGTTTGGGTGGGTTTGTTTTGGTTGTTCGTAGTATTGGGAGTTTGGGTTAGTTTAGTTTAAATTTGTTTTGATTTATATTTCTGTCTAATTTAGTTTTCTGTCTCGTGTTTTGTTCTTTTTTCTAACTTTTGTATTCGTGTGTGTGTGTGTGTGTGTGTGTGTGTGTGTGTGTGTGTGTGTCTGGTTGTGGTACTAATGATTCAAATTAAATTCATGCTTGTTCTGTCTTTATAGCCTAATCCGGTTTTCTGTTCTCGACTAACTCTATCGATATAAACTCGATTGCATTGTTAAAAGAGTCAAGTTCTCTGTGTCCCATGATTTCGTAGTGTTTCATTATACTTTCTTTACAATTGTTAACATTTTTGGCACTCACAACCTTGCCTAATCTTACTACTACTATTTCATCACATTTTTTTTTTCCCTCAAAACAGTAAATATTTTTGGTACTCACTATACAATCCTTCTATTACACTTTCAGAATATTTTCCTCTACAATTGTGAATATTTATGACATCCACTCTCAACTTCTTTAACATGAATCATATCATTCAGTCTCCATAACAAACAGATCCCTTAATCAATCATCTCTCTTCCGTCATATCTCGTTTAAAAATGCGACGAATTGACATGTTAAGCACTCACTCACTCACAACTAATCTAAAACAAACAATCACCACCCACTTCCTCCACCTACAGTAACTGTTTATTCTACGTTCATATATTTGTCTTATTAATCTTCCTCCACTTCCTACTGTAGTTCCACCTATCATCATCATTATCATTATCATCATCACTACCACCACCACCACCACCTTGTGCCGCCGCCGCCTCCTCCTCCTCCTCCTCCTCCTCCTCCTCCTCCTCCTCTTTCTACTAATCCTGTTATTTGTGGCCGTAGCATCTTCCTCTGTGTCTTCCGTTCTTTCCATCTTTATCCACATTCCATCCACTAACCTTTTCAGTACCATGACACGTTTTCATATTTATAGAGCTTCAGAAACTTATGTGGCGATTTAAATAGTGAAGACCAACATTTAATCTTCTGACTTCCATGGACCATTCGTTATGTAAGTAAAATCGTCTAATCATACCCATACTCTGAAGGGGTTAACATCTCACGGTCTCGCTGTTGCCCTTATCGTCGTCCATAAAATTTTCTATTTATCCTCCTCCACACCCATAAACTCATCTACTTATCTTCCTCCACACCCACAAACTTGTCTAATTGTCCCCCTCTATCTCCCCTTCAGTTCATCATTGAGCCCAACAACCTGGAGAAGGAGATCAGGCTGCAGCTGCCTATCATGATGGCCACCTACCCTTACCGCAACTCTGACGGCACACTCAAGAAAAAACGCGGCGCCCAGTACCCAGACTCGCTGCCCATCTTCAGGCCCTGGCTCAACAACAAGTCCTTCGAGTGACACACACCACACCCACCGCACTCAAGCCCACCACAGCCTCTAGCCTCTTAACCTCCGTCAGCGCCCTACACTCGAGCCCACTGCAGCCTCTATCCTCTTAAATTTAGTCAGCGCACCACAGCCTCTTGCCTCTTCTTAACCTTCGTCAGCGTCTCCATCACGTCCCTAAGCCCTACGAATCAAGCCGCCCCCCCCCGCCTCTCTCTCTCTCTCTCTTTTCACTCGTTCCGTTACATGATGTATGAATAACTAGCCTGCAGTTTGTAATCATAAAAGCTTTGTTCTCTCATTTCCCATCATGATTGTTTTCAAAGGACAGAGATGATTGGTCAAGTCTTCATGAATATTTTCTTTCTGATGATACAAAATTATTCTTTAACTATCTACTAGTGTCAGAAGCGCACCCTTGACACACCCAGTAACTTCCACTAGAGCCTTGTCGAGTGATTGAGGGAAAATGCTGACGGGTCTAAAATTTCGCGCCTGATAGTTTTGAGGAAGGAACTGACAGAGATTTGAGTTCTATGGAATTCGAGGAGCAAACCAAGCTATTTGTGGGGTGCTGATGTAGTTGTGTTTGCATTACGTGAGGGTCAATTACTGAGGCTTGGATGAAGAGGATATACTGATGGATAACGGGATAATGTAACAGTTATCAAGAAAGTGAAACTTCAGGTAATGGTTAAAATTTGAAGGAATAATGGATTTTTTTTTTTTTTTTTTTTACAGGACGGCGTAGTATTGTGGTTTGTTTCGAATTTACTTGACTCACGCACGTTTATCAGGATATTACACTGAATGACAACCATTAATTTGTGTACTGACAGACTTTTTGTTTATTCTTCTGTACTGAGATATTAATTATTGGTCAAGTTATGATGGCTTGATAAAATATTCTTAATAAAACTGAAGTGATGGAAGCATTAATATTTCTATGGGAGTGGGACTGGCGCAGCAAAACATTTTCTAACATTACTAAGCCTTGTCAGATTATCTCGGCCTCTTCTCTTTCATCCGGTGACCACCACGCGCGTCTTTTAGTTCTTCCTTGTAATGATAGCCGTGGAAGCCCTCGTCAGTTTGAGGCAACAGGCGGCAGTGGAGGCGGGCAATGCTGGCCTCTTGTCTGCTACTTTCTCGCTCAATCTCCTTCCTCTCAGACACACCCGAGGCTTTACAGTTTACACGATGCTCAAAAAATTATGAGAAGGACGATGATGGTTCATGAAATGTATCTCTTATCTTCATGGTAGCAAGGCTTTTATGTCTACTTGTATATTTTCATTATTATTCTTATTCTTATTCTTATTCTTATTATTATTATTATTATTATTACTGCTACTTCTATTACTACTACTACAACAACTATTTTTTTTATTAGTATCATTATAACTATAGTCACTCTAGCTGCTGTACTACTCGTACTACCGCAGTATATCAGATGAATTTTACGGAAAGGGATTACGCCAGAGCAGCACAATGTCACAGAATTGAAAACCATTCCCTACAAGGCGCCTGGCATGCTGGCGGGACGGAGTGAGGTGGGTGCCGCCAACACTTCCCACTCTGGCGGCAGAGTGTTCCCGCCGCCAGCCACTGCCGCCGCGCCCTTCAAAACGCGATGCCATTTCAAGTTTCAAGATTGCTAATTTCTGCTCACGTGTCTAGCGTAAAAGCTTAAGCTTCACTTAATGCTGCCATCGCTGTTGAAGGTAGTGCGCCGCTGCATCAGAGTCGCCGCGTGTATAGTAATGAATACATGTTGTGCTTGGGACGCGCTTCGCGACATCTGCTTGTCAACATCACGTGCTAGGCAGCTGCATGAGTCACGCCACACCGCGGCGCGCTAGTGCCAAGGGACTAACTTCCTGAGCCACACACGTGTGTGCGGGGCAGCAGCCACTGGCCCGCGAGTAAGGGACCGCCATGATGGTACCAGGGAGCATCCTGCCACTTTTTGTAAAAGGATGAAGCAGAAGCACACTAATAGCGGCTGGTGCCTGGCGTTTCCCGCGACACCTTTCCAAGCCGAACATTCAGCAGGTGTTCAAGAGGCAACACTGCATTCATTGTTGACCACACACTTCTGTACACCCCACTTCTCTTTTGTAGTCATTAAGCCTTCGGAACTGGTGTGACGCAAGTAATGTGACGTTTATGAAAATGTTCCTTTTCCTTTTCTCACGCAACACACACACACACACACACACACACACACACACACACACTGCTGCCTTCCCTCCTCACTGTATCACACTCGCCATGGTGCCATACCTCCCCGCTGCACGGAACTCCCCCAACACTCGCCACACACTGGTCGCAGCGCGACCGTCTGTCTGTCTGCCTGCCCGTCACTCTTCCTACAAGCGTCACTACCAGAATTGCTTTCAGGATGAAGTTGAAGTTGTCATTTGTTGCTGTACATTGTTGGTATTTTGTTGTGTATAATGTGTGCTTATCTATGTATTGTATCTATCCATCCGTCTGTCTATTCATTTATTACCAAAGTTCTGTTTATGGAAATCTTTTAACTGCTGTCAATCCTCGTCAATTAGAACCATGATTTATCCACAGCAATGGCTTAATTTGTAGACATTTCTCTTTTTTTAAAATAAAGATTCATTAAACCTTCCCTTTGTTTCACCTCGATCATGAAACTTAGCGGTAACGCTTTAAATGTTACAATGGAGGAGCTGAACACACTTCTTCCTTGCTGCACCTAACATTTCTCTGCCGTCTGTCTGCTATTCACATTCCACAGTTTGCATCCGTTATTCTTATGCACCACCTCCCTATTTACACTATTTACAACAGTTGACCATCGCTATATCACCATCCCTTCACCATCTACACACCACAGCAAGAGAGTAGCTTGCAAGGACGGATATGAAACAATGAAGTAATAACCAAGAAGAATGTGTATTAAGTGACAGAGACATCATATTACATAGGAAGTGCAAGAAAATGAAGGAAATGGCAAGAAAATGGATAAAGAAAATGTTTTGGAAGGATATAATGGAAAGAAAATGGTAAAGAAAAAGGGTGAACAGAAACAAAGTTGGTGATTATAGAACTTCAAGGAAAATGAAATAGAAAGTAATGAAAGAAAATGCCATGGAAAAAAAAACTCGAAAAGCAAATAATAAAGAAGACAAACACGAGGAAAACTGAGAGGAAGATGATAAAGAAAACGTGAAAAGATAATCAATCAAAAAAGAAGTCCTAGTAAGTAAAAGAAATACAAAAGAAAATGCCACAATAAAAATAACAAAGAAATGTAAATAGAATGATGAATGATGCAGTAGAAACAAAATAAATAAAAACACCCAAGAAACCACATAGAGAGGAAGAAGATAAACAGTAAACACACAAACATACACTTCCACCACAAAACACACACACACACACACACACACACACACACACACACACACACACACACACACACACACACAACCCTCCTCAGCTTGATACAAATTACAGGAAGTCACAGAATAATGAAGATTCGTCTCCTATTCCCGGCCTTGCTTAACAAAACAATGCGGGTAATTAAGTTTATAAATACCAAGAGAAGAATGAGTGTTAAGGCGAAAGACAGGACAAAAAAATATGCTGGAAGGAAGCCGCGGCATGTAGGCTATGTTGTCCTTGGTAACATAACAAACTGAAGTAGGTGTAGTTTTAAAAGGTGTCCATATTAACCCCTTCAGTACCATGACGTGTTTTCGTATTCATTCTCCTTACTATTTGGAGATCTTATACCGCTCCAAAAACTTATATGGGGATTAAAATAAAGGCTGCATTAATCTTCTGACCTTCATAGACCCTTCCTAATGCAAATAAAACCGTCTAATCGTACACAAAACTCGTGGCAAAGAAAGCGTCCCAGTAAGTGAAGGAGTTAAAGAAAGGGGAGACAGGATGGATACATACACACACGTTTTTCTATTATTCCTTTCAAAGTTAAAATGGTTGCAATGAAAGGTTAAAATATTGGTATATGAGATAAAGAATACCAAACGTGGCTGATAACACGTTCGTTTCTCCGGCATTCGTTCCGTGTTAAGGTTAGAATAGTTCCAATTATAGAGTAAAATATACAAGCTCACTCTGTTAACATTATGAACAATAAGCGTGGTTTCAAATATGTAGAAAGATGATGGATTGTACAGTCAGTCTAAAGACGCACGTATTTCTCTATCATACCTTCGTGTTAAAATAATAATAATAATAACAATAATAGTGAATAAATAAATAAGTTCTAAGGAGAGGCTAAAATATGCTGTCCTCGGTAACATTACAAAACACTCAAAATACTAAGAGTGATTTGAATGTTTAAACACGAAGGAATGCAGAATCAATATTAAGAACACACACGTTTCTCATATACCTTACTTCTGTGGCTAACACGTTTTCCACTTGGTCACAAACATCAGTAAACAAGTAACAAAAAACATTAGACTTGCTTTGAAAGTGTTTAGGTACCAAGGAGAGGGCTTACAGGGGCAATGTAAGGACACATGCGTTTCTCATGTATTCCTTCTGTGACTTAAACATTTTGCCCTCGATAAGTAATAACGTTAAACACTATAAGGCTTGATTTAGAAGTGTTTAGATACCAAGGAGAGGGAATGTACTCTTGCATTACTTCTGTGGCTTAATATTTTGCCATAGCGTGGTTTCTAAATGTTTAGACACCATGGAAAAGGATGTAGGGTCAAGAAAAGAACACAGAAATCTTTAGAAGGTGCCATACATATGACCACGATATTACGTCATCTTCGCTTTTTTTAATCAATCAGGCTTTTCCAATATTCCTTCCTTGTTAGAATAGTTAGAATAGTTGTAATGAGACGCTAAAATATGCCACTCTTCATATGTAACACAACACTATTAGACTTGTTTTAAGAAGTGTCTAGATACGAAGAGAAGGGAATGCGAGTCACTATCAGAACCTTTTTCTTTGGATATTGCGTAATAAGGAAGCTGAAATATGCCATCCTTGGAAGAAACAAACAATACTTGGTTTAATTAAGAATTGTCTACCTAAATACGAAGGGAAGGGAATGTACTCGTTTCTCCAGCAATCCTTCCATATTTGAGTACTGCGTCGTGATGAGGCTAAGCTATGGTGTCCTTGGAAACATCATAAACAATACTAGGCGTGGTTATACTGTCCGTATCGGAGGAGGAAATGTCGGGTCGAATAAGAAAGGAGACACGTTTATGCAGTATTCCTCCCGTGTTCACGCTGGAATAGTTATTTATAATCATGCGCTCAAAAGAAGAAATTAAATCACTACATGACTGACTAAGAGTGGGCATAGGAAGAGGCTATAGAACAAAAACACGATTGAATTAATCATGCATTTTAAAGGGAATCCAGAGTTATTGAATTAATCATGACGGATATAAAAATTTACCTTGTAATGAGAGGGAAGGGATGGCTATAAGGGAAGGCTATAATGAATAGAAGAAAAAGTAAACTATCACACACACACACACACACACACACACACACACACACACACACACACATTTCACTGATGATAGAGGAGAGACCAGTGTATAACAACAATACCAGTAACCACCATTAGAATTAAGAAGACGCCACAAAACTCAAGAGAACTGACCAACATAAACATACACACATGCTTCAGTGCTTTCCTGAAATCATGTATGTACTAATTTTCGTTGTAGATGGAATACAAAGAAAATACAAAAGCTAACCATGAGGGATTAGAAGCTTCAAGAGCAAACCAAGATAAACATACACATGATTTAGTCCATTGCCTGAAATAATACACAGCGCTTCACTAATGGTAGAAGTGAGGCTATAATACAAAAAAAAAAAAAAAAAAAAAAAAAAACCCTAAAGACTACTAACCAGTAGAGACAGCGGACAACAGAATGACAACACGTGGCCACCACACAACTACACAAACACTGAAAGATTGGCAAGACTGGTCTGAGAGTGAGGACGTCCTAAACTGAAGCCATGCAGGCCTGCCAACCCTATCAATGTTTCAGCCCCCTGATTTCCTTCCCATTTCCAACTTCCATTCCGTCATAAATGTAAGGAACTATAACATTATGTCTTCAATCCTCTTTATTTCGATGTTTACAAACCTGCAATAAGTCAAATATATAATGTATCTGGGATTTGAACCAGGGAAGTACAATACATGCTTCTTTTGTTTCGAAGCAGCGCCGTGCATTTTGAAGACCACCAGGCTGTTTGTCATCGTGATCTACAGTGATAAGGTCCAAAGTCTGCTGCTCTTTATGGGTTTGATTTGACACATGTATGAAGGAGAAATGCAGATAAACTTTTATAACTGATACAGCTTGATTCGTGGTGATATTACCGTGAACACGCAAAAATAAGATTAATGTTTCGAAGTTCACAATTGTTCGGCAGTTCAAGCAGCTCGTTCATTTTACAAGATAGAGGCAGCTTCCACCAAGGCAGCAACCCGAGCGAGAGCATATAACCAATCTCTTCATGTCAACCATCACATAACTCGCAGTCACTCTTAAAAGTCCGTGTGTAATTCACCTCGGTCGTCTGCTGGTCACCCAGCCAGTCTTCCCCATTACAGAGCGAGCTCAGAGCTCATAGACCGATCTTCGGGTAGGACTGAGACCACAACACACTCCACACACCGGGAAAGCGAGGCCACAATCCCTCGAGTTACATCCCGTACCTATTTACTGCTAGGTGAACAGGGGCCACACATTAAGAGGCTTGCCCATTTGCCTCGCCGCGCCGGGACTCGAACCCGGCCCTCTCGATTGTGAGTCGAGCGTGCTAACCACTACACTACGCGGTGTGTGTGTGTGTGTGTGTGTGTGTGTGTGTGTGTGTGTGTGTGCATTCTCGCATTCCCCACATCTTTCTACGAGTATACTGCGAGTCTGTCTAACGATGTGACGTCCCACATATCTATACACATGCCGGAACAGAGACGACGTGATAAAATAAGAGCGGATCATGTCAGTCATATGTTACCGGGTCGTAATCAGTTATATATTCAGCGTTGTATGACATGATACGAAGGTTAGAGCCTTGTTGATGTTTAAACTTTCATTAAACAAGTCAGCAGCAATAGTGGATTGGTCGAGATACTGTCGAATCGCTTTCGCATATGTGCTTTGTATCCTATTCCTGCGTTATAGCGCGGTGAGGAAAGTACAGGCTCCACCCTGCCGTCCCACATACGAACCTTTATGAGTGACTACATGTTATGCTGGAGTGTCGTACTCTCAGACATGAAATGCATATTATATGAGCATCACCGTGACCGAAATTGGCTACTGTGACGCAATGAGGCGTAACAGATTCATCACTGATAAATAGCAATAGTTTAGCTTCATCCTCCAGGAAACTTCTGCAGCGGTCATCAGGACCAGTAGACATGTGGTGGCGAGACCCATGACTGCGTCTTTCCCCTGGCACCACTGCACTGAGAGCCAGTCTTCTGAAACAGTTTACTTTTTCACCACGATTGTTTACAAAGACTATAGATAATCATATAGGTTTTCAAGACTGTTTCTCCTCTTAATTAAGTGGAAATCTTGTTACTCTTTCACTAAAACCATTAAAACCCGCGTACTTTCAATTAGAGCCTTTTGAAAATTGTGAATGAGTGGTACAGAAGTGCTTCAGAATATAATTCCTACGAGGCTCACAAGTCCAAGCCATCCGAGCCAGCGAGCCCTGCAGGAGCTTCGTCCAGGGACGGGGAGGGACGGCGGGGGCTAGGCACGGGCTCCGACATCTTGTAGCAAACATTATGAGAATTATATATATATGAAAAAAAAAGAAAATTTAGCAGGATACAGAAGTATGGGGCGTATCATGTAGTAAATACACACTATAAGGCTTTGTTTCAGGCGATATATGACTCTGGTGTGCGGCACCTTCATTGAGTTGTTCAAGAATATATTTAAAGTTTGTCTCCGCGTCCTTGACTCACAAACATCCGACACACCCAATTTCTATTGTCCGAGGGGCGTCCGTGATGACACACACGTCCCACACAGACCTTCAAGTCCCTTAACACTCATACCGGACTACTGGTGGACACCATGGCACCACCACTATCACATGCTGCCACCGCCGGCCCAAGAGTCTTGGGGAGTGGCAGTCCTGCGTGGTGACCTCACCAGCCACTGACAGACGGGCATTGAAACTTCCTTTAATTTTCAGATTGCTTTCGTTCGCGTCTTGCGGAGCTGCAGGGTGGAAAATGGACCTGTTCTTCACACACATACACACACACACATACACAAGGCATTATTTCAAATAGTAATGGACACGCACATCATCTCGCACACATGATCTGGCATCTCTCGAGGACCCAGCGATTATTCAAAGTTCCCAGAGGCGAGTATCACACAAGCCCAGTGTCAGCAAGGCGTCCGTCCACTGGTATCACAGATGCACACTGGGTCACACCGGCTGGGGGACTGAGAGAGCCATTATGGCTGGGCTTGCAGGTCCGGCGGCTACTCAATGGTCTTGTAGGTGTTACGGCCAGCGCGGGACATGAAACTAGCGGCGTCCTCCATGCAAAAGGCCGGGTTGGGGTAGTCCGTGCCGCGCTGGAACACTGGAATCTCATCGTCCTGCCGCTGCTTCCTCTTCCAATACAAGAAGCCGAGCGCCAGCAGCCCCAACAAACACAACACCAAGAACACCTGGAACACTTGCCAAGAGGTGCTGGAAACAGCCTCCGGGCTCACTGTTTCCGTAGTGTTGCCGCCGGCCGAGGGTAGAGGCGTAGACTCAAGGGACACTGTGATACCAAAGGGTGATGTGATGTTCCCTGAAGTTCCATTGACTTGTGGTCCCCCGGGTGTCATCCCTGAGGTTAATTCATCACCTCCGAGTATACTATCAGATGAATCATCGCTTTCGTTAGTGTATTCTATCTTTGTGGGCACCAAATAAGGAGTCCTGCTGGGCTGGGACACGCTGGTGTTGGTGTTGGTCAAGGTGGTTGTGGTGGTGTTGGTGGTGGTGGTGTTGGCTTGCAGGCCGTCAGTGGTCACGCCGGGAATGGACAATGTGGTGCTACCGTTTGTGACTTCCTCGGTGCCCGATAAAGGTTCGAATGCCGTTGCCTCATCGTCCGTCACTGAAATGATTGTTGAGGCTTCTTTCCCTGCATTATCCTTCTCATCAGTCGTCGCTGTGGTGTTGAAGTTATCTGACACACGGCTGTCCGAAGTCCTTTCATCATCTCCTGACGTAGTTGAATTCAAGGCAGTGATGTCCACGCCTCCGCTGACTTCCTCAGTGGCTTGTGTGTTGTTCCCTGAAGTGTCACTGGAAGCTTCCGGCGTTTCCGTCACGTTGTCTACCGCCCCATTTCCCTCTGCAAGACTCGAAGGCGCGTCTGCTGTGGAGTTCAATGGCTGGTCGAGTAGGGTGCCTGCGTGAGGAGCGTCCGAGGCGGTACTATTGTCCTGAGCCTCAATGTTCGTCGCTATGGAAGCATCATCAGATGCGGGCACATCCTGCGTCCGGTTTCCTTCTGCTGCGAGTGACTGGGAGATCTCAGCAGTGGTGGTGGTGGTGGTGGTGGGTTGCCTGGCGGTGATCGTCAAGTCGTCACCCTCGTCAAGGGATTTGCCCGTATTCAGCGGGACGCTCTCCGCGGCCACGTCACTCAGGGCGATCACGTCACCGTCGCCTCTCAGCCAACCCTCGAACAGGATCTGCCATACAAATAGTGAAGGGTGTCAAATACATTCTGGAAGGGTATTATTACCTGCACCCCCTCTGAGTCTGTGTTACCATTCAAACAGGATTTGTGGTGCAAATTGAAAGGAGACAAATACATGTATGTTGCAAGAAGTACAAACACTCTCCCTGAGTCATACTTCAAACAGAACATATGGCGTAAAATGAAGGGTGGCAAATACACATCAGGATGGCATTACAAGCGCCCTCTCTGTCGCTTTTTAACCATTTCGTTGCTGTGCTCGTCTTTGGTTAACATTCGGAACATTAAAAAGAGTGTATGTTTATGTGATCTTAAGGGAGAAGTGAGAGAAAAAGAGGTTAATTTAGTCTTTTCTAGCTACAGTGATTCAAGGGACTAGTACGTGAAGAAGTGCTGCTGAAGATGATCATGGGGAAAAAATGTGAAGCAGTGAAAGGGTTGAACAGGATACATGTTGCAAAGTGGTGTGACGAAAATTACGTACAAAAGACATTATTACCTGCACCCTTTCTGACTCACCCTGCCACACAACTACTGCAGATAAAGGTGTTAGAATAGAGACAGGGGTGTAGAGGGGGAGGGGAAGCGTCACCACCATGATTTGCAGTGATGTAAGTACATGCGATTTACTTAAACTGATGGTGGTAAAATGAGAAAGGGAAAAGAGAAACAAAGTGTGGCTAGTCTGATACTTCTGCGCCATAACGCGCCAGTACCACTGTTACTGCCATAAGTCCTAATATTTTGCTGTGATTTAATTCACTGTATTGTATTTGTCAAACCAGGGAGTTATTATGTAGTCGATAAATTCTAATTTATTTCCTTTACTTTCTATTTACTAGCTTATTTACTTTATTATTTATTAATTTACTTATCTAATCATTTCGCTGTTTATTCATCTATACATTAACAGGGCTTTCCATAAGTTTCCATGCATAGGAAAAATAAACGCTTTTATATAAAACCTCATACTAACATACATAGTAGCTAAGCATTACATGATTACCATTGCATCGAAAACACATTTCATTGCGTGCCCTCCACTGTCTACACTTGATTTTCACCTTTGGGGGCATGTGAAAGCCATAGTGTATCAGGAAAAGAAACAAAACATAAATCTCAAACAACGAATCACCAAGACATAACTCCAACTGTGCTAGAACGTGCCTCACCACCGGAGAACACGTACTGAAATATGTTTTCAACACAAAGGTGGTCATGTAGAAGATATTACAAAAGTCAAAGTGTCTTCTTCTTTCATAAATGTGTTTATTTTCCTATGTATGAAAACTCATGGGACACCATGCACTTATTGATTTATCGATAAGATTCAGCAAAAGCACGACTCACTCACCGAAGAATTCTCAGCCTGAGGCACATCCAGGCTCCGGGAATACCACTGGCCCTGGTCTGTGTCCGTCTGCAGCAGTGTGCGCGTGCCGGCCACCTCCTGGTACACCTGTGCAGGGAAAGAGGTGTGAGATACTCTACTCTCACCAGAACGATTCTCAAACAGTTTAGAAACATCTAGTCAGTTACTCAGGACTGCTTCTCTATTTATAATGTAGAAATTTTGTCAATCTTACCACGCAATCCTAAAAGAAAATCCTTAAAACTTGTGTAAGTTAATCAAGAGCCTTTGGAATATAGTGGAGGTGCGGCAAAGAAGTGTTTCAACATATGGTTCACCGGCAGGAAACAATGGAGGGAGTCTGCGTGCAGTGGTGCTTCCGGGAGAGTCGTAAATGTGTGCTAATAAGGAGAGGATGTGATTCATTTCATGCTAACTGTTGAAGAGTTTGGTGGGGTATTCAAACATTTTCTTGAGAGAGAGAGAGAGAGAGAGAGAGAGAGAGAGAGAGAGAGAGAGAGAGAGAGAGAGAGAGAGAGAGAGAGAGAGAGAGAGAGAGAGAGAGAGAGAGAGAGAGAGAGAGAGAGAGAGAGAGAGAGAGAGAGAGAGAGAGAGAGAGATAATTTTCTAGTCATGGTTTTAGAAGGGTTAATGAGAATTTTCCAAGATCTTTTTTGTGTGTGCGTGACTTCTGTGATAGTTTTGTGAGTTTTCAAAGATGTTTCCGTGATTGAAGTGATAGCTTTTTTTCTTCTCGTTTTTTTACTTTTTTTACCTTTAGTGTTTTTCTTGATCCCGGTGATAGCTAGACAGAGTTCTTTACAAGTTATTAATTCTTTCAATGGCGTTTTCATGATAATATTTTTTTTCTATTTCTTGTTGAGTGTGTGTGTGGGGGGGGGGGGAGCGGGTGAGTGTTTATGAGTGCTTTAGGAATTCTATTGATAATTTAGCAGGGTCTTGTAGAAGTTACTTATTTTTTTAAAGGCGTTTTCTTGATTGCAGCGATAGCATAACAAGAACTATACGTATTACATCTATTCTAATTCAACCTTCACTACATACATAATGGGGCGCAATTCTATACACCTGTTTTCAAGGCTACGTGAGGAGAAAACAACAACGTTACAATGCTAGAAGGAACAATAAATACGAAGGTTCTTATGGAGAGAGAGAGAGAGAGAGAGAGAGAGAGAGAGAGAGAGAGAGAGAGAGAGAGAGAGAGAGAGAGAGATGAAGTAAATACATACACGTGGAGAAAACAACAATAACAATGATAAGAATAACAGAAACAATAACAACGATAACTCTTTAGCCGTGGGAAAAAATAAGAAGAATGATGCCAATTATTGTAAGACATGTACACACACCTGCAGGAAAGAGAGAACAGCAGCAAAAGAAACAATAACAGCAACAATACCAATGAACGTTCTTGTCCTTGAGATAAACGAAAAATTATAAAGCTAATTACTTTAAGAGATATGTCTACAGATGGAAAAAACAACAGCAACAACAGCAGCAGCAGCAGCAGGAACAGCAGCAACAACTACTACAACAAGACTACAAACTAAGACAACAACAAAAGCACCACCACCACCACTACAAGAACAAGAACAACAACAACAACAACAACAACAGCAACAACAACGAAAACACACAACGACGACAAGAATACAACAACAACAGCACCACCACCATCACCACTACCACTGTTTTTGTTAAGCCAGAGTGCAGTTAATTAAGGAGAGTGATGCTTATTGCTGAAGGCCACTGAAGAAAGTTTAAAATTGTAAGCAGCTAATTAACGCACCGACTGATCTTGCCGTGAAAAAGAAAAGTAAATAAAAGTAAGACAACATGAAACAAAAGAAAAAAGGAAAGAAAATAAAGAAAAGAGAAAAAAGAAAGAAAAAGAAAGAGACGTCTCAAAACATAAACAAACATTACAATTATAGTAATAGTAGTAGTGGTGATGATGATGATGATGATGATGATGATGATGATGATGACAATAATAATAATAATAATAATAATAATAATAATAATAATAATAATAATAATAATAATAATAAGAAGAAGAAGAAGAAGAAGAAGACAAGAAGAAGAATAAGAGGAAAAGGAAGAGAAAGAACAAGAGGAAGAACAAGAACAAGAACTAGAAAAAGAAGAAAATGAAAGAAAGGAAGAAGAAGAAGAAGAAGAAGAAGAAGAAAAAAAAAAAAAAAAAAGAAGAAGAACTAAAACTAGCGGTATTATGAACACAACAAACACACATACGTACGTACAAGCACTTCCCACAATAACATCCAAGTACATTGTATAAATATTTAATGACAAAACATCTACATACAATAATGACACACTGACATAAAAATAGTAATAAGTCTGTATATACCCCAACCCCACCTCTCTCTCTCTCTCTCTCTCTCTCTCTCTCTCTCTTATCATGTTCCATCGATCAACATTGGAGGAGAAATAGGACAGGGGATAGATGGGGGCAGCACCTCCCCTTGTTTACCCAGGCTGAGGCAAGACACACCCGCTCCCCAAACACTGCCTGTCTCGCGTGAGGGGAGATGGAGAGGCAGATGACTCGGTAAGGGAATAAAAGAAAGCGTGTAATAAAGAGAGGAGGGTTGCGGTGGTTGGGGAAAGAAGGGAAAGGGAAGAGGTAAGGCAAAAGATGGGGTGATAAAAGAGATGATGAGGAATGAGGAGGATATTCATGGGTAACTGGAGGGAAAAGTGAAAGAGTGAGAGAGGTGAGGAAAGAAGAAAGAAGGCAATGAGAAAGGAAGAAATGTGAATGATCTAGTAGTGGCAATAGCAGGAAGATTAGAAAAAGCGGCAAAAATATAGGGAAACAAGGACAGGAAAAAAAAAACAGATAAAAGGATGAGGTAGATAAATATGACATGAAACTAATTAGGAGGAGGAAACTTTTTGGACAATTAAAGGAAAGATAAGTAAAAGATGACAGAAGACTACGGGAAAAAAAAAACGAGAAAAAGAAGAGAAAAGAAAGCAAGAGGAAAATGGAAGATCGACGAATTAAAAAAAAGTAATAAGAATAAAAGAAAATGAGGAATGAGGAAACAAGAAACGGGAAAAAAGGAGGAAATATTACGAAAAATAATAAATATAGGAGAAAATATCGTGAGAACAGAAGGACTGGGTAAGAAAAAAAAAGAGGAAATGGAAGACATAGACAAATAAGAGAGGAAATAAGAGAGAAGGAGGAAACTTTGAGGTAATTGGAGAGGAGAGGAAAGGAGGAAAGAGGGAAGACTAAGAGAAAATAGAAAGAAAAGTTGAAAAAGATATAGAGAAGGATCTCTCTCTCTCTCTCTCTCTCTCTCTCTCTCTCTCTCTCTCTCACCTTCAGCTCTGGTCTGGTGTCTGGGTCCTGGTTTTCACTGAGGAAGAAGAGGTACTGCAGGGTTACGTTTGCCAGCCCGGTCACCTGCCGCGCCACCTCCGCCTGAAACACACATCTGTCCTTCACCACCTGTTGGGCTCCACCTCTCCCACACCTGTCGTTAATATTATTGTTCACTCTATGCCACTTACTGACTCTTACTGTTGGATTGTATGTTGTATTTTTTGGTCTCTCTCTCTCTCTCTCTCTCTCTCTCTCTCTCTCTCTCTCTCTCTCTCTCTCTCTCTGTTTCTTTTTTTTCTTGTGAATTATTAACATTAACTAACTAAACTCACTAACTGTCTGTCTATTTGTCTATGAATCAATCCACTTACCAATAACTAACTAACAAACCCATTATAAGTTTCTAACTACAGTAACTATCCTCCTTATCCAAAATGTACCTAATCTTCTAAAGTTCCCCATTAACTATGCACTGCCATTGGATTACTGTTTCTGTCCAATCACACACGAACACGCGCTCATTCAGGAAACCTGCAAGGTACACAAAGCTGGTTTCATTGATCATCCAACTCTCGCACACTTTCAAACCAAAGCCATTTTTCATTTACTATCGACGATTTTATATTCGAATCAAAATTTAAATGATGATTGAGAACTTTCGGCCAAATTTGCTTAGGGCCGTGAAGGCCTTGGGCGCCGCATGGGGGAAGGAGGTGGCTGTCAGGTCCGGCCTGAGGCCCAAGGCAGGGAACTGCCCGCAACGTTATCGCGGAAACTCGCATCGTTATAGTGAAAACTCGCATCGTTATCGTGGAAACTCGCATTGTTATCGCGGAAATTCGCATCGTTACTGTGGAAACTCGCGTCGTTATCGTGAAAACTCGGGTCGTTATCGTGGAAACTGAAATTCGTATTGTTCTCGTGGAAACTCGCATCGTGATCGTGAAAAATGAAATTCGTATCGTTACTGTGAAGACTGAAATTCGTATCGTTACGGTTATCGTGGAAACTCGTATCGTTATCTTAGAAAATGGAATCGTATCATTATCGTGGAAACACATATTGTTATCGTTATTGTGGAAACTCGTATCGTTATCGTTATCGTGAAACTCGAATCGTTATCGTTATCGTAGAAACTCGTATCGTTATCGTAGAAAATGGAATCGTATCGTTATCGTAAAAACTCGTATCGTTATCGAGGAAACTGGAATCGCATCTTTATCATGGAAATTCGTATCGTTATCGTGGAAACAAATTAGTATCGTTATCGTGAAATCGCATCGTTATCGCGGAATCACATCGTTACCTTCGGCAAGCGCATCGTAATCATAGTTATTTATTTATAGTTACATCATATTCACTACAATCATTTCGATTTATATAGTATATTATATGTAACTCATTCAAGTCTTCTATCATAAAAGTCAAACACTGCTCGATACTTTTTCTAACACATGGCGTAAAATTTCGGGAGATGAGGAGGCTACAGAGTCTTCCACATCAGTGTGAAATGGTGTTACAAATTCCAAAAATTCTATATTTAATTTGAAAGACGTACTGAGAACCTTTCCATTGCCGCTGTAATGTAATTGTAATATTACCCATCATTAGTGTATTGCCTCTACCTCAAACTGTTTTATTTAAGCCATAACAAAGAAATTAAACATGTAGATCGCATACAAAACTAGAATTTGACTATTGTTGATCACGAGAGTTGTGTTTGTCTACCGCACATCAAAGTAACCCCATATCTATCTACCAAGATACTAATCTATCTATCAATCAACCTATTCATCAACCTACCAATCTACCCATCAGACAGTCAAACAATTCATCTATCTATCGCTCAGTCAATCTACCAACCAACCTATCTATCCATCTTTACCTTGTTGACGGCGGCCACAACGAGCGCTGAGGCGGGGGCAGGGGAAGGTGGCGGCGGCAGGGAAGGGAAGGAAGAGTTTGGCAGGGAAACCACAAGCCACTCCCCCTCCTGGTACGCCCATCGGTCTGGCTCCCGCGTCCAGGCCACCGCGGGGACTGGGGGAGTCTGGGGGAGGATTTGAAGATACAGTGACTGTGTTGGTCCGGTGCTCGGTGTTTGAGAAGAGCCTGTTATCTGAAGAGCTGCTGCTTCACTGCTGCCAAGACCTTTTCATCGTATCTGATGGATTGATTTGATTATCTTTCCGATTTTTTGTTTTTATTTCGCTTAAAAGGAGAAAGGGAAGGGAAAAAAATACTTCACGGAAACTAAAGCTCGAACTATGGATGAGAGAGAGAGAGAGAGAGAGAGAGAGAGAGAGAGAGAGAGAGAGAGAGAGAGAGAGAGAGAGAGAGCATTCATTGTCAATCTAACATATTTTCTTAAAATTTTAAACATATATTGAAGTTGAATAAATATACAAATAAAAGTAAATAAAACTTAAGAATAATTAGAAAAAAAAAAAAAAAAAAAAAAGTTCGCCCAACGTGGGGCTCGAACCCACGACCCCGAGATTAAGAGTCTCGTGCTCTACCGACTGAGCTAGCCGGGCTGTTATTGTACATACCTAAAACGTAAGTAAACAAAGAATGCTTCACAAGCCATCGGGCTTACATGAATTCTGGAGTATAATCTAATTACCTATTTCTACATATCCCCAATTCAGAAATTTGCTTAATGTACTTTTAAAGTTTTCTAATGTCTCAGAGCTAACAACCCGATTAATGAGTCCATTCCGTTTATCAATCACTATCTAAGACCCAATTCCTTCTTTGAACCTATTTCTTTTTTAATCAAACTTTAACTAAATATTCTTCTATCCTAATAAAAAAAAAGATCATGAGAATTTTGTTGAAGTCCCCATTATCAAATCCCCAATAGCACTTAGAAACACCTCCGTCAGGTCTCCTTTTAGTGACTTTAATACTACTTCGAGACTTCTACTTTTAACTCCTAAATGTTAATCCTTATACCCAATTTACTTTATTTCTGGTACCTATGCATTGTTTTTGTAGACCAAGATCAGATCAGCTAACTAAAACTTCTAAATATTTTTCGTTATCTACCTAAACTTACATGAGCTTCGTTGTGTGGGCTTCCTCTACCTACCCACACTATAGGCTTTCCCGGGAGGTGAGAGTGAGGAACTAAACAATTATCACCACCACCATCACCACCAGCCTGATAACGTGAGGAAGTGAAAGGGAATAACACGGAGTCTCTCCCAGCTGTTATGGAGCGCGCCGAGTAAAGCCCAGCCTGCGTCACCTTGAGCACGATCTTGTTTACTACTTTCACTCTTGGAACTAACCTTATTTCCAGCGGTACCGTTGCTGTCTGGACTCTCGCCCTCGCTCTGGCCGCCACCCGACCCGCTGACCTGCTCCTGCTCGGCTATATCTGAGTTCTGGAGGGCGGAGTAGGGGTGATGCAGCCCTTCCCTGGTCACCTCGCCCATCATAGGCCGCATTCCTCCTGTGTGACCGTTAATGGGCCCCGTGTTCACCCTGCTCCCCGTGCTGTCAGCCACATTGTAAGAGTGACCGTTCACGATCCATTTCTTGCCATTCTGGTCCTTCTCCACTCTGCCACCGATGCTCTCCAGGGTCGTGTCTTTGAGTCTGGAGTAGAATCTCATACGCGAATCTATTGAGGTGTCTGTGGGCCCATTAATGTACCTCCTTATGCCGTCCGTGGGAAAAGGTCTTACGGTCCCGTCAGGCACCTGCAGATTGCTGTCAGCTTGTGCTTCCGCCCTGGACATGACTGTCAGCCACAAGGCGACACAGAACCCCGCCAGGCGAAGTGGTGCACCCATCTTTGTTATGCGTGTCTGTTTGTGTGTAGCTACTCTCCTCCAAGTCAGTAATCCTCAGTCAGACACGTGTTCATAGGGGCAGCGTCATACCGTCCGGCCCTTCATTGTGCTGAGTCGCCTCTCTTGTCTTGCTCTGCCTATGTGAGAAAGGAGAGAGATGAAGTGATGAAAATCTACAGCGTGGCGAGGCGCCGAAATAACAGTGAATAAAAATACTAGAAATGCTAAAAAGGAAAGGTAGAAGCAACACAAACATGTCATAATCCATTTTTGACATACAGAAAAAGAAAGAATAAAAGTAACACATTAAGAGGCTGGGATTTGACTATATTGATCTCAAGTGAGGGAATACAGTACTGACATAGAGGGAAACAATTGCTTTCACACTCTATTCTCAGGCTCTACCGGAAGTTACTGCTTCCATGATCTCGTGGGAGATTAACGAGGATTTTGCACCATCAGTGGGAGAAACAGAGATGAACACCCGAGTAACCATCACTGTGGCCTTTGAAAATAGTCCTTAAGAGACGAACACCACAAACCATTTACGAATAGGATGCTTAATGTTAAGGTTACTGTGCTGCTTGATAAAAACTATGACTCGGCTTCTAAACACTTTTTTTTTTTTTTTTTTGGCGGGGGGCGATAAATG
>NC_059302.1:11668526-11671026 GCF_017591435.1 Portunus trituberculatus | reverse complement strand
GCTACATATCTACTTACTCTCGTCCCCCCACACACACACACACACACACACACACACACATTGTTTGATGTTTATATGAACAAAAGCTGAACAAAAATGTAAATTTTTGTGTAGCTTTGTTTTGTTGTGTTTAGTGGGAATCTGAGAGCATTAGGTTCTCGGTCGAGTATGTAAGAACGTTATTCGAGATGTTTCTAGTTATGAATGATGTAATATAAGTGAGCAGCTGTATAGAAACTAACTCATTGTGTAATATTGCCTCTTTACGTTTCGCATCCACATCACAGTAATAGTAAAATTCCGTCTGCCAGGAAGCTTCGGCTCGACAAACCGTGTCATCTCATATATATAAATTTAATTTTGCATGTAAAAATTATTTTTCTTAAGGCAATGAACTTTACTTATTTACTTACTTACTTACTTACTTATACATATCAAGCAACGTGAATCAACTAGCAAGCCAACCACCAATCCATCTATCTAGCATACCAGTCAACCAGCCATTCAACCAGCCAGTCAGCTATCAAACCAGACAACCACCAAATAAACAAGCCAGCCAGCCATCCATCCACCTAGCCATTCAGCCATTCAGCCTCACACTTTCCTGCACACGCG
Source organism: Portunus trituberculatus (assembly GCF_017591435.1). Taxonomy (NCBI): domain Eukaryota; kingdom Metazoa; phylum Arthropoda; class Malacostraca; order Decapoda; family Portunidae; genus Portunus; species Portunus trituberculatus. The sequence continues at coordinate 11,670,411 of NC_059302.1, read as the reverse complement.
CCCACACAGCACTGGCACGTGGCAAAGGACGCATACTGAACGACACTGATGAGAGAAAAAGAACATGAAAGAGAGCGAATGGTAATTGCAAGTGAAGTGAATATAAAGCAGAACGCAGAGAATGTAGGTAAGTAAAAGTAGTGATGTGAAGGTTCAACTGTTATTACTATTATTGTTATTGTTGTTGCTGCTACTGCTTATATTACTTACTGCTGCTGCTGCTGCTGCTACTACTACTACTACTACTACTACTACTACTACTACTACTACTACTACTACTACTACTACTACTACTACTACTACTATACTACTACTGCTACTACTACTACTACTACCGATACTACTACTACTACTACTACTACTACTACTATTACTACTACTAATATGAACGCGTTTCCAAATTGTAAGTAGTAGTAGTAGTAGTGGTAGTAATAGTAGCAGCAGCAGCAGCAGCAGTAGTAGTAGTAGTAGTAGTAGTAGTAGTAGTAGTAGTAGTAGTAGTTGTTGTTGTTGTATCCAGATAGATAGATAGATAGATAAATAGTAGTACAATAGTAGTAGTAAAAGCACACTAGTAATGGTGGTGGTGGTGGTGGTGGTGGTGGTGGTGGTGGTGGTGGAGCAGCAGTATCAGATCCATCACCACCATCTGTTTTTCCTGATGTAAGAGTGTCAAATATCTTTCCCTTTAAGATACCTCAGTTTCCATCTCGCCTCGCTCCTTACGTCATCTCTTGCTTCCTTTCCTCACCACTGGAAGCTTGCGTAAACAGGAGAGAGAGAGAGAGAGAGAGAGAGAGAGAGAGAGAGAGAGAGAGAGAGAGAGAGAGAGAGAGATCACGTTTAAATGGATGGAAAGATGGAAAGATGTGGGGAAAAAATATAGAGAGAAACAGACAAACACGTTGAAAGATAATTAATTCGAGATAAGAGAGAAAGAAAGGATTACAAGAGATGTGAAAAATTATAAAAGCTAAAACAAGCAAAAAGAAAAAAAAAGAACATAACTATTCGTAATTTAGCAATACTGATGAAAGGAAGCATAGGAAAACACAAAACAACAAACGGAAGTAAGAGAAAAAAAAGATAGAAAGCATGTAACTATTCCTAACCTAGCAATACTGATGAAAGGAGACAGGAAAACACAAAGCGACAAACGGAGGTAAGAGAAAAGATAGAAGCAGGAAAGTGAGACAGAGAACAATAAAAGGAAATAAAGAGATAAGAGAGCAAAAAACATAATCATTCGTAGTTATGCAATACTAATAAAACGAGAAAATAATAACTGATAATATGGAACAAACTGGTAAGGCAAAGAAACACAGAGATAAGAAAAAAAAGTAAGAAATTAAAGGAAAAACAGAGACAAATCGACAAAACTGTAATTATTTAGAGACAAATCAATCAACAGGGGAAAAAAATAACAGACAAACTGAGCAAGGTAAGAGATATGTACATGAAGTGCAAAACCAAATCACTGTTTACGTAAATAGGTAGCAATCACCCTTCCTCTCTCTATTTCTGTCCTTCAGTGTCATCTCTTGCAAAAACAATAATAAAAAAATAAATAAATAAATAAGTAAAATGGAATTAAATAAAATATCCTTGTATAACTTAACAAATACAACAACAACAATAATAATAATAATAATAATAATAACAATAATAATAATAATAATAATAATAATAATAATAAAACATGCAAAGAAAAACAAAACAATACAGATATACACAAATGACGCCTCAAGACAGACAACAAAGCAGAGAAGTCCGGAAAAAAAAAAAAAAGAGCGCACAAACTGAACAAAGCAAAGTAGGAAGCAGAAAACTGTCAATCACGAAATAGACGTCAAAACACACAGGAACAAATAGTGAAAGGCTTAAC
>NC_059302.1:11658526-11663526 GCF_017591435.1 Portunus trituberculatus | reverse complement strand
AGAAGAAGAAGAAGAAGAAGAAGAAGAAGAAGAAGAAGAAGAAAAGAAGAAGAAAGAAGAAGAAGAAAGAAGAAGAAGAAGAGGAAGAAGAAGCAGAAAAAGGAATAATAAGGAAAAAGAAAAGAAGGAAAAGAAGGAAAGAAGGGAAAAAAAAAGGAGGAGAAGGAGAGATAAAGAACAAAGTATCCCTATGCCTCACTCATCTGGAATCCTACAACTGTTGGTAATGAGAGCCTGGCGTGTGGAGGTGTGGAGGAGCGCAAAGGGTGAAGGCTACAAGTACAGGCTGGCCACAGAGGGCAGGCCACTGGGACCGCCACTTTTTGAGCGTGTGTGTAAAGGTGCCGCCACCATTCTGGCTACACTGTCCAGGGGAGGCGAGAGGAATGTTACGTTTTTGTTTATCTGTCTGTTTACTTAATCTAACCTCTGATATACTGTCCTTTGATGGTGATGATGGTGGTGGTGATGATGATGGTGATGAAGATAATAGTAGTAGTAGTAGTAGTAGTAGTAGTAGTAGTAGTAGTAGTAGTGGTGGTGGTGGTGGTGGTGGTGGTGACAACAGTAGTAGTAATGGTAGCTGTAGTGGTGGTGGTGGTGGTAGTGGTGGTGGTGTTGGTGGTAGTAGTAGTAGTAGTAATATTAGTATTAGTAGTAGTAGTAGTAGTAAGAATAACAATAATAATAATGAATAATAATAATAATAATAATAATAATAATAATAATAATAATAATAATAATAATAATAATAATAATAATAATAATAATAATAATAATAATAATAATAATAATAATAATAATAATAATAATAATAATAATAATAATAATAATAATAATAATAATAATAATAGTAATAATAACAACAATAATAAGTGCTACAATAGATTTAGAATTACAAAAATTTCTTACATTGTCGTGCAATTTAAAACAATAATTATACAACAACAACAATAGCAACAACAACAAGACACATATACGTATAAGGGGGCGTGGCGTAAAAATTTTTGTCCTCGCGTCCACAGCATCCCCTGAAAAACAAAAGAGCGCTGTGGTGACCTTGCCGCCTCGGGTACGAAGGGATTGCTGCTGCTGCTGCTGCTTGACCGCTGGGCTTGACTGAATGATTATTTGTTGAAGTTGTGACGCAAACGGAAGCTTGTCCCGAGGGAGTATACGGTACATAATTGTAGAGAGAGAGAGAGAGAGAGAGAGAGAGAGAGAGAGAGAGAGAGAGAGACGCGAGGGGTAGGAGGAAGAGGAGAGAGAAAAAAGGGAAAGGAAGAAACACAAATTATAAGAGGAGGAGGAGGAGGAGGAGGAGGAGGAGGAGGAGGAGGAGGAGGAGGAGGAGGAGGAGGAGGAGGAGGAGGAGGAGGAAACTGTAAAGGAAAAGAGGAATGCAGAAAAGAAAACGATGTTATTATCACCACCACCACCACCAACAACAACAACAAAAAAAAAAAAAAAAAAAAAAAAAAACGAAGAAAGAACAACACGCAGTTGACTTACTGACAACGAAAATTTGTGAAGAAAAGGAAAGGAATCACGAGAAGAGAAAGGAGAGAAGAGGAGGCGGATGAGGATGAGATGAAGAAGAAAGTTCGCTTGCACCTCTTTCCTCCCCTCCCCCTCCCCTCATTCCAACAGCAGCTTTCCCTCTCCCAGAATTAGGAAACTGTGTAGAAAGCAAACAATGGAAACTGACTGAGCGAAACTTGAAGCAAATTGTAATGGAATGTCACTTTCGAAAGCCACTATGTAAAAAAAATAATAAACCAATATCAATGAAGAAGAAAGTTGCACACTCACACACTCGTCGTTGAGTAAATAGAAGAGAGAATGAAAACCATCTCAATGTTCAAATGAGTTAATAAATGTTAGAATATTATACAACACACATACAGTACATACTATATCTATTTAGTGTTAACATGTTATTAGTCAATACATTCATAATTCATACAGGAGGTAACATGAACACTTGCAGATGTTGGCTGAGGTGAAATCCTAATATCAGGGAGGTTAATCCAAGTCGAAAATGTTCCATGCACTTAAATAACAACTCTCTCTTCTAACTGATCGCCATTATGGCCTCGTCAAGGCCACTACTGGTGATCTGCCTTTCCTTACTGAGTCTTGGTCATCCTCTTTTAGAGATTTTGGTGAAATATTTGCTGTTGCCCTAGACACCTGTAGCAAGACTTAACCAATATTCTCAATAATTTATCCTTTTCTCTGGTAAGCTATGGAGCTCCTTTTGCATTTTCATTTTGTTATGATTTGAACCCATTCAAGGGGAAAGGTTCACGACGCTTATCCAGTAACTTTGACTAACGCCTTCCACCCTTTTGGGGAACCGGCACCTCAGTGGGCTGTTTTATTTATTTCTTTTTTTTTTTGTGTGTGTCCTTGGTCGGTTCTTTTTCTACATAATAATAATAATAATAATAATAATAATAATAATAATAATAATAATAATAATAAAATAATAATAATAATAAAACAATAATAATAATAATAACAATAATAACAATAATTTAGAGCGTTATTTATTCATGTCAAATTCCAGTGTGGTCCGACGAGGCGAGGCACAACAGCCGGGTCGGGCGAGTAACCATGTATAACCGGGAAACACCACGTCCACTTACTTCAACTTATGCAACACAATCCAAACGTATTCATTGTCACAGTCTCGGAGGGAAACTACGTGTGACAGACTAGCAATCATCTGATTTACTGCTAGCCTCGCTCCTCTCCCTCCACGTGTGCGGGGCTCAGAGGGCCACTCTCTTGAGCGTTATTTATTGAGGTGCACGTGTCTGAATTTCGAAACGGTAACGTCGATAATGTGACACACTACGTAATATGTATGTTGAAAATAGATTAATAGGAGTTGATAGGAGACTTATTAAAGAAGTATAAGGAGTTTGTTCCATCACGATAATTGTTTGCATTTCTTTGCAATGTAAGAGGGGAAAACTGGGTCCACTTAGTTGCCAGTTCTCATACAGGTCCGACAGATTGTGACATGATGTATATACTGATGATTGTACTTCTGTCATTACTGGCTGGCAGATTAGTGAAATGCTTCTATCATTGTGGGAATCCCTTTGAGTGTGGTTTGTTCGTGTGTACCTACGTTTGTGACAGGCGTGGCTGATACACTGGTGACGTGTTGAATGTTGCAATGTTCCATACTCCAGTTTTTGTTCCGGTGATTATGTATGGTTATGTTATTGACAAGCTGTTGCATTGGCTCAAATCAGAAATCTGTTTCATCCTACTGTATTGTAATTTAGCAACGGCAATAAAACAGTCTCTCTCTCTCTCTCTCTCTCTCTCTCTCTCAGAATACGTGCGTCAGACTTACGTAATCTCTCTCTCTCTCTCTCTCTCTCTCTCTCTCTCTCTCTCTCTCTCTCTCTCTCACACACACACACACACTCCCCACATAACCATCCCATCCATCCACACCTACACTCATCCCACACACACACACACACACACACCCGGTAGCTCAGTGGTTACAGCGCTGGCTTCACAAGCCAGAGGACCGGGTTTCGATTCCCCGGCCGGGTGGAGATATTTGGGTGTGTCTCCTTTCACGTGTAGCCCCTGTTCACCTAGCAGTGAGTAGGTACGGGATGTAAATCGAGGAGTTGTGACCTTGTTGTCCCGGTGTGTGGTGTGTGCCTGGTCTCAGGTCTATCCGAAGATCGGAAATAATGAGCTCTGAGCTCGTTCCGTAGGGTAACGTCTGGCTGTCTCGTCAGAGACTGCAGCAGATCAAACAGTGAAACAGTGAAACACACACACACACACACACACACACACACACACCTGTCACACCTGAGCTGGTCACGGGGCAGCCTATCATCACCTGTGCTGTTCACCTTTAATTTGTCAGCGAGAAATGCCACTGCAGGGGTGAGGGGTGAAAGAGAGAGAGAGAGAGAGAGAGAGAGAGAGAGAGAGAGAGAGAGACTTTGTGATAATTTTAGACACATAATTTTACTATGCGATATTTGTTCTACTGTTATCATGATTCTCTCTCTCTCTCTCTCTCTCTCTCTCTCTCTCTCTCTCTCGACCTCACTATCGCTTCCTCTCTGGAATTCACACTTTCTATTTTTTTTTTCTCTCTCCTTTCTTCGTCTTCCATCCTTCCTTTCTTTTTTTTCTTATCTTTCTCCTCTTTTCTGTACAAACTTCTGGCAGCCTTGTGTATTTTCCTTCCCTGGGTTTGTGCCCGCGTCAATCTCTCACGCCCATGTATTGTAAGTAACACTGTTTGCTAACCTGCCCACCTCACCTCTCCTCTCTTGATATGAGAAAGAACACTTGATTATCTTCTCTTTCCCTCCACTCCTAATATTCACAACCCATGGAATATATATATATATATATATATATATATATATATATATATATATATATATATATTAGATTTTTATAAGTTTAGATTTTTTTTCATTATTTTTACTATACTGTATTCACTATAACTCAAGTAATAAGGTAAGGTATATACATCTGTCTCCTTGATTAAGTATATATGTGTGTGTGCTTTGTTTATTTGTCACATAAACACACTGTAATATTTAAATCAAAATTCCTTAAAAGTAATATTTTTTATCGTTCCATTATAACATCGAAGTTATTTTCTTTTCTAATTTCCGTTGCAATATAAATGGACACATACTTTCATACATACATACATACGTAATTTACATATATACATATTCAGTCTGTGTTCCATAATCTAACTACATACATACGTACGTACGTAATTTGCATACATACATATTCAGTCTAGTGTTCTATAATCTAAGTGAGTGTTTCTGTTCTTGTGAACACTGGTTATGTTACACATGTTGTTACTGATCAATAGTTCACTCCTTCCCTCAGAAGAGTTAAAAGCTTTGATTGCAAACTATCACACTGTTTACCCCACTCCCTCTCTCTTACTAAACACTACCGCATTACTCAACAAAAGACTT
>NC_059302.1:11581026-11651026 GCF_017591435.1 Portunus trituberculatus | reverse complement strand
AAACTAAAAAGGCATTTGTTTATACACATACAGTGCTGAGGATCACAAGGGCAGCCTTTCACTTCCTGGACAGGGGCATGATGAAAATAGTAAAATACACACACACACACACACACACACACACACACACACACACACACACACACACCAGCGACAACAACAACAATTAACGGACCAGAACTGTAATATGATGAGGCTATTCAGACTTCTCATCACAAAAAACGCCTCAGGAAATTAGAAATAATGAAAAAAAAGAAAAAAAAGAAAAAGCAGAATAAATCAAGAATGAAATAATGTACGATGAAGGACTAAAAAAAAAAAAAAACACGAAAAAAAAGACTATAAAACAATAAATTAATAAAACGAAAATACAAACGCCTAAAAAAAAAAGCGAGAAACATGGGAATTTTAATTATAACATGCAAGTTAATCAATGGACAAAAAAAAAAAAAAAAAAAATACAGATAAAAATACTTGTTATTGTTACGAGAGGAGAGAGAAGCTGAATATTCAAGAGGACACGAGGGGAAAATGAGGAAGGGGAGATGTTCGAATGACATAAAAAATAGTTTCCTCTTAAATAAAAGTAAATATATAAATACACAAAAATAATCACTTCTAATAGACTACAAGAGAGAGAGAGAGAGAGAGAGAGAGAGAGAGAGAGAGAGAGAGAGAGAGAGAGAGAGAGAGAGCAGGCAAGGCAAGCAAACGGATAGGCAAGGAGAACCATAATCACAGTCAGACACCTCCTCCTCCTCCTCCTCCTCCTCCTCTTCCTCACACAACACATGAACAGGTTTGTAGCTTCTCCCCCACAAACAAAACCATACTGCCATGAAAGTTAAGCGATTCCCAGAAACAAAGGACTAGAGATACCACTACCAGATCTTCCTCCCCGTCTCTCTCGTCATGGGGAAAACTAGTCACTGTGACCTCGCCCGGGGCCAAGAGGCAGACGGACAAACAGACACACAGACGGACGGACACACAGGCAGGCAGACACACGGACCAGACCACCTCTGCGCGCGAGAAACTTGAGCAATGATGTGGCAACGCGACTAGCAGAGAGAGAGAGAGAGAGAGAGAGAGAGAGATTTCTGACTGACTGAATGGTTGGCTGACTGGCTGACTAACTGAATGACTGAGTAACTGGATAGATAATTAACACGCTGAGTGACTGGGTGAATAAATGAATGAATGACTGGCTGACTGACTGACTGGCTTACTGACTAACTGGGTGGATAACAGTGACTGGTTGGCTGGCTAAAGTGGGTGTATAACTGAGTAACTGGGTCGGTAATTGACTGGCTGGGTGGATGACTGACTGGTTGGGTGGCTGACTGACTGGCTGGGTGGATGACTGACTGGCTGAATGATTGACTGACAGGATATACTTAAAAATGAAAAAAGAAAGAAGGATATAGAAGAAGGAAAGAAAGAAGTTAGGATGACTGGATGATTAATTGGCTGGCTAACTGACTGATTGACTGGCTGAGTGACTGAATGGCTGGCTAGATAACTGACTGATTGACTGACTGGCTGACTAACTGACTACATGAGTAACTGACTGATTGATTGACTAGATAAGTAAATGAGTAAATGTGAGCGATTGACTGACTGATTGACTTCCTGAGTGAATAAGAGAGCGAGTTGACTGACTGACGAGCTGAGTGAGCGAGTGACTTACTGACTTACTGGAAAGTTGGCTGGCAGGCTGATTGCAATGGCTGACTGACTGACTGACTGAGCGAATCAAAACTATTCACTTTCATCACGACATTTTTCCGCTTTATACACACACGAGAGAGAGAGAGAGAGAGAGAGAGAGAGATGCCACCAATGCTCAAACACGTACTCGCTCACAAGGTTTATAGATTACTACTCCTACACACACACACAACTCTTGTTTTAATAGTCAAGGATGTATTCAGCAGGCCGCTACCTCAAGGGCGCCAAATACCCAGCAGTGTTATGCCTTAGTGACACGTCCACGCCCACCACATATCAAGGAAACACTACAAGAACAAAAGTTACAAATGACGCCTTACCCGATATTCTAAAGTCTAAACCCGGATTCTCAAGATTATTTCTCCAGTTAACAGTGTATAAATCTCATTAAACTGTCACTGAAAGCATAAAAAAAATATATACTAATAAATACATGAATGAATAAATAAATAAAAATATTCAGAAAAACCTGTATAGCTTATTAATAAGGCCCAGTATTCTGAAACGCTCTGCTCTCACACCATGACCGTTTTCCAAGGCCACCTCCTCCGGGTTCCCTAACGTTTCTCCTGTTAATAATGTCGAAATCTTGTTCACTTGTGGTTCGGATCATAAATAAATAATAAATAAATAAAATCCGTAAAGCCTTCAGTATGCAGTGAAGGTGCGGTGAAGAAGTGTTTCATATATTAGTTATGTTTTAATTTTCACAGGCATCAGGGAAAGTTATCATTAGTTTCCATGAGCCTGGTAATAGTTTAATAGTGATTCTGCATATTTAGTGAGAAAAACATGCATGAGAACTCGACCTGCTATCTGTGGCATTTAAAAATATTCCCCATTTGTCCAGGGTTTCAAAATGCTGACCCAGAAGCAAGACACTCATGAGTTTTTATTAATCTCACTAAGCTAATCTCTGCCATTTTTGTCCAGTTCAGGAGCAAGACACTCATGAGTTTTATCAATCTGACTAGCATAATCTTTACCATTTAATTTTGTCCAGTCTAGATGCAAGACACTCAAGTTTTATCAGTCATTCCTGGTAGTGTTCAATGTAGTATATCCTGGAAGATTAAACCAGCTTAACCTCTACCATTCTTAATTTATCTAGTTCTGATAAGCATTTTTTTTACGATCAAATTCTTTACAAGTACGGGTTCTGTAAGCGTTAAATTAGTTAAGTCAAGCTTGCTAACCTTTTCTTTCTCTTGCCTCTGGTTTCAAGTGAGATGGTTCCTCTGTATAGTATGTTTTTATCATATAGTTTTATCTTCTCTTGTCTCTAGTCAATTCAGTCAGCCAGCCAGTCCAAAAGTTGTCAAGCCAATCAGCCAGCCACTGCTAGTCATTTTGCATTTATCTCTTAACATACCGACGGTACCGTGTCTTCATTCTCTTCTCTTCCTTCTCGTTGAGTGGTACAATGTTCTCACTTCGCTTCTTTGGAACAGTTTCAGTCTCTTATTTGTTCGGGAGCTTACCAATATGGGAAGCGCTTGGGTTGAATAGCCTACAAAAAGATTGGAACTGGCCCCTTAGCCTTATCAGTTCCTCTTTTTATGGTACACTCCCAAACGAAAAGCAGCTGGCAGCCTTGATTGTGGAACCTGATCACCAATGAAGTACTTTTGTTGGTTAGCTAGCAAAACGAAAAATGACAGTGGAACAGGTACTTTTTCTTCTTTTTGTGTGTCTTCTCGTCTATATCAATGTATTCTCATTTTCTTCTCCCCTTATCCATCTGATTTACTTAGTGTGGTGTAACGTTCTCATCTCACTTCAGAATTACTATACTGTACACTCACAGATGGATAAAAGACAAGTAAACATCCCAGCTGTCAACCTTATCACTTATTTTCCATGCTCACTTCGAGAGGCGTCCACTTGGAGGAGAAAGAAAGAAAAAGTTGTGTCACTGTGAGTCTGCAAAATGTCTTACTGATGGAGAAAAACAGCTGCATGTAATTCCAAGGATTTGCATGCAAGGTTGTGGAGAGAGAGAGAGAGAGAGAGAGAGAGAGAGAGAGAGAGCAATATGGTACGGTCCACGCATTGGTCATGACAGGTTTGGGTAGAGCAGCTGAAGGGATTTCTTGCCTATATTGCGTAACTTTTATGTTAATTTGGTCACGTGAAGGTGTCTAGCGAACCGTTACTAATGACCATTTAAGATAAAAAGTCACACCACACACTGCAATGTCGAAATGAGTAATCGCCTCCGGTAGAAACTCAACGCCCGTATTCTGAATGTCTTGCTCTTTCACCACGACTATTTTCAAAAGCCGGATTCTGGCGAGTGTTCTTCCTTTTAACAGTATCGAAAATTTGTTTCTGTTTACCAAAACCACAAAAATAATTAAATAAATACCAGTGTAACTTCAACTACGATGGAGTCTGGAATATGATGGAGGTGCCGCTCAGTACAGCAATTCATTTTTTAAATCGCGTTTTTAGGATCAGTAATCCTGAACGCACGAGTTACACAGCACAGCAACATAACGGTATATGATCACGTGTGTGCTAGAGAGCATCACTTGGACGAGGCAGGTATGCACGAAATTGTGGTGAGGTCAACAGTCGTTGGCGGAAATGATTAGGGACAAGATCACCAGATACAGGTTGGCTGGGGAAGGAGTGGCATTTCTCTCTCTTCTCCCTCCCTCTCACTCTCAATCTGTTTCAGCAACCCAACGCACTTCTGTCCCTGCCAGCGCTTGTCCTGCTTCACCCAGTCTATCAATGGCGCATTAATCCTAAAAATAAGCCGTGCATGCGAAATACTATGGCCTATCTCATCCCATACGGCTACCCCTTGCCTCACTATCACGCGGGGCAGACTCTCGCAGTACGCTTCTTCGTAAAGGTCAAAGGGACGTAAACAGTCACATGTAGGTTTGATGAGCATCCCACCTGTAGCAGTGAAGGTATGTGTGAGTGTGCAGACAGCTGCGGTCTCCCTCTTGCGCGCACTAAGGTCCTGGCTACACTGGCTGGCTGCTGCTACCTGTGACACTCCGCCTGGCTCCGCCCACCCACTCACCGCAAGGTACCGTAACATTTTTCCTGATTCCGTTCGTTTTCACTCTTAAATCCCATGTCCTCTGCGCGTCACGAGGCTGATCAAAGCTACGTGTGCAGACTGAATGGCGCGGGGACTTTACGGCGCAGACTCAGCGTCGAAGATTTCAGTTACTCCGTAGAGTCCGTACTCTGCTCTGACCGCACTGACTTAGCTGCCACTCTCTCCAGTCCTTATACCTTTGGGAGGATGGGAGTATCATGGGCATTCCGCGACGCAGAGTCCCCGCGACACAGTCCTCACGCCTAGAACTCTCTCTCTCTCTCTCTCTCTCTCTCTCTCTCTCTCTCTCTCTCTCTCTCTCTCTCTATATATATATATATATATATATATATATATATATATATATATATATATATATATATATATATATATATATATATATATATATATATATATATATATATATATATATATATATATATATATATATATATATATATATATATATATTAAAAGTGATTGCCAGCTGGGCATTTATTATTTTCTTGTATATATTTTCTTTCTCTCTTATGATGGTCTTATTCTCTTTATTGAGTCTTTGTATGACTTCGCCGAAGCTAGTCATTGTCTGCTAGATCGCTATTTCGGGTTGCTTAACCCTTCCTCAGTAGCAAGTAGCGATCTAGCAGACAATGACTAGCTTCGGCGATGTCATACAGACTCAATAAAGAGAATAAGACCATCATTAGAGAGAAAGAAAATATATACAAAAAATAATAAATGCCCAGCAATCACTAACGAATATGTATAAGAGAAACACTCCTGCCTATATACATTCTTTATATATATATATATATATATATATATATATATATATATATATATATATATATATATATATATATATATATATATATATATATATATATATATATATATATATATATATATATATATATATATATATATATATATATATAGAGAGAGAGAGAGAGAGAGAGAGAGAGAGAGAGAGAGAGAGAGAGAGAGAGAGAGAGAGAGAGAGAGAGAGAGAGAGAGAGAGAGAGAGAGAGAGAGAGAGAGAGAGAGAGAGATAGGTTGACTGATAGATAGATAGATAGATAGATAGACCAATAAATTACATTTTATTTATCATTTTAATTCATATTGATAAAAGGAGAAGGAGAAAATAAATCGGTTTAGGAGGCGGAGGAAGAGGAGGAGGAGGAAGATTGATTGATTGATGAATTTATTGTAGGAGGAGGATCGACGAACCTCCTGGAAAATATGTAGATAAAGGGAGAGACCTGCATAGGAACAGGGGAAAGAAGGGAGCGATGAATGGAAGAGAGAGAGAGAGAGAGAGAGAGAGAGAGAGAGAGAGAGAGAGAGAGAAACTCGAGTTCATCGCCTACCGAGGCGTTTTACTGGTATATAGTGCACCTAATCTCTTCACTGAAGTTTTCCAGCTATTTTGATTTTGAAAATAAAGGCAGTGTCACTTGAACATTTTTTTTTCTACAATCTCTATACGCTGACACACACACACCTATCTTATTCACACACACACACACACACACACACACACACACACACACACAATGCCTCTCTTGTCGATCGCCTTCCTATATAGTGAGAATTATATATATATATATATATATATATATATATATATATATATATATATATATATATATATATATATATATAGGAAAGAGCTCGCTAGAAGAAGAGAGAGCTCTAGTAGGACCTGAAATCGCGATATAGAGAGAGAGAGAGAGAGAGAGAGAGAGAGAGAGAGAGAGAGAGAGAGAGAGAGAGAGAGATAGGAAGAGTTTTATTATAACTGGCATACGAAACTGCAGCGCCAGAATCTGGCTAACCTAGAACCAACTTCATAGACGAAAACGACTGTAGAGTGTAGAGAAACATAATTTTCTGTACCATGATATTTGTTGATTCAGAGTTTAGTGGCAGATGTTGTTCGTGGTAATAGTGGTTATTTATTTATTTATTATTTTTTTCTCATTTCTATATCATTAATTTTTCTTCATTTAACCTTGAATGTATTCCTTCATCACTCTTTATATATAAATTGAATGACAATTCTTGTTATTATGTACATGTATGGAATGCTGTTTTAACGTTTTGTTGATATGCAATTTAAGTGTGTGTGTGTGTGTGTGTGTGTGTGTGTGTGTGTGTGTGATGATAAGTTACATGGGGAAAAATGAATAGCTGTCTATGGAGTGTAGATGCAGCGAACACGTGGTGTGTGAGCAATTAAAGGATTACAACCACCTGGTAGGAAGTGTGGTGCATTGGGGTCTCAGGCACCTTAACTTTACTACCTGCACCGTCTCGACGCTCGGTCCGCTAACAAAACGGACTGAGCGTCGCAGGAGCAATTTTGCGACGCTCAGTCCGCGACGCAGAGTCCCCGCGCCGCTCAGACCTAGAACCGAAGCTAATTGCATTTTCTGTAGTTTACTGGATTTTCTTTCCGTTAGCCTATTTCGTGTTATGATTGTTTTGGAATATTTTTTTACGCTTTTCCATGCAAACATTTAGTTTTTTTTAAACTATTCATTAAGTCAGTATATTTCCGTTGCGTTATACTGAACATATGATGTTCCTGCTATAATTTACGTAGTTTGAGCAAGGGCCCTGTACGCTCCTTGATGTTAAGTGAATTTGATGCTTGACGGAGCAACGAAGTGCTCAAGGTCACGTAGGCCACGTTAGGGATGCGCCGTACTCTCTAATCTAACCTAAAGGTACGTTTTGCTCGGTGCGATTATCGCTCAACGATGATCGTTCATGGCTCAACGATGATCGTCAAACGATTGTGTAGAGCACTAATTCAATGTTTTTGAATAGGACTGTTTTGCATCGAGCGACTGACGCTACAGTCGCGAACGATCATCGTTGGCGTCAAATAGCCTCACGGCTAGGGGGTGAATATAATCGCAGTCGCAAACGATCATTTGACATGGCTCCCAGGTTTTCCGATGAAGAGGATGAGATCCTTGTGGAGTAAGTTGCAAGACATCCCTCGTTGTGGCAGCTCTAACATCCCAAATACAAGGACCAACGGCTAAAAGACAACGTCTGGGCAGAAGTTGCCGATAAAGTTGGAAAACCAGGTGAGTTCGATTCTTTTCCCCCCGTACATTTGGAAAATAACTTCATCTTCCATCTCTTCAGCTAGAAGATATTTAATTAACCACCACCTTTTTCTACTCAGTTTGCTGAAAGCTATTTTCTCGCGACACTATACATTCTTAGAGACACTTTCGCCACGTGACTGTCTCGTCGAAAATCGCAGACACTGACGCTCGAAGCAAAATGGTACACTCAATACTATCGTGGAGCGATATTCGTTGAACAATCATGATAATCACACCGAGCAAAATGTACCTTGATGACGGTGGGTCACGACCCTCTCTTGGACGCTAAACATGGAATTAATTAGTGTTCTAGACAATCGTTTGGCGATCATCGTTGAGCCATGAACGATCATCGTTGATCGTTGAGCGATAATCGCACCGAGCAAAACGTACCTTTACTAAACAAAACTTGTACCATCCTGTCCCCATTAAAGAAAATTATTTGTATTTTTTCTTTATCAGTGTTCTTAATCTTTCATCCCTTGAACTGGTAAACTTTGAACTGCCCGGTTTCAGTATTTCCCTCTGCCTATTTTCTTTCAAGAGGAGCAACATCTTGAACTTTGGATAATCGTTTTCTGACCGTACTCTACTGGGACTGGCATCTCTACTATTGTCTTGTTTTTTTTCCTAAGCCTGCGTATCTCATATTAAGAAAAAAAAAAATCAGATATTACTATGACAAATACTGAACGTGTATAAAGTAGTACATATGCAACTGAAAGGCGTGAGTGCCGCCATGATAATAGTCACATGATAAGGCGATGGTTCGAGAATATCATCAAAGGACTGAGAGGACAAAATGAATTTCAACAGACGAACAATACGCTGGGTTACGTTCCCTCGCGGCTTTAACATGATTACTTCCATCTCCCGCATCAATGAGTGCGTGGGTGTCACAGTGGGGTGAAATAGGTCAGCATGTACAACAGAGAGAGAGAGAGAGAGAGAGAGAGAGAGAGAGAGAGAGAGAGAGAGAGAGAGAGAGAATAATAATAATAATAATAATAATAATAATAATAATAATAATAATAATAATAATAATAATAATAATGTGACGACCACTGATGCATCTTTAATTCCCTCTAATAACAATAGTCGACACATGTGGCAAATATAAGTTTGTGGTGGAGCTGCCATGAAGAATGTGTATGGTTAATGTAATCTAACGTAGCACACATAAATCACCACAAAGTAACAACCACATATGAGGCATTTTTTAAAACAATGGTAAAGGAGAAAATTTTTATCAAAAGTAATCACCCCAGTTGCCTCAGTAAACCCTACAGAACAGCTGCCTTTGCTAGTCTAGACATGGAAAAAAAAAAAAAATAATAAATAAATAAAAACTTGCACTTTTAACATTCCTGTTTCGCTATGACATTCAACACACACGTTATTAATTCCACCACTTAAAACCTTAACAACTAAGATAAGAATCTCACCCTTGCTAATAACACTCCATATATCTTTTATAGACCCTGCCATCTGAGGAAGAATTACTTTGTTAGGCCTCAGCTAAGACAAAAATACATGACATTTTTCACATCACCTCCATAAGGCATTAGGACTACCTGACTTCTCCAAGCTATATGCAAAGGAATAACTTTACAAGACTCCACAAATAAATGATAATGTACACAGCTCTGTTACTTGAGTATTAGTACATCTCTTTTAGTACAGTTCTTCCTTAATCAGAGAATCCAAGTACAAAATCCTTTTAAGAACAGACAAACTTCACACTAAGCACAAATTTCAATAAAGGTATTTCTTCAATCTCTATTTTGTACAAAAAACATTAAAAATAACAAGAAAATATTTTGCATTTTGCAGATGTACTGTAGTTTATCTGCAAGACCTGATGGTACTGAAGAGAGAGAGAGAGAGAATCTTCTCCATTGGGTTTTTCCAATCACAATCTCATACCTCTATCTTGTCCTATTTCTCCAATCCCTCCTCAGGATCCCCAAAGTGGAGGTGTCTGTGGCATTTTGTCTCTCCTAGTTGGGGGAAGCTGAGAAGGTATTATGCTGACCTTCCTTGGATTGACTACTACTTCCACGTCAGGAACCCCATCTCTATGTGCTAAGCACATAACAGAGGTGATAGCATCTGGCATGGAGGCATACATTCCTCACTCTTTTTCTCATCCTAAACCTTACAAATCTTGGTATAACACAGCCTGTTCTCAGTTCACACTATACTGTACATGATAGAGAAAGGTTGCCCACAATAGATATTTGAGTCTTCTATCAACTGATGACTTATTTTATATTTCTGCCAGGAATCATGCCAAGTCTGTTCTCCAAATTGTCAAAAACTCTTTCATTTACAGAAAATGTCAAAATCTTTTGAAATCCAACTCCCCTCAAGACTTCTGGCATCTGGCCCAAAATGACCTCCAATAACCTTACTTCTTCATCTTTCCCTCCTTTATCTCATCTTGATGGTACCACTGCCATCTCTTGTCTCTGAACCTGAACTCTTCTCTCAAATCTCTCTTTTATCTGATTGCCAATAAGGTTTCATTAAGGCTGCTCTACTGGTGGTCTTCTGGCTTTCCTTACCGAGTCTCTTTTAGAGATATTGGTGAAACTTTTCTGGTGCTTTAGATATATCAAAAACTTTTGATAGAGTCTGGCACAAAGCTTTGATCTCCAAACTACCCTTCTATGGCTTCCATCATTCTCTCTGCTTTCTTCTCTAACCATGCTATTGGTGCTGTGGTAGATGGCCACTGTTCACCTAAATCTATAAAAAGTGTTGTTCCTCAGGGTTCTGTCCTGTCACCCACTCTCTTCCTATTACTCATCCATGATCTTTTAAACAAAACTTCTTGTTCTATACACTCCTACACTTTTCCACATTTTTTCAGACAACCAACCTTTTAGGAAGTAAACAGATCACACAGGGATGCCACAAAATTGCCTGATTTATCTCTCTAAAATTTTTAATTGGGACTGAGAAAAGTTAGTAATTGTTCAATGCCTCAAAAATTCATTTCCTCCATTTATCAACTCAACACAGCCAACTATGCCTCTTCTTCAATGACACTCAACTGTCTCCTTCAACAGTGAATATCCTCAGTCTGTCCTCTACTTATAATCTAAACAGGAAACTTCACATCTCTTCTCTAGCTAAAACAGCTTCTATGAAGTTATGCATTCTGATTCAACTGTCAGTTTTTTTTTTTTTTTTTTTTTTTATCCCCAAACTGTTAACTCTGTACAGGGGCATTATCCACCCATGTATGAAGTTATTCTTCACATGCATGGGAGGGTTCCATTCACATAAAAGATGGAATCAAGAGCTTTTTCATCTTATCTATTTCTCTCCTCTTACTGACTGTCTTCAGCCCCTTTCTCATCACTGGAATGTTGCATCCCTTGCTATCTTCTGTTTACTACTATTTTCATGCCAACTACTCTTCTGATCTTACTAACTACATGCCTTCCCTCCTCTCATGGACTTACTGCACAAGACTTTCTTCTTTCTCTTACTCATATTTTGTCCACCTCTCTAATGGAAGAGTTAACCAGTACTCTCAATCATTCATCTTTATTTGGTAAACTTTGGAACTCCCTCTACCTATGACCTGAGGTTATTTAAGAGGAAGGTGTTGACACTTATCCCATTTTTTTGGCTAACTCTATCAACCCTATTCAAGAACTGGCATCTCAGTGGGCCTTTATGTTTAATTGTTATTGTTACCCTTACCTAGTTTTCCCTTCTTACATAAAAAAAGAATAAATAAATAATAAAAAAAAAAAAAAAAAAAAAATGGTGTATGTATTTGCATTTTCAGGGCAAGGCTTACGTGTTTACCTCATTTTGATTCCCTCAGTAAAAATATTACACCTGTTCTTAACCTGACCACATCACCATAAAAGAACCTTCTGCTCCATACCCACAATATTGCACCCATAATCCAGGAGGATATTTCCCTTAACTTATTTGTTTTTTGTTTTTAATAATAAAACTAATTTTAAAATATATGCATTAGTTTTGTAAAAAATTGTCTTAAAGAAGCAATTTGTGTGTGAGTTTGTTAAGCACTACAACAATTATTTCATTCCTTCATGCTGCTCTTGGTAGTCTTTCAATGGCACTGGGTTGTCACACTTCAATATAGGATATGTGAAAGAACACTGGTAATCTTTGATCAACACTGTACAAGTCTGCTTGCCTGTGATGAGCAAGCACAATGAAGTTTTGCAAGCATCTCATTAAACAATTGTAATAAACATTACACTTAATAAAATACACAAATCAGTGAAGTGGTCCCTTTTAAGAAATGCTTGAAGAAGCAGGTTCATGTATATAGTGTTTCCTAAAACAATCCATCATACTATTAAAATCCATCACATAATAAATGTTAGCACAGCCCTCAGCAGACATGAATGTATATATCAAATAAAAGTGACAATTCATGTATTCACATCTTTCAAAGATATTCTTTCAAATCAGCATAACTGTAAAGGACCACTTGTTCAACATCTTGGAATCTGTGATTGTTGTACATGTTTATCAATGGATTAATTTTAATAAAATTGTCCTGTGATCATCCAACATACTGCTACTTTACTGACATGAGGAAACACATCTATAGTCTTCTTACACATACTCAGTGGTTTGCGTGCCTGTCTGAAACCCAATTTGAAACAGTGATATGCACTGATTAAACTTGCAGTAAGGAGTTCTTCAGATCACAGAAGTGACAAACTGGTGGTGAGATGTTGCTCTGGGAGTCATTGCTGCATCCTCTGCCTCCCATAACCAGTTTGGGGTCAGAAAATTACCTCTAAGAGATATTCTAAGCTAGTAGCTTGTTTAAGCTTGTCTACCTTGCCATGCCATTTTCAAGTGCTTTACAGGTGTGGTGCTGTTTTGCTTCCAGGATACACCTGAGGCTTCACTTGTGTTATACATGCTCATTCAACTATGAGGAGGCAATATCTTACCTTAGGGATGTGCAACAGTTGAGTTTTAAGGAGCTGTACGCTTTCCTTCATAACATTCAGTGTGATCTGCACACATAATAACACTTGTACATGTGAGGATGAGAAACTATGGTTTGAAATAAATAATGACAAAGTAAAGTTAGTATACATCTGGTATGTAAATATTATGTGCTAACAATAATCACTCAATCCTATAATATTTTCAGTTTTCTCTGAGTTTGATCAAATACACCTAACCCTCCGTTATCGCGTTTAGGCATTATCGCACACTTATGAAAATCTGCAAAATTCAGTTTTAGCACATCTGGAAAATCGTTATCACGCACCCGTAGTAGTGGTAGTAGTAGTACCTATATCCAAACTACACAAAGACGAATGTCTAGATGGGGGAGGAGGAAGAGGTGGAGGGGGAGAAAGGTGATGATCATGAGGAGGAGGAGGAGCCAGCAGCCAATCATCGCTGTGTATTCATGTCACGTGATTTGAATAAGGGAACTGATTGGTTCCAGTCACTCTGCTCACCACCACCATTACCACCACCATCACCACCACCACCACCCTTCAGTCTCACACATGGTATTCTGCTGTTCAGAGCTGGTTTTCATTCATTTCAGATTGTCAAATGTTAATAAGCTACTCCAATATTAATGGTAATAAATTTAGGGTAACAGGAAAATTTTTTAGGAAAATCTTTGGGTTGAGGCACCAATTTATTTATTTCCTATTTATTCTTCACTTCCGTTATCACATTTTCCACTACCACGCAGTTTTTAAGGCACCAATTTCGCCCGATAACGGAGAGTTAGGTGTATTAATGTCCACTTTTTTTAGAGGAGTTGATAATGCATGTTTAATTACACATTTTTTCACACACCCAATTTAGTACATTTTAAAAAGTTAAATCAGGAACTGATGAATATCAAAATCATGGTTCCTGAAAATTAAAAGACATCATCATTAGCTGTACCAACACCAAATGTACTGTACTACCAGGAAGACACCAACAGCATACTTCCATTACATTCAGTCACTCAGTGACTTGAAGTGGTGCTTTAATCACTGACTGACTTCAAACATATTCACAGAACTCTGCAATGCTTACCAATATATATTCTTCAGTTACCTAACAAGACTTGTCTTTAAATGTTCATAGGATTCTAATAATTACAAATCTTCATGTTAATACATAGGGCAACTGAACCCTAACTTTTCCTATCTGGTGATCAAACTTCTCATTTTAAATGTATAATGTGATAGTTTCCCTTTACAGAAAACTAGAAACATCAAGTCTGTATTGAGGTCTTAATTTTATTGTGAAAATTAGGATTCTGCTTAGAATGAGTAAAAATACTGGACAAGAATCAGGTGTTAATGAATCTATCTGTATGACAGGACTGATGGCGGGGATGATGCAGACTATAGATATGCAACAATGGACGAGAGCAGGGGGTTAAGTTGAGGGAATCATGATTTCTCCTCACAATGCAGACTCTTTCCCTACAAATGAAAGGTAGTCTGTATGACTGACATTTGAAATATGATAATTAATGGTATAGAAACATGGGCTGTTAAAGGCTCATGCCAAAGAGACTTCAATGAGCTGAAATGAACATGATGTGGTGAATGTGTTAATACTTTGAAAGATTTTTCTCCAGAGAGAGAGAGACCAAGAAAGACAATTTGGATTGTGGATTGTGTGTGTATCTGTGAGGGGATGACAGCCAGCCTTGAGTGACTAGGCTATGTGAAGACAATGGATGGCAATGAGAGGATGAGGCACACATGGAGAGGAAAGTATGCTGCCCACATGGGATGACACACTCAACACTGGCCTGACCTCAACACTGCAAGACAAATAATCTGTACACTGGTGTGGCCTTAGCAGTTTGTTGTCAGGTAACCAAGGCTGATCCATGAAAGTGAGAGCATTATCTTTCCAAATTGATGATAATGATTATGAAAGCTTTAGAGTTAAAAATAGTATTCCTGCTCTATATTTCACTATGAAATTTTAATTCTGATTGTCATGCTGTAAAATACAAAGTATCTTGTGCATTGATCAATTTTTCCTCTAAAGAAACCACTGCCCATGGAGAATACACAAGAGATCTGGCAATCTGAATGGTAGTGACTGATGCATTAAACATCTTGCTCACATGACTTACGTGATGACAAATAAAAATGTTACGCTAAGCACATTCCTATTTTCTATTGAAATAAGTCCACATCACATGTTTGCTGTACAAAATAGAAGACACGAGGTGTATCACTTTTCTCATGAGAAACATACGCCTCAAATGCTTCACTAGCCACATGGTAACAAAACTACCAAGCTACCTACTGTCCATGGCTACTTACAACAGTCAAGCAAATACTAGCTAAGGAAATCCACCACTTCATCCAGCTCTCTCTGCTTGGCCTGCTTGTGTGCCCAGCGAGCCTCCACCGTCTCTGCCGTCAACTTCCACTTATCGTGAAAGATCCTGGAGCCACAGGTGTGACACATCTTACCCTTCTGGAATGGCGGGGTCTTGATGTAGGTGTCCAGGCACTTATGGTGGTAGACATGGCCGCAGTACACCCGCTCCAAGTGCAGCGCACCATACTCATCCAATTCAACAGTCTGAAGGAGCATGATAGGGACTATTCATATTACTTAAACCACACTAGCCTGTATTTCTTTTCACATTTGCATTCATAAAATCATTCATTAGACATTGTAATCAGCATTCATCATAATCTTCTGTATACAATTCTTTTTATACTATACCATGTAATATTTCCATCATCCAGTTAGTTCACAGAGTGGATGCAAAGTGCCTAACACAAATAAAATCTCAGTGACCACATGGAAAGCCACACTTCCATGTAAATTGCTTTACTCTCTGTACTGAGAGAAATATATAACTGATGTTTAGATAATCTATGCATTCTGCTATTTCAAGAGGAACAGAAAATCAATACTTCTTTATTTTCCTGTACTTTCATTATCTATCAACATCTGATGCCTACACATATTTCTAAGAACCATTCACAAAGTTCACAGGGCTGCAGAAGAGAAGAACTGAGAAATAAATTGTGATGATTCTAACAACAGCACATCCAAATAACAGGGATTAGTTTTACTCTAGTAACTATATCAACAACAAATTATACTCTATGGTTGGTTGGGCTGAGACACATCAATATAGCAGAACCAAAGCCAGAAGCTTTTACAACAACTCTCACTTTGCACCACAGTGCTAAAGAACAGGAAGCTTCATCATGTTCTGGCAACATTGTGGATGATGTCAAATAACACCATCACAAAGGTCCACAATATTCTCAGGAGTTCCACAGCACAAGTACTTTGCCATCCACACAACTCCAAGTGGTCTCACAACAAGTTTTATTCATAACTGGACATAGCTCAATATCATCCTTCATCAAAGTAAAACCTGCTGCCTCCAACAAGAAAGATCAACACTGCTTCAGTGAATGAAGGACACAGGGAAGGGCAAGGGTGATCAAGTCTCCTGTCCACATGTTGATGCACTTACACTTTTAACATCTGCCAGTGCATCATGGAAAAAAAAATGCTGTTTACATATTATTAAATGTAAAATTGGTTTGCCAACTGCACTATTTTAAGTCTACCAGTGTTCATAGTAGACTCACTCTCATTCTCTCTCTCTCCTTGAGACATTTTGGAAAGAATGTTGAAAATATAGGAATAACTGGTCTTCAGCTTGTCCAGCCACCTGTTGCACCAATCATATTATTATTTATGGCTTTGCCACAGAGTAATAGGGGTAAAAGAGTTGAAAAAAAAGGGAAGGTTGTTCTGTTTGTTCTCTGAGTATTTTGAGTCAATTTCTATCTTCCAGACCAAATTTGTAGAGTAAAAAAATCCTAAAAATACATGGTTTATATAATTAATTCCTCAAATACCACTGGCAGCCATCACAGAGCAACTTTTTGTAGTATATCTATTCTCAAAAAAAATCTTAGTCCTTGATGTTCTAATTACACCTTAATGCAAGGAAAATATGATCAGTAAATCTTCCCTTCTTTAAGCTTTGTTCAGTAAACCCTTCCTTCTATCTCCATACAATTACCTTACCTTGGAGTCATCTAGGTTGGAAAGTGTGTTAAGTAAACCCTGCCTTCTATTTCCTCACCCTGGCCTTATCTATACATCATCTGGATAAGAAAGTAGGTTCAGTAAGCCCTCCCTTCTATTTCCCTACCCTGGCCTATAGATCATCTGAGGAGGAAAGTGTATTCAGTAAGCCCTCCCTTCTACCTCCCTATCCTAGATTTACCTTTGGATCATCGGGGAAGGCTTTCTTTCTGCACATCTTGCACTCTGAGTTGACGTATCTGTGAGCCTCATCTATCAGGAAGGACACCACGGGCTCCATGGACGGCCGCAACACAAAGGGTGGGTCTTTGGGCTTCTTTTTTTTAGGCGGCTCCACACACTGCCGGGCGATCTCCACAGACTGCGCCAAGAACCATCGCTTGAACACTGGTGGGTAATTACAATCTTTCTCCTCTATCCTGGGTAAAGTAAGGAATTTCACTCATTAGACTCTTATTGCAAGTGTTTGGTTGTGGTAGTCTTCTGTATTTGAATAAATATGGTGCTTTCCTTCTCCTCTGATCTAGATAAAATAAGGGACTGGCTGCATTAGTCATGTATTGCAAGTATTTGGTTGTGGTAGTCTCTTGTATCTTAATGAATATAGTGTTTTCCTTCTCTGTTCTAGATACAGGAATGTACTGGCTGTGTTAGTTTTCTTTCTCTGTTTGAGATAAAGAAAGCAACGACTGCATTAGTTTCCCGAATCTAAAGAATTAAGTGTTTTCTTTCTCCTCTATTCATCATAAAGTAAGTAGTTTCATCATTAATCTGATACTATGAGTACTAAATTGAGTAAATCTTTTGAATCTAATAAATATTTTGTTTCCTTTTTGTTTTTCTCAATAAAGGATTTTTTTTTACTTACCCATCATTACAAATACTTGGTGGTGTTACTCTTCTCAAACTAATTAGTGTTTTTTTAAGTTACCAGAGTTACTTGGACTGTATGATTTTTTATTTCTTTTTCTTCATGCAAGAGGGAAAGAATATCTGGTCAAAGGCAACAAAAACTATTAAACAAAACGGCCCCTTAGATGCCAGTCCCCAAGCAGGACCAAGAGAGTTAGCCAAAAGAATGGGATTAATATCTTGAAACCTCCCTCTCAAATGAGTTCAGTTCATAGAGAGATGGAAATACAGAAGCAGGTAAGGAGTTCCAGAGTTTACCATGGAATATATATAATGAGTTCATGTCATAGGAAGATGGAAATACAGAGGCAGGCAGGGAATTCCAGAGTTTACCACAACTCACTTAATCTGTTGGTCTGGGTAGTTCTCTGGCACTGTGAGGTTATATTTCAAGTAGTACTGGCCCTCCTTCACCTTCAACACTACAGAGGACGTCTTCTGACGGAGTTTGAGTTCATCTGTTCCTTCAATTAACTTCTTCTTTACGTTGGAGATTTCTTCAGAGCAGCAGCACAGTGGGTTCTCGTCAATGAAGCTCCGCACGAATCTTAAGACATGTAATACCTGACAAGTACAAAATATCCTGTGAATCCCCAATGAAGTCCCTTATCTTACACTGCCACTACACTGTACAAATATTCTTATGTGATTTAGTATACTGATCACTGATATCCCTCATGTTTCCTGACAAATACAGTAAGTCCTTGTTATATGGTAGTTCTTTATCCGGTAAATTCAGTTACAGTATTTGGAAATTACTACCCTCAATTTGATATACAGTAAGAAAAATTCAAAGATACGGTATCTGCTCATGTCATCCGAAAGGGCCCAGCATGGGCGAGCAGGGGTGATGACATCATCCACGCCACACCTCCCCGCCACTCACAGTACTGACTTTAACTTGACCACCCTAGGAGCCTGTTATCTCTTCCCCTGCCCCCCCTTTTTTTAATTACATTACATATTACTTACATACATTACTAATTAGATGAATAAATGAAATATTAAAGGGTCTATTGTAAGCACAAATATATTCATAATAATTATGGCAAATATCTAAAGCCTACTACCAGCGGCAAACCATGCAACAACTGATAAAGAGCACAGATGGGCCTGGCAAGCCCACTATCAGAGAATGGTGGAAGTTGTATAACATCAAGCACGCCTTAGATAACATCAAGTCATCTTGGGACGAAGTGAAGACGTCTACCATGAACTTGGCGTGGAATAAAGTATGGCCAGAATGCGCTCATGACTTCCCAGGCTTCACTGAAGACGACATCGGCGCGATAAAAAATTACATAGTAAATCTGTGCCATAGGGCTGGCTTCAATAAAGATGATGATGATGATGATGTTCAACATCTTTTGGAAAGCATGCTGAACCTCTCTCAAATGATGAACTTATAGAGCTAGACAGGGCATCACAGGAGGCAAAAAAAGAGGGAGACGAGGAAGAAGAACCTGTGCGTGGCCTGGACATCAAAACTCTTAGAGAATGTCTCGGTGGTATCGAAAAAGCTCTAGAAACCCTGAAGGAACGTGACCCAAATCCTGCCAGGAGTAGCAAAGTTGGCTCATGACGTAGAGAAAAGTGTCAAGATTTATCAAGAAATCTATGATAAAAAAACAAGAAAAAACAAACAGTCCTCCATCTACTTGTTCTTCAAGCCAGTCAGACATGCCGTCCCTGTCACACCTGCCGACCCACCTACAGCTGGCCCTTCCACATCCGCTGCTGATAGTTCTATAGCTTGCCCTTTCTCCATATCCTCTTTCTTCAAACCAGTGAAACGTGCCGACCCTGCTACAGCTGGCCCTTCCACATATGCTTCCGACAGTGCAGACGACGACATCTTATCCTCGTCTGTCTGCCCACTCAGCGGAAGATGAGTAAGGGCTGAAATCCCTATTGTCCCTTAGCCTCGGGAGGGACATCATCTGATAGAATACATGGCGAGTGAAAGGTAAATGAAAACATTTTCTATTTATTTCTTTTGCGCAGTACTTTACTTTTTTTTTAATGACTATTTTCATGTATTTTAATTTCTGTAGGGGTGACTTTTGACGTGCTGGAATGCATTCCCTATTATTACATGTTATAATGGGTTTGGTATACAGTAATTTCAATTTGCAGTAAGGTTTTCAGGAACGCATATGTACTGTATAACGAGGACTTACTGTATATTGCTAGACAAAATGAAAGAAAATATGTATCAAGTTTTCCTTCAACTCAAAAGTTTATTTTTGTGATATAAAGATTAAATTCTTTACAGACATAGAGTCTGTTAAAGAGTCAGTTAAACAAAGATAAGAAGCAAAACACTTACACACACACACACATGCTCTATCCAGGGAAGCACCTTACCTGCGGTTTTCCAAGATTTTTATCAGCCAATTCTTCACTTAATCTTGTCAAGCCGTCAAGGAGCTTTTCTGAGATGTACCGACTCTTGAGTTCAATGAGCGCCCGACTCTTGGGGTACTGTGGGTCAAACTGGAAGCATGCTGTGATCTGCTTGTATTTTGTTTTCCTGCCATTAGAAATATGAGGTAAGTATCTTTCCAACACAAGCACATATCAGGTATTGACTTAAAACTTGTTTCCTATGTGTTTTCAAAGATATGCATAGTGTTGTTTGATACATTCCTTGTGTTATCCATGCAATGAAACCCGATCATCCTTTTGTACAGAAAATATTAGTCACAGTAATAAAACAAAATCAACATTTAAGAAATAATATGATGCATGTAACACAAAATTTTATTCAAGGTAGTGAATATTATTCATTTAACTGTTTTAATGTATTGCAACATATAAATACATTATGTATTTACACCAGAGAATTGGTAGGATAGGCAGAGGAGTAGTTATTTATGTAAAAAAATCCTTCATTTCCAGTCAGGTTAATGGTATTAAGGTAGATAACAGAGTAGAGTCCTTATGGCTGGATGTTAGAGTAAACAAAAGTAAGGTTATTAGAGTAGGAGCTTTTTATAGGCCACCTAACCAGTCAGCAGATGTAGACAACCTTATGGTAGATGAGATAAATAGGGGGTGTACTAGTCAGACAATTATCTTAGGGGATTTTAATCTTAAGTCAGTAAACTGGGAGAGGATGGTAGGAGATGCTAGTGAAAATAAGTTTATGGAAAGTTTTCAGGATAACTATTTAGTGCAGATGGTAGATAAACCTACTAGGGGGAGGAAGGTTTTAGACATAGTACTAACAAATATTGAGCATTGTTTAAAGGAAGTTGAGGTAGGAGAGACTTTAGCAAACAGTGACCATCATATAATTAGATTTA
The DNA here is from genome assembly GCF_017591435.1 of Portunus trituberculatus. Classification (NCBI taxonomy): domain Eukaryota; kingdom Metazoa; phylum Arthropoda; class Malacostraca; order Decapoda; family Portunidae; genus Portunus; species Portunus trituberculatus. Next base: position 11,629,799 of record NC_059302.1, on the reverse strand, counting down.
TCATTAATTCCAGTAGGGATAATATAGTGAATAAGACTAGAGTCCCAAACTATCAGAAAGGCAATTATGGTAGGTTACGTCAGTTATTAGGAGAGGTAAACTGGGAAGATAGTTTTGGAAATAAAACTGCACAGGAGATGTGGGATATTTTTAAGGTTGTAGTAAAGGGTATAGTGATGCAGTGTATCCCTTACAAAGATATAAGGCAGAGAAACAGGAAGCCATTATGGTGGACTCATGAGATAGGTAGCCAGATCAGAGAGAAGAAGAGGGCATACAGAGAGTTGCAGAAAAGTGGGAAGATGTAGATTTGATTAGGTACAGACAGGTCAGGGATGATTTGAGTAAGGTTATAAAAAAAGTAAAAGGCAGGCAGAGATAAAACTAGCTAGAGCTGGGAGTAAAGATCCCAAAAATTATATAGTTATTACAAGGTCAGTGATAAAAGAAATAAGGATAGGATTGGACCACTCAGAAAAGATGGTGTAGTAGTGGATCAAAATGAAGACATAGTAGAATTATTGAATGAACAATTTTCTTCAGTATTTACTAGGAAAGAATAGGAAATCCTGTTACAAACAGTGCGACGAGTAGTTTAAGAGCTTTAGAAAATATTGATATAAAACCGGGAATTATTAGGAAATTTATTCTTGAACTAGACGATAGGAAAGCTAGTGGTCCTGATGAGCTACATGCCAGAGTACTTAGGGAGGGTGTAGACAGTATTTCTGAAGCACTTAAGTTAATCTTTGAAAGATCACTTAGGTTTGCTGAGATACCTCAGGACTGGAAGTTAGCTAATGTTACTCCAATATTTAAAAAGGTAGGAAGGATGATGCGAATAATTATAGACCGATCAGTTTAACTAGTATAGTATGTAAGATACTAGAGAAAATCATTAAGGGTAGTATTTGGGAGCATTTAAATGAGAATAGATTAATTAGAGATACCCAACATGGCTTTAGATCAGGGAGGTCCTGTCTTACAAATTTGCTCGATATCTTAGAATATATTACCAAGGAGTTAGATGATGGAAATAGCATAGATGTTATATATCTAGATTTTAGCAAGGCGTTTGATAAGGTACCGCATAGGAGGCTAGTGTACAAATTGAGACTACATGGGATAGGGGTAGGTTAGTTGATTGGATTAGTGAATGGCTTTCTGATAGGAAACAGAGAGTAGTATTAAATGGGGCAATGTCTGAGTGGAAGGAAGTGGTTAGTGGGGTACCCCAAGGATCAGTGCTAGGACCTCTTCTTTTCTTGGTGTACATTAACGATTTAGATATAGGAATTAGTAGCAAAGTATCAAAGTTTGCAGATGATACTAAGATAGCATGTGCAGTACAGGGTGAAAAGGACAATTACAGAATACAACGAGACCTGGACAGGCTGATAGCATGGGCAGACAGGTGGCAGATGGAGTTTAATTCTGATAAGTGTCAGGTTATGCATTTAGGTAAAGACAACACAAACTTTAACTATGAGATGGAGGGATGTTGGCTAGAGGCAGTAGAGGAAGGAAAGGATTTAGGAGTAGTGATAGACAGGACTATGAAATTTTCAAAGCAATGTTTAGAAGCAAGAAATAGGGCAAATAGGATCCTGGGTTTTATAAATAGAAATGTTAGTTATAAAAGTAAGGAAGTGGTGCGTAGCTTATATAATTCCTATGTTAGGCCCCATTTAGAGTATTGCATACAGGCCTGGTCACCCCACTATAGGCAGGATATCAACATGTTAGAAGCAGTTCAGAGAAGAGCAACTAGGATGATACCAGCATTAAAGCGCCTGGAGTATAGAGATAGATTAAAGGAATTAAACATGTTTTCATTTGAGAGGAGATGTATAAGAGGGATATGATAGAGTTATTTAAAATGTTCTCAGATACAAACTACATAGATGTGAGATCTTTCTTTACCTTAGAGGAGGAAATAGGACTAGAAATCATGGCAGGAAGATTAGAAAGCAAGGCTGCAGGTTAGATATAAGAAAATATTTCTTTAGTCATAGAGTGGTAGACTTCTGGAATGCATTGCCAGAGACGGTTGTAAATAGCACTAGTTTGACAATGTTTAAAAACAGATTAGATAAGCACTTAAATTTATTTGATTTATAATTATGTATAGCACTGCATGATAGTTTTTATAAGAAATTTACTATAGTTAAATAAGACATGATCCCCATGTATGGGGACCACAAATTGTAGAGGATTTCGCTGCAGGACTTAGCCCTGTTAATGGGCCAAATATTTAGAATTAGTATACAATGTATTGTGTACTTGTAAGTGTATCTTTAAGTACTGATGACGAGGTCGCTGTGTGACAGATACAGGATAACCTAGATGGGCCCTGGTGGCCCTTTGTTATCCTATTATTTATGTTATGTTATAAGTAAGATATAATTGAGAACTCTGAAAAATACATATATGTTTTAGAATATTAATCCTCAAGTTTCAAGCACCTCTTAGCTCTGCATCAATCCTTCAGACACAAGACTAACTACAGGGTATTGAAGAAAGAGTTGGCTACTGTATTAAAATGATCAGTGAGGATTACAGAATTACTCATAATAAACAAGGCACTGCAGGACATAATGGAGCATAGTAGGAAGATATGATAGGCCTATTCATGATAAGATAGACTTTCTACCATCACATTTTACACAATGTTAAATACACAATCTTGTAAAGCTCCTATGTAAAAAATAACTATGTACAAAAAAAAATGAGACAGCATAACATGAATTAAGAAAAGTTCAGGTATCTAAAAAATCATAAAAGTTAGATACACTCTATTAAGTTTGATATGAAAAAAATGAGGTATTGGAATAACATCAAATATGATTATGCTTGAATTAATTTTCAAACATGCTTGCTAAGTTTGAATATATTCAAAACAATATCTGGATATAACCACTATGTAAAAACATACTCAATTTTCACACGGACCATAGCAGGAACACAAGCCTCCACCGTGCTATCTACTATGACCCGGGGAACACACTGCCGCAGCTCCTTTAGCTCTTCCTCAAGGATACTCATGGTTCTGTAATGGGGAACACATTACTTCTTTATTAAGCAAGATATGTGCCTTGATTATGAAGTTATTATGTTTGATTACTTTAGATTCAAGAGATATTCTATGGTTATGTGGTCAATTTTTAATTCCATACTATTTTCATCTTACTCTGATTTTTTTTTTTTCTTCTTTCATTTCAAACTTTATTATAGCTAACATTAACTACATGTTATAATAGGTATAGCTAGAGACAAATACATAAAACCAGTCTCCATTGTTTTCTAAATTGACTGGAGTATGGCCAATATTATCGAGCTAATCCTCCCTGATCCTGTCCAGCCTTGTCTTGACTGGACATGGGCTGCAGAGGCCGCGAGGTAAGAGGACAGTGCAAAGGAAAAAAACTTTTCAATGTCAGTCAGTGTTGCGACCAGTCCTTGCATCAATACATTCTAAAACAGGTACAACGAGCTAGCGGCTAAAACTCAGAGAAGAGACTCCTTTAAGTTAAAAAGCTCCCTAACCTCTACCATCACTAAGGTTAGGTAAGGTCAGGTCAGAGAAACATCTGCCCTAGGTCCAGACTGCCTGTGTAATTAAACCCTATGGTTTGGGAACGCTAGGGACACCTCACTTCACTGCACTGTCTGGAATAAGGGTTACCAGCGAGTGAGCGCCGCGAGAGAGCCTCTACTTCACTCTGCGTGTAAATGTCTTGTTGACAGTTTGGTTTACTTCAGTCTTGGCTCAGGTATTGTCTTTTTTACGGTGCTAAAGACATCTTATTTCTTTCCTCCTTTCATATTGTCTTCCTTTACATTCCCATTGACACTTTTTTTTTCAATCTATTTTCAAAATATTTAACTTACTAAATCAATATCTTTCTCTTATGATTTTTGCAATCTTACGTTTCTTTTATTATATCTTAACGCCATTCATATTACATGGATTATGATGTATACTGATATGCAGAGTTCTTGTATAATACAAACTGTCATTTCACTCTTCCATATTCTCATCTACACTTATCAGGACATGTTAACTTCTACGGTGCGATTTCTAAATGATAGTCACTTCTGTCCTTCCTTTCTTTTCTACACATTTTTTTTATGTAAGAGGAAAAACCAGCCAAAAGCAAAAAAAAAAAAAAAAAAAAAAAATTGATAAGAAAAAAAAAAGATAAAATAAAAGGAAAGGCCCAATGAGGTACGTGCCGGGGCGGTCCCTCAACAAGTTGCATAGAAATCAATTTCAAATTATGCATGAAGAATGTATGAGTAGATATAGATGCATGTAGTTTTGTGTGAGGGAAGGGTCTTTAGAAAACAGGCTGTGAACTGCCCCATTAATCGTGTTGTGAGACACAAAGAGAAACGTTCAGCAAAGTCACAGCTGGCTTGATAAGTTCGCAGCACTCCCTGCACCAGTGTTGTTAGACCTCATTGGGAGTAATTATTGTTTCGACAGGTGTCTATTGCCTACTTCTGAAAAGCTTAAACACAACCTCTCACTTCACGCTTCCATTTCAGTGTTTGGTCTCTTAAAGCACAATGACACGCACCGCGCTGTGTAGTGTTTAGCACGGGTTGAGTCCCGAAAAGCGGCGAGGCGAATAGGCAAGCCTCTTAATGTGTGCCCCTGTTCACCTAGCAATAAATAGGTACGGGATGTAACTCGAGGGGTTGTGGCCTCGCTTTCCCGGTGTGTGGAGTGTGTTGTGGTCTCAGTCCTACCCGAAGATCGGTCTATGAGCTCTGAGCTCGCTCCATAATGTGAAGACTGGCTGGGTGACAAGCAGACGACCGTGGTGAATTACACACCTACACGTTACATAACCCAGCTTGTATCTCTTGTAGGTCACGGAAATAGCTAGACCAGAATGTTACTACTAAAACCGTTACATACTCACATGTTGCTTGTATTTCTTATGTTCATGAAGGCATAATATATGAGTGAATGTTATCATAAGCTGCATTCACGTCCTTCCTTCAGGTGTAAAACAGGTACTGAACTTATGAACAACAATAATTTTTTCTGTTAAAGGGAGACTATTACGTCATGATTTTATTAAGATGTGGCAAATTGTAAATGGAAAATCTTCCTTAAGTTTTAATGATTTCTTCTTCCACCCAGCTTTTAACACCACCAGAGGCTATCAACACAAGTTGGCCCATGGACGCACCAGCCTAGATATTAGGAAAAGTTCATTCGCAATACGTAATATTGACCTTCGGAATTCCCTCCCGAATCGGTTGTTACATGTTCCAGTCTCGAGTCATTCAAATCCGCTTCATCTTGGGAATCTTCTTTCGAATATCATAATGAACGAGGTTAATGTATCATTACTCATTGTTGCTTACGGTGCACTCTCCATCCTTTTTGTATTGTTATTCGAGTTACGAAGTATTTGTATTGTATGGGCTGGCGCATCAGTAGAGTGCGGCAATTCTTGCCGAGTCAAGGAACCAGAAAGCCCATTGGGTAAGAGAACTAGGTAAGAGAACAACAGCTACTAAAACTACTCCATACTACTACCACAACTATCACTACTACTACTACTACTACTACTATTACTAATACTACTACTACAATAACAACAAGAACAATACAGTAATTAACAACAGCAACAACAAGTAGAACAAGAGGAAAAGACAAAAATTTTAAGTACAAGAACAAAAAGAAAACAATACACGAAGAATAGAAAGAGCAAGGAGGAGGAGGAGGAGGAGGAGGGAGAAGGAGAGCGACAAAAGCATGAAAACAACAAATGAAAAAAAAAAAAAAAATGGGCTTAATTTGCGACACTGAGTTGCGACGTTGCGACTTAGTCGCACTATGAATTTCGAACTCGCAAACGTTGGAAAAAAAAATCATACTAAGCAACGTTGCATCGTCAAATTTCAGCGACTTTGTACAGGAACAAAGATTACTTTTTAAAATGAAATTGCCGTGGCTGGAGAAGATGGACCAGAAGGAGTTGAAGGAAGAAGAAGAGGATGACCTGTAGATATTACATACAGTTTAGGTTGTCTTTAGATGGTGAATAAAAAAATAAAAAAAGTGAATGTTTGTCTCATTAAAAAAAAAAAAAAACATGTATTTGTTATCGGCCTAAAGTTTGCCTAAATTTGTAATTTAGCGGCGTCATTGGAAAAAAAAAAAAAAAATCGCAGTCGCAAAGTCACATGCACTGAAACGAGCAAAATAACCCGCAGAATCGCAGTCGCACCAGATCCGGCGGTAAAGTCTAAAAAGTCTCATCTGAAAAAAAGTCGCGCCCAGCTCTGAAAAAAAAATATATATATATATATATATATATATATATATATATATATATATATATATATATATATATATATATATATAGGAAAGAAAATATGAACAGAACACTTACATAAACCTCAATATGGTAGTTCTCCTGATCTTATGAGACGAGACAATGTAAACTTGAAAGGAGCAGCAAAAGCCTTGCATCCTCAAGTAAAAAAAAAAAAAAAATAAAAAGAGTTGTCGCGGGAAGAGAGAGAGAGAGAGAGAGAGAGAGAGAGAGAGAGAGAGAGAGAGAGAGAGAGAGAGAATCTATCCTTTATAAAACCCGAGATGATATGCCAGAAAAACAGATGCCCGTCAGCACTTCATACCCTGAGGAAAGATCAGTTATTACGAGAATCCATGAAGCAGAACAGAAGCCCTAAGCTAGGCGCCCTTGAAACAGCACAAAGTAATAATGATTCCACCCTATCAAGCTTTGCTTAATAGGGTGGAATCGAAAGCTCTTCGTCTCATCAACTCCCCTCCTCTGACTAACTGTCTTCACTCTCTTTCTCACCGCCGAAATGTTGCATCCCTTTCTATATTTTATCGCTATTTTCATGGTAACTGTTCTACTGATCTTGCTAACTGCATGCCTTCCCTTCTCCTGTGGCCACGCTGCACAAGGCTTTCGTCTTCCTCTCATCCCTATTCTGTCCAACTCCCTAATGCAAGAGTTAACCAGTACGCTCAATCATTCATCCCTTTCACTGGTAAACTCTGGAACTCCCTCCCTGCATCTGTATTTCCGAATTCCTACAACTTGTCTTCTTTTAAGAGGGAGGTATCGAGGCATTTGTTCCCCTAATTCTGGCTGACGGTTTTGGCACTTTTTGAACTCTTTGGAGAGCCAGCGCTCAAGTGGGCCTTTTTCTAACTTTCTTTTTTTTTTTTTTTGCCCTTGGCTGGCCCTCTTCCCTACGTAAAAAAAAAAAAAAAATTATCTATAAGGAGAAAGAGGACCTAAAAAAAAAAAAAAACGGAGGTGATGTAAGATTAGATTAATGCACCCTAGCGATTCACAACCTCGAGAGAAATTATAAAGAAAAAAAAGTAATTTTATGAACCATGGAGAGGGAAACGCGCCCTCGAGAAAGTGGAAGCATAAGAGGAAAGCGATGATAAAAACTAAGGTAGTGTCTGAAAGAGGTGGAGGGTGCGGATCTTATCAGTTCGCATCCAAGAAAAAAATGATCATGAGAACTAGAGCGGGGAAAGGCTCCGAGAAAGTGAAGATAGATTGAAGTTCAGGACAACGGATCAGTATATAAATATTTTGATAAAAGAATTAATATATAAAATAAATTATAAATAACATAAATAACAAACTCAATGCAAACTTTACACACACTATATGAATGACAGAAAAACAAACATAACCGAAATGTACATTTTGAATATGCTAAAAGGCAACTGAGCTAAAAAAAAAAATAATAAAACAAAATAAATATAACAAGGAATTAAAGTGGAAAGGAAGAACTGAAACACTTTAGTCTTATATTCATTATTCACTTGTGCATTTTTTTCTTCTATGCTAAAAATGCACCTGAACTGAAAAAAAAAGGAATTGAAGTGGAAAGGAAGAACTGCAACACCTTGATCTTATATCCATAGTTCACTTGTAGTGCATTTTTTTCTTCTATGCTAAAATGCAACAACTAAAAATATATCAATAGACCAATATCAGCCGTCCCTAGGAGCCCCCACAACTCGGGGCCCTAGACAACTGCCTATGTTGCCTACTCCATTGCGACGCCTATGTTTGAAGATTGATTAACCTAAGCAATGTTAAAAAGACGCACCTTCAAGAAAAGGCTGCCGCAATAACTAAGAGATGACGCGCTCAACAACGAACTGATCATCGTTATCGTTACCTTAAAACATCGATCTTAGAAGAAATGTAAGAAAAATAATGTACGAAACTGAAACTGAGCCTTGTCAGTGTTTCTGCATTTCCATCTTCATAAAATTAAATAAAAAAAAAATAAAAAAAGGGAGAGGTTTCAAGACATCTATCCCATTCTTTTGACTAGCTCTGTGGAACCTGCTTAGGGACTAGTATCTACTACCTAGGTGTTTTTTTTTTTGTTTGTTTGATAGTTTTTGTTGCTCTTGGCCACATTTCCTCTTAAGTACATTTATATAAAGAAAAAAATGCAATTCGCACCATAAAGACAAAGTTACTAATAAAATTGCGAACAAGATAAGGAAAACTCGAGAAAAGCAGAGAATGCGTGTTAATCGTTATCTGAAGAGAAACCTAAAATAAGAAAGAGAGAAAATAATAAAAAGTAATGATAAAATAATACGTACTTGAAAAACATATGCCCCCTCAACATGGTTTGTATCCTCAAGACACCAAAAAAAAGGAGAAAAGAATTTGCAAGAATCGGTAACAAGATAGGCACTATAGGCAGCCTTGAGAGTGTAGGCGTGGTTATCGCTATCGTAGAGGAAAAAATGCCCCCGAACAGCAACACGCATGGTTTCCGCGGAGCCTGCTAGCACTAGAGCGAGACCCTGACCCGGAGCCCCGATACCGGTAGATGAGCCAGTTCACTGAAGAATGTCGTGTTCACAATCGTGTACTAGAACCACGGTTTATACTTATCTGCGAATTCCCATTGTATATATTCAGCATATTTGGCTTATTATGTATGTGTATATCCTCCTTTCGTCTCTGATATCATATCTGTAATTCCCCTTCATTTTATTTTTACTCCTTTTCAATCACCACGACCTCTCTAGAAACTCACCTTTGCTCTCCTCCACACTCGATCTTCACCACCTCCTCCTTAAAACCTCGTTTCTCCATTAATATTCCAACTCTCTCACTATATGTGATATATTTCATTTGAGAGGAGATGTATAAGAGGGGATATGATACAGTTATTTAAAATGTTCTCAGATACAAACTACATGATGTGAGATCTTTCTTTACCTTAGAGGAGGGAAATAGGACTAGAAATCATGGCAGGAAGATTAGAAAGCAAGGCTGCAGGTTAGATATAAGAAAATATTTCTTTAGTCATAGAGTGGTAGACTTCTGGAATGCATTGCCAGAGACGGTTGTAAATAGCACTAGTTTGACAATGTTTAAAAAACAGATTAGATAAGGACTTAAATTTATTAGATTTATAATTATGTATAGCACTGCATGATAGTTTTTATAAGAAATTTACTATAGTTAAATAAGACATGATCCCCATGTATGGGGACCACAAATTGTAGAGGATTTCGCTGCAGGACTTAGCCCTGTTAATGGGCCAAATATTTAGAATTAGTATATAATGTATTGTGTACTTGTAAGTGTATCTTTAAGTACTGATGACGAGGTCGCTGTGCGACTGATACAGGATAACCTAGATGGGCCCTGGTGGCCCTTTGTTATCCTATTATTTATGTTATGATGATATGTTATGTTATGTGTGTGCATGCACATATAGGTACCAAGCTATCGATAACTGATTTTATTGAATCTTTACCATTGTAACCTTATACATGTCAATAATCTCATATGTTCATCTTCATTACTATCCAAAAACAGCTTCCCGGACTGCCCGGAAACTTTCACTCTCCTACTTTATTTCAATATTTCACCTTCTTTACAAGCCCCACTTTTCCTATCCCACCCTCCCCCTACTCCTCTATATCCCCACTTTTCTAATAAAATTTGAATTTGAATTTGAATTGAGGAAAAAAGACAGAAACTCACACACACACACACACACACACACACACACACACACACGCGCGCGCGCGGAAGAAAAGTTAAACTGCATAAAGAAAAAAAAAAATGCATGGCTCGAGATAGTGTATATAGGCATATAACTATACCCAAGAGAGAGAGAGAGAGAGAGAGAGAGAGAGAGAGAGAGAGAGAGAGAGAGACCGGCTAGACAATAAAAACAACGCTATTTATAATCCCTACGCTATGTACCCCATATGAGACTTGATACAGGAATCCATGTTACTTCAAGAGGCACTGTAGGTAATTGTATGTATAAGGAGGAGGGGATAGTCGGTGCTGATCTGCCCTAACAATAAAAAGAAGAGAGAGAGAGAGAGAGAGAGAGAGAGAGAGAGAGAGAGAGAGAAAAAAGAGAAATAGCCGCAGGTTACAAATATGGAATGCGAGAGAATAGACGTGAGGGCCCCTAAATACTGCCAAACGTGTGTATACGGTTGTATCTCATGGCCATAGGGTACATATAACACTTATCCTTTACTGAAACTAGAAACTTACATGATTATATTAGAACTACCGCACTTACAAGAAAATACGAAAAAAAAAAAAAGTAGGTTAGGCCGCATGTTTCCTCCTGTAGCAGATACCAGATATAATAAGGAATACTAAAGTTACTCCTACTATTTTGTAAGGTTTAGAGATGTTTAAAGTTACAACAGTTGTAATACTATTAATAATAGTGTAAGAATAATTCAAGAGTGTCAAAATAGCCAGTTATACCTACTACTACGATGGGGTTAGCGGTAGGGTTGGCAGCAGTGAGAGGGAGAGGGCAGAGTACGGTTGGCAGACCTGGGAGGAGTGACAGTGTAAACAATCACCTTAGTGACTCAGCGCTTCTACTCTTCCCTCCTCTCCCTGCTGCACGTTTCTCTGCCTCGCCGCCACACGCCGCAGTGGCCCCAAGCCTCCGCTACACTCGCCTCCTCCTGCAGGGATGGAAAGGAGATCCGTCAAGGTCAGTGTGGCTGCCTGTCCCGGGCACGAGGGTCGCTGCGAGGGGAGCGGCGCCCCTTGGAACTTAGAGAATTTTTAGGGGGTCAGTCGGGGCACGCCATATGGCCTCCTGCCGCCCCAGGCCTCGGAGGTGCCCCGCTGGCTTCTCAGGGGAGCAGTGGTTACTGGGTGATGTTAGAGTAGCTGGGTATCACAATATCTGTTATTTGAAGGGTATTGCTTCACAAACCTAACTATCGGAAACACTGTGCACACTGTGTTCTGTCATGGGTTGTGAAGCTAGGCCGTTCTAACACTCTCTGGGATGGACTGGGATAGGTTATGTTATGTAATCTAACAGTCTTGAACCAACCCTAATGCTAACTGTACTTTACCATTTGGGGCTCGCCTTTGTGAATATTAGTATGCATACTGTGGTTTAATATAGATCTGAAGATTAGGTTATGTAATGTAATCTAATCATCTCAACCTTTTCCTAAGGCTGTAATGTAATGGCACTGTTTCACCGCTGTAATCCAACCTAGGTGTGCGTTAGGTACGCTGCTTGTATAACCCATGAAGATCACTCACCCTATGTAATCTGTCAATGTTAAGCCATCCTAAAAGTAGTTTGAATCTTTATTCTTATCTTCCATTAAAACCAGGAATGGATATTTTGGTCATTAGTAAGAACATATGGGATCTTATATATTGCAGGATTCCTTAACATAACTTGTCTATGTGTGAGTGAAACTGCCTCATGAGGTCAAGTAACTTTTGTTTCATCAATATTTTCCTATTTACTTAAATTTCTGATGGCATTGATATTTTAGTGGAATCTATTTTTTGCTCAATATCTGTCCTTAGCCAGCTTTCTTTATGCACAAAAAAATAATGTTATCCTCATAGTATATTAAGATGATAGTATATTAAGATAGTAACTTTACCGAAGTCTTAATGCCAGAATAGAAAATCCATGTCCCATTAATTATATCTAAACTATGAACAATGATGTACTTAAATAAGCAATGAAGATAGGTTTTTTTTCTCTCTCTGATCTATCCTTATACATTGACAAGTTTTCCTAGTTAGTCTTGGCAGAATATTTCTTGGTGTATATTGCAGTGGCCTTCAACACAGAACTCAGTTTACTAGTGCCTCTGTCTCAGCTGTGTGCACCCACAAGGCATTTGTGCCGTTTCCAATCTAGAGTTTGCATAATGCTGGAAAAGAAAAAAAAGTCATGAAAATGCATTATTTTTTTAGACATGCAAGACAGACTAACTACTGAGTCACAGCCATATCCATCTCACATACACAACACTAAATAATAGCTTGGAGGTGGAGTAACAAGCTGTTAGTGAGACTGCTGTAGTCTTTGTAATGATAACATTTATTTCTTTGGAGGATCACATCTGATTACCAAGACCTATCAAATTACAATATGTTTTTGTAGTTCTCGAGATGCAAGTAAGCTTTTCATGAGAAGATATAGCATAGTCAGTATAAAAGTGGGCACATTGTAAGCAGTGTGCATACCACCAAGGCAAAGTGAGGTGTGTTGCTTGAAGTGTTTGTGGTATTGGCAGTCAAGAGGTTGTCAAGTGAAATTAGGGTCAAGATGCTGGGCAGTAGAGAGGAAACTAGCTTATGAAGTTTAAGAGACAGGTGTTGTCATAGCTATAAAAAAACAATCATAAAGCTTAAAAGATTTTAATTTGTTAATCTATACACAAGGAAGTGTACTAAAAACAATGAAAATAAGTAAACAAACAGGCAAATAAGTTTTTATTACAAATCATTGAAGAAATGGCTATCGAGCAATTACCAAATTGAGAAGAGAAGTTTTCACACACACACACCAAAAAAAAAAAAAAAACCATAAGAGCTGTCAGTAAAGTGGCAGCAGCAGTACCACAGTCAGCACCAGACCAGTTCTTGCACCACGGCCACACCACTATTCTCGGCAATGGTCAGGCTCCCATGTGACCGCTGGACCATAAAGAAGAGAGAGGGGAGGGAGGCAACACAATTTATTAGACACCTCATGAGCTGCAGACTTTCCAGCTCTGTGCACACCCTCATCTCTTTCTTCCTGGTTGCCTCCCTCACCTCTCACAGTTACTTAGGATTGCAGGTGTCATTAAGTACAGTATTGTGGGATTTTGTAATAGGTTTGCACTCTATACTCTGTTCTTTAACACTTTGGAATCTCATAAGAATGATTTTCAGAGGCCACAGTAAATGATTAGTCAGCACAATTTTTTCATTGATGATGCAGAGTGTATGTTAAAATGTCTAGAATAATAAAACTCATCTCAAAGCCTCAACTTTCACCTCATCATGTTGAAAGTTGTGGAAGCAAGCCATTCTTTGCAAGTGAAATAAAATAGTCGATAAGATGGTTTTGGCCAAGATAAAAAAGATATAGCAAATAAAGACCCACTGAAGCTAAGTGTCAAAAGAGTATTGTCCAAAAAGAATGTCTGAAATTACAAGAAAGAGTTGTCACCTATGTTGTCTGCTTGGTTATGAGAGGTACTCTTAATTGTGAAAGGAGAGATGAAACTGCAGTCTTCAAGGTATCACATCTTCTGTCATTTAGAATACCTTTATATACTATTACTAGGGTAGGATGTCAAAACTTAACCAGTTACAGGAAACAATTCATACAATAAAGTATGAAATCAGTGGAAGGTAAGTGTCAATGTAATTAACTATACCAGTGCTTCTCTTTGATATACATTCTTGTGTGAGTAAATGGCTCCTCTTTTCAAGTAATGTATGTAGTAGTGTCCAGATCATGTAAGGTACTGATATAATTAGTTAGTATGAACTAGGTGAGGAGAAAGTAAGGAGAGGAATTGTGAAGGAAGAAAGAGAAATGAAAAAAGTGGGATAGATAAGGTGTGAATGGGGCATCTTTGATGAGTGTTAGATGAATGGCTTTGAGAAGTAAAAGGAAAAAAAAAAAAGTGGGATAGATAAGATATGAGTGGTGAGTTTGTGATGGGTGGCTGTAGTGTTAGGTAGATGGAAGTGATGTGGTGGAGGTAGGTTATGGTTATTCCATGTATTTCAAGTTGTGTGTGGTGAGTCTGTGATGAGTAGTTTTGGTGTTAAATGGATGGCAGTGTGATGCAGACTGGCAAGTAATGTGTATTCCATGCATCTCCAGAAACTTGTGTGTGATGAGTCTGTGATGAGTGGCTGCAGTGTTGCATGAATGGAACTGTAGTGCACTGGAGGTAGGCAGGGTTGGAAAAACCATGATTAAAAAAATTAATAAATGAATAAAATTATTTGTTTTGTTTAATCAATTTTTTTTTGTATTTAAGGTATATATTTTTGCATTAACCCTTGTTTGCACTAATTACAATATTTGTTTCTGTCTTACGGGATCATTTTATTTTATTAAGCTTGGCCAATGTTGAATGATATCATAGTTTAATAAAGATTACCCATCATGACTTTCACATAAAAATCACAAATAGAACTAATAGTTTCATCAGATGTTTAATTTGATTTTAAATTAAAAGAATTAAGCGTGTTAGATATGTACACTTGATACTTTTCCTCTGCAACTGCTTCATATTTCACATGTTCTTCCTTCTTTTGTGTGTGTGTGTGTGTGTGTGTGTGTGTGTGTGTGTGTGTGTGTGTGTGTGTGTGTGTGTGTGTGTGTGTGTGTGTGTGTGTGTGCTTGTTTGTGTATGAATATAGGTCATGTTAAGTGAATAAGTATGATGGAGTGTGCGGTCCTTCATCATTGATATTTCAGTTACTTGACAACCTTAATCAACTAATTCAATGTACTGCAGTCTGTCATGTAAAGCATAATTCAAAGAGCACAGGTTATAGCAAGGTTTGTCACTACTGCATTATATTACTGAACTGTGCATGATGGAAGATATGGGCTGAAAGAAAATAACATCTCTTTTGTACCTCATGGGCTTCAAGGCCACTTCCAAGGCTTTCAAGCTTAAGCACTCTCTCTTCAAGCCTAAGCACCCTTTCCTCATTCTTTTTGCTCCAATATAATTTTGGTTAAGTATCTTTTATGACTTCTTGATATATTTGTTCTGTAAGGGGAAGCTTCAGCACAGCACTGGCTTAACACTCATGGAAATCAATCCAATCAATCTGTGCTGAAGTGTAGTACTTGCATCTTTCACTAAGTAAGATTGCTGCCTTTCATTCTTTTATTCTGAAAACAGCCAAGTTGACTTAATTTGATGTAATGCTCTGTTTTTTTCTCCCTGAGTTGTGACTGGCTGTGCCCTAACAGTGAATACTTGTGTTGGGATCTAAAGGTTTTCTTGCATTGCAGATCCAGCAGTGATCTGTCTTAACAAATCATCTAAACGTTTATCATATCACCATCCCAGCTACCCACATCAACAGTGATGGTTAGTGAAGTGACTATTTCTTTTATTTCATTATGTTATAACAAATGAGAGTAAAAACAATGTTTGACATTTGCACAAGTACTGCGTTCTATTACAGTGAATTAAAACAATGTAATGATTAATATCAATTACAGTTTATTCTCATTTCAACAAAGTGAATACACTGTTCACTCATATGAATACATCTGAGATATTTCTGCCTTGAATATATTTATTCATAAGCATATATTTCATATAAAAATTCAACTTTAGATACTGACACAAGTAGCTCATCCATGACCCAAACCCTCACGGTCTTGTCTTGTGTTCATGAAGGCTGCCATTGACGCCTGCCTAGCTTTCAGTCAATTGCTTAAAAAAATGTGCACCCTTGGGCCAGGTCCTGCTTGTGCCTCACTACTTAAAGTGGGATTATGTGTTTGTGTATTGGTTGCTGTCGTGCTGCACTTCACGGCACTGGCGGTGATGAATTTTATCTTGTGTCTATCCCTCAATTAGATTGTTCCAAAGCTTCCTCTTTGGATGACATATTTCACCCTTCACAAGAAGATTGAAGAAGATATCTGGTAAACTCTTATAGTACAGTTGTTGGTTTCCTGAAGTCTTAACCTCAAGGGTGACTGTGTTACCCAGAGCATAGTCTCCATTTTGAGGAGCATTGATTTTAGTCTTTAAGGCTGTAATATTTTAATTTTGTAACAGTTTTTTCTAATTGATGTAATGGGATTGACACCAAGAAAGATTCAAGAACCATAACACAAATGCACTTTTTTTCTGATGGTGTGTTGAGATGTAACAGGTGTAGCTGTATTTTTCTTGTGTGTCATGACAACTTTCTCCCGGTTTTGGTTTGATGGACCTTAGAGCGCTCAGCTGGCAGGCTCTCACCCGCACTCTGCACAGCGGGAAGACTGGGTATGAACAACACTCTTGCTGAGTAGTACAGTAATGTGATTATTGTTTTGAATTATTTGTTATAATTATTACAGTCAGTAGGACAACTGGATGGTAAATGGTAATATCATTGCCATCCTGTTCTTGTCACTCTTGTAAGAGAGCGGAAATGTATATGCCCAGGTTTGTTTTATGCTTTACTTAGGTTTCTGCTGGACTTTTCCCTAGATGCTTTTCATGTTACAGGATTATCAAGTATTCATACAAATTTTAATCCCTTCAGCTGTAGCAAAGTACTGATCACAGAAATTGAAAATTAGTAGAGGCTCACTAAATTATCCTTAATTTTGTTATTCTCATGTTTGAAGCTCAGAATATTGTGCTGTGTATGAATTCAATAATTTTGTGTTAATTATACTGCCAGTGAAGAGTTAAGTTATGCAGTATAGGAATGAATTGTATCAGGATTAACAAAAAATAAAACATAACAGGAAGACTGGTATGCTATCAGGTCACTTTTGAACAAGTGCATTAGAGTATACCACTGGTAAGTTAGTGTGTTAAGAATTTCATTTGAGTATCAAAAAGTCATAATGTAAACTGTAAACTTTTCCTAACATATGTACCAACAAAGATAGGGACTTGATTTAAAATTTAAAAAAGGGAAGGTAAGAACTGAAAATGTAGGTAGTAAAGCAGTGATAAATGAATAAAAGAAGTCTTCCTTCATCATATATATATATATATATATATATATATATATATATATATATATATATATATATATATATATATATATATATATATATATATATATATATATATATATATATATATATATTATTATTTTTTTCTTGCATAGTCCATTAATGTGAGGTTTTAGTTTATTGAGATAAGTGATTCTTAGAGAAGTGACTGACTTGCTACCAACTTTAATTACTTACAGTGAAGTTATTTTAATGTATTACATGTAACTAATATATATATATATATATATATATATATATATATATATATATATATATATATATATATATATATATATATATATATATATATATATACATATACAGGATTATTATTATTTTTTCTTGCATAGTCCATTAATGTGAGGTTTTAGTTTATTGAGATATGTGATTCTTAGAGAAGTGACTGACTTGCTACCAACTTTAATTACTTACAATGAAGTTATTTTAATGTATTACATGTAACTAAATATATATATATATATATATATATATATATATATATATATATATATATATATATATATATATATATATATATATATATATATATATATATATATATATTATTATTATTTTTTTATTTATTTATTTATTTTTTTTCAAGAAATTAAATTTTTTTTTTAAGATTACAAAAAAACTCAGAAGAATTAGTTTTATACTTACTTTGAAGTCTTGATTTATTCCATTCTTTGCGAAATATTAAAGAAAGTACAACTCTTTTTACAAACCAGCACTCAATAATTGATAGTATGACACCTTGAATTAATTAATGTCTTTTTATAAATGCCAGAATTAATGTATCACCTGAAATTAATGTCTCTACCTCTTGTATTAAAATGAAAGAATAATGAGGGTTCTACAAAATCATAAACAATTTAACTGATCTCATTGGTATTGAAAGTTTCCACAAAAAATGTTGCAAGTTAGTGGCAGTGTATGATAGGCCTACTTGGAAGCCTAGAGAGTTCATGGTACCATATTGACTCATTAATCCCTCCAGGATTTGTAATGTCAGGATGACTAAGGTGGCTTCCATGTTATGAGGAATTTGTGTCTTTCTAGTACAGTAATGTCAGGGTAACACTGTAAATGGCAGGTATCAGTGTGAAGGTACAGTCAGTTCATGTTATCTTCAGTTTATGATATGGGCAGTTCATAAATAGATTTATATAGGTAGTTATTTCATGGGATATGATTATATAGATGTTACCTTTATAGCTTTTGAGGAAATGCATGTATAGTACGTACAGTAATTATTGTATTTCCATCTAGTTTCTGAATAGGTTTTGTAGTCTTTTAATATTAACTTGAAAACCAAGTCTTTTTAGTCTTTTAATATCTATTTGGTAACCGAGTCCTAAATGTAATGAATATAAGAAATATTCAAGTAATAAGTGCTATGAATTTAACTTTCATGAGCTCTATCAGTGTTGTTTCTGGTCGCAGCCACCCCTCTCCCCCCCACCCTGTGATATCAGCGATGATGAACTGGTCAGCATCAGTGTCAGGGACCTCAACCGCCAGCTCAAGCTGCGCGGGTTGTGTCGAGAGGATATCATAAAGATGAAGCAACGCCGGAGGACACTGAAGAACAGAGGATATGCAGCCAGGTGAGGGGCAAGTTGTATGGAATGAGCGCCCATACACATTATCACTCTTATATTGTACAGAATTATAGTACAGTATTTTATTCATTTACTTTCATTCTACAGTAAGCCCCCGCACTTGGCGAATCTCAGCTTGGCGAAATTCACTTTTGGCAGTAGGGTGGCCACGGACCACCGAGTGCACGCTTGGCGATTTGAATTCAAACTTGGCGGTCTCCTGGCGGAAGCACGGCGAACCATGCGGCTCCCCAGTGACATCAGACCTCTCTCTAAACCTGTCAGAATGCGGTGTGAGAGTCTCCTAAAGCCATTTTGTTTTTGCTACCCTCTGTTCTGCTAGCGTGGGAATGAATTCTGGCGATTTACTGCCAACATGGCCTCTACCAGCGCAACAGGTGGTACCGGTGGGGGTAAGGACAATGGTGGTGGCGGCAAGGATGAAAGTGGGCGAGGGAAACGGGTGGAAAAACGAAGGTTACAGCCTTTATATCATGTCCTATTAGCTTTATTTATTGGTCTGTTTTGTACATGTGTTCTAATATGTGAAGGCAAAAGATTTTATTTCAGCTCGAAAGATTTTAGGGGTCAAAAGAGGGACTTTGGCAATGCCCAAAGACTGATTCTAATATGTGAAGGCAAAAGATTTTATTTCAGCTCGAAAGATTTTAGGGGTCAAAAGAGGGACTTTGGCAATGCCCAAAGACTGATTGAGGCATTTTTTAGGCAATTTATATGGTATAAAGAACTCGTGCTTGGCGAAATTCGCATTTGGCAATAGTTTTGCCAGACTAATTAATTTGCCAAGTGTGGGGACTTACTGTATAAAGCAAAAAGGGAGATTGCTGTTAAGACTACTTTTGAAAGGAGTATTTGAATAGATCAGTAAAAACTGAAAAACCCATATCATAACCCTCTTGAAAGATAATATCTTGAACTATAGAACATTGAGGTTTTGCCACAGTTCTTCCAATACCAGGATATCAATGTCACCTTTTGTTCCTCACAGTTGCCGTATCAAGAGAATTGAACAGAAGGATGAGCTAGAGTCAGAACGCACAACAGAACAAGTAGACATCGAAAAACTTGCCAATGACAACATCAGCATGAGGACCGAGATTGACAGACTGTACCAGAACTATGAGGCCCTGAAGAAGTTTGCCAATCTGAAGAACATTCCTCTGCCACAAGACCTAGAGACCCTGTGACTGGAGGCGGCGCTGTAGCGAGGCTGGTGCGTCTGTGTTTGTGTCTTGCGTCGCAGGCAGCATGGCCCACTCCTCTAGAATCACTACAGCGTTTGTTACTTAAGCATTCCAGGTCAGTTGCATTCACTCGGTGGGCACTTTGAGTCAGCCAGACCTTCACTCAAGGAAATGGTGCTTTTAGCTAACTAAATATTTTATCATAGTCTGTTTAAGTGTTTTTCTTGAGAGGAGATGGCCATTGTGTGGGTGAGGAGGTTCGATTGGTGTTCGCTTGAGCTCCTCCCTGTCTCGCTGGGTGAAAGGCAAAGCAGGTGTGGCTTCAGGACCTGGCAAAGGGTTTCTGAAGCCAGTAAAGTCTTATGAGGCTATTCTATTGTGCCTTCTTGGAATGAATGTGATTGAAATATAATAAAGTTTCCTCAGATAGGAAATAGGAGAGATGTATTACATGTGTGACATTATTATCAATTATATCTTTATTTACTGTATAGATCAAAGTAATTACTTTGCTATCCTCAAAGATTTTAAAGATTTTTTCTTCAGCATGTGTTGTTGCTAAGTATTGAGTTCCCCTTTTGCAATGAATGGAGCATGGCCACTTGGAAGTCCTATGACAAGTGTGCCATGTTGAGGTCTGGATTGAATGCAGAGCTGACTCATAACACAAATATATTTTTTTGACTGAGAAGCTGTGTATTACGTTGGGTTCACGCGCCATGGTTTGGTCCTGAAAGGAATCTCGTTGGATGAAGAAGTGCCACAATACTTTGGGGTTTTACTGTGTTGATCATGTGTTTGAATTTTGAATACTATGTACTACTACAGTAAGGAATATATGTATTACTTTTATTTAGCATTACCTGTTATGGTAAGATGGATGGAGTGTAGCACTAGATAGTCAAGATGGTATAGTTCAAACATTGTACAATAAACCGTGATGTTTTCAGAGGTTGTTCCTTGTGTGCCTTTGTGCTGCTTGCCATGTAATATGACCTCTTCCTTTGGTGAGAGAGAGAGAGAGAGAGAGAGAGAGAGAGAGAGAGAGAGAGAGAGAGAGAGAGAGAGAGATGCCAAAGATCTCAACTGAATGCCTCCTTGTTTCCATCTTATGAAACAAAGATGTTGTTCCACTATGGTGTGGTAATCTTATGTATTTTAGTTCTTTGAAACACCTTTAGCTTTATAGGACTAAGTGTGAATGGTGTGTGTAAGAGGGTCGTGCTCTGTCTGGGCAACCCTATGCAGGATTGCTGACTTATGTAGATAAATTTTGAAACGAGTACAATCCATTTCTGTTGATGACACGATCCTTGATTCTTTCTTTTCTATTGCTATGTCCATATGTTTTCCTGATTTTAAGAATGAGTACAAGTCATGAAGAAAAGGATAATGATATACAGGATTCCACCACATAATTTTCACAAGACACTGATGTACATGGAAAACTACCAGGGCTACAGTATTACAGAAAATGGACAGGTACAAAAATAGCCACTGTTTCTGAATGGAAGGCTTGTGTTGTAATAGTCAGCCCCTTGAGGGTAAGCTGGAGACCTTCACATAGGAGAAATCTTAGGTTTTTCAAACACAAAATCTTCTAAGTACATACTCTTAAAATACATATTGAGCTTTTAAACACAATGACCAGATGATTTATTTAAGAACAAACATAATGCATCACAAAGTGTAATATTTCCTGCTTTTGATGAATCTAGCTATAGTACCACATACTGCAATGGTCCCCAAGATTGCATGGTGCAGTAAAAACACTTGTATCCAATATACCTGATGCTGCAGATTGTTAAAGTTACAAGAGGAGGAGGAGGTAAAAAACTACAATTCATTCCCATTACTGAACCTGTTTTGCTGAGTGGGGCAATGCAGGGCAAGACAGATGGCAAGACTCCATGAAACACTCAACATGGTGATGATGTTTTCTCTTCATGGAAACCTTTAAAGTATTATGATGTAGGATGACTGATTTATTAAGACTTTGGTCTTACTCAAGTAAATTCACTTTAACTTGTCATATTTTTGCTCCAGTGTGAATGCTTTCCACACAAAAAACATTTTGTATGAATGAACAAGAATGTAGAAAGTTCTTCAGTGGAAACCACAGGTTATATTGGTGCACACTGCAGACGGAGTGCACTGCCAATTAACATTTTGTGTCATTTCCCTAAATAAGGAGGTTGGCAAAACATTTAATCTTGTGCTGTGTGTGAGTAAATCCTAAGACTGCCTTTTGTGTAGAAATGAAAGACTACCAAGTGGACTTCTGTCTTGCCCTGGCCGCCCACTCTATAGCATAATAGTTTGTGTACAGTTACTGTTACACATGTTTCACATACTGATATAAGCTACTTGTGTACAACTGTAAACCAACTTTTACAGTTATACATACCATCACTGATTAGGTATATGTTCCTGTTTATTATTATTATTATTATTATTATTATTATTATTTATCTATGTATTTATTTATTTATTTGTTGTAAATGTTTAATTGGAATGAAGGATCATGTTTTTAATAAGATAGAAAACTTTGAATTCTGATGTGTTTGAAGGCATAACTTCTTGAGAGAGCAAAGCTGCTAGGGCTGCTCTGCCTGTCACTCTCTTATTCTGTAGCTTACGAAAATCTTTGTATGATCCTTATATATGTAGTACTTGCTGTCTTATCACTACATGACAATGATCTGGCTGGCTTAGCAGCCATGTCCTGTTTGGCAGAGAGCAACAGCAAGCAACTCTCTTATCACATCAATGGAATTGTGCCAATGTTTTGAAGCTTTCATGGATCATGATCTTTGTGAACACCTTCATTAGTTAACTGTTGTATGTACTGAACTCTACATTACAATATTGAAATCATACAAATTACTGTAATGTAAAACAAGCTTGGATCAGCATTTTCATAATAATTACTTGTATTCTATTAAACAAAGATTTTCAAATGTGAACACTAAAAAGTTCTTAGTGGCTCGATCAATCTTCAATCAGCATCAGAAGTTTCACTTAGGAAAGTAATGAAATCTCACTGCAGTAACATGAACGAAATAAGGCAAAAAACCTGTATGAAGATAATGCAGCAATAGTGATCACAATGTACAGACAGCTCCCTACTTGATGAAGCAACCATCTGACCTGTACTTTTACTTAGAGTGACATGTCAACTCAAGAATTTGAAAAGATAAATATCATTGGCCAGAAGACGTGACTTATATCAAACCACACTTCCTTTTTCAATCCCAATTCATGTCCACCTCTACATCCCCACTACCTACCCTACATTTCTCATACCCCTTGCTATCACCTCCATCTGACACCCCTCTCCCATTCAAACCTCATTCAGATTACAGCAGCAGCAGCAGCAGCATCAACAGTAGTAGTAGTAGTAGATGACAAAATCAGTCATTATGAGCTATAAGCCCTCCATAGGTTAGCGGCTGGCTGGGTGACCACAAGATGACCACAGGTAAATCACACACACACACTCATACAAAAAAAAAAAAAAATAAATAAATAAATAAAAAAAAAAAAATAATAATAATAATAAATAAAAAAAAAATAATACTGTTGGTGTTGCTGTTGATGCTGCTATTACTACTGCTACTAGTACTAATACCACCATTACCACCACCACCACCACCACCACCACTACTACTACTAGCCTACTACTGCACTCCGTCATAGGCTACAATGTCATTCCACATTTCTTTCTCCAACAATTTTTGCATTTCAGGTGGAAAACCACTGGGAATTGCGGGAAAACACTAAAAATTGAAGGAAATATTGATGAGTTGACATAGGGAGGAAGGAGGGTGGATGTTGGTCTGGTTCTGCTGCCGTTACGGTGGGCGTTCTGAACGAGGATGTAACCAATGCCTTAGTTAAAGATATTTGGGCATTATTTATCCATTTTGGTGGTTAATTCTGCCTTTGTTTCACTCTCTGGGTTTGGAAACACAAGGGAATGTAGGTAAACATTAAAACACTGACCTGGGAGGAAGGAACCGATGATGTGCCCTTGTAGCTCAATATTTACATACGTAATTAATTTTAATCGCAAAAAGAAAGAAGATACCCAGACTGGAATGCACTATATTTCCAGACATAATAAAAACTTAAATTAATAAATTATATATAATAACATCGTCAATTGCTTACAAAATTAAGTCCAACGAACTGCCTGTTTCTTTTACTAACAGCGCCACAAAAAGATCATAATGTCGAGAAGGGAAACAGTCAGATTACATTATATTACATTTTTCTGAGTAAAAGAAAAAGAAATACTTTCTAGCCAAATGGGGAAAACACAAATTCCTCATCGTATAAAGAATTTTTGTTTTATATTTTGACACTAAAAAATAAATTTTTGAATACGTATAGGTAGACTTGATGTTATTGGATATTGTTATTTGGGTTATGTTTCCTATATTTCTTAAGTCTTATATCAAACGCCAATGCAATCGTACTAATTAAAAAAAGAAAAGATGATAGAATAACGAAAGTGTCATTTCAACGAAAAAAAATAAGACAAGATTTTATTGCAGAATGTATCAATTTGCATTTTCATTAATGAATCAAGTGGCAAAACAATGCAAAATCCCTTAATAATAAAAGAAAAAATCGTTAAATAATGCCGAAGAAGTTTCTTTGCACATTTTCTCAACAGGTCCATCTCCTTTCTCCCTCCCTCTCACACTTCTCCTCTCCCCTCCACCTCCACCAACACAGCAAGCCTTTGAACCAAACGCAAACACCTGCAAAATACTTTAATTTGCCCTAAATAGGAGAGGAAATTGCTACCTTGGCTGCGGCAGGATGATAGTTGGACTAGCGGGGCTGGGGAGAAGGGATTTTGGCGGGTGCTCATTGAGGCTGGGCAGACTGAGGCGCCAAGGATACCGGGGTAGGACTCACTGGGGGTTGGCAGGTCTGGGCACCAAGAATGCCTTGGTGTGACGTGTTTGTGGTGATGTGTGTGTGTTATGGCATTGTGTGTGGTGGTGGTGATGTGGTGGTATGTGACTGTGTCTGGTGGTTGTGTGTGGTGGTGTCTGGTGGTGCTGTAGTGGTGATGATGGTGATGTCTGTTGGCATTGTGGTGATGGTGGTGGTGGTGATGGTGATGTCTAGTGGTACTGTGGTGGTGGTGGTGGTGTGGTGATAGTGATGTCTGGTGGTATTGTGGTGGTGGTGTGCTGTGGTGCTGGTGTTTGGTGGTACTGTGGTGGTGGTGGTGGTGATGCCTGGTGGTATTATGATGGTGTCTGGTGGCGCTGTGGTATGGTGGTGTCTGGTGGCGCTGTGGTGTGGTGGTGGTGTCTGGTGGTGCTGTGATGTGGTGGTGGTGTCTGGTGGTGCTGTAGTGTGGTGGTGGTGTCTGGTGGTGCTGTGGTGTGGTGGTGGTGTCTGGTGGTGCCGTGGTGTGGTGGTGGTGTCTGGTGGTGCTGTGATGTGGTGGTGGTGTCTGGTGGTGCTGTGGTGTGGTGGTGGTGTCTGGTGGTGCTGTGGTGTGGTGGTGGTGTGTGGTGGCACTGTGGTGTGGTGGTGGTGTCTGGTGGTGCTGTGATGTGGTGGTGGTGTCTGGTGGTGCTGTGGTATGGTGGTGGTGTCTGGTGGTGCTGTGGTGTGGTGGTGGTGTGTGGTGGTGCTGTGGTGTGGTGGTGGTGTGTGGTGGCGCTGTGGTGTGGTGGTGGTGTGTGGTGGTTCTGTAATGTGGTGGTGGTGTCTGGTGGTGCTGTGATGTGATGGTGGTGTGTGGTGGTGTGTGGTGGTGCTGTGATGTGGTGGTGGTGTCTGGTGGTGCTGTGATGTGGTGGTGCTGTGATGTGGTGGTGGTGTCTGGTGGTGCTGTGATGTGGTGGTGGTGTCTGGTGGTGCTGTGGTGTGGTGGTGGTGTGTGGTGGCGCTGTGGTGTGGTGGTGGTGTGTGGTGGCGCTGTGGTGTGGTGGTGGTGTGTGGTGGTGCTGTGATGTGGTGGTGGTGTCTGGTGGTGCTGTGATCTGGTGGTGGTGTCTGGTGGTGCTGTGATGTGGTGGTGGTGTCTGGTGGTGCTGTGGTGTGGTGGTGGTGTCTGGTGGTGCTGTGGTGTGGTGGTGGTGTGGTGGTGCTGTGGTGTGGTGGTGGTGTGTGGTGGTGCTGTGATGTGGTGGTGGTGTGTGGTGGCACTGTGGTGTGGTGGTGGTGTGTGGTGGTACTGTGATGTGGTGGTGGTGTCTGGTGGTGCTGTGATGTGGTGGTAGTGTCTGGTGGTGCTGTGGTGTGGTGGTGGTGTGTGGTAGCGCTGTGGTGTGGTGGTGGTGTCTGGTGGTGCTGTGGTGTGGTGGTGGTGTCTGGTGGTGCTGTGATGTGGTGATGGTGTCTGGTGGTGCTGTGGTGTGGTGGTAGTGTCTGGTGGCGCTGTGGTGTGGTGGTAGTGTCTGGTGGTGCAGTGGTGTGGTGGTGGTGTCTGGTGGTGTGGTGGTGGTGTGTGGTGGCGCTGTGGTGGTGTGTGGTGGCGCTGTGGTGGTGGTGTGTGGTGGCGCTGTGGTGTGGTGGTGGTGTGTGGTGATGGTGTGTGGTGGTGCTGTGATGTGGTGGTGGTGTGTGGTGGCGCTGTGGTGTGGTGGTGGTGTGTGGTGGTGCTGTGATGTGGTGGTGGTGTCTGGTGGTGCTGTGATGTGGTAGTGGTGTCTGGTGGTGCTGTGGTGTGGTGGTGATGTGTGGTGGCACTGTGGTGTGGTGGTGGTGTGTGGTGGTGCTGTGATGTGGTGGGTGTCTGGTGGTGCTGTGTAATGGTGATGTCTAGTGATGGTGTGGTGTGATAGTGTCTGGTGTATGCTTGTAGTGGTGGTATCTGGTGATGATGGTGGTGTCCTGTGTTATGTTGTGGTTGATGTGGTGTCAACACTACACACTCACAAAGTTAAGTGTGTGTGTGTGTGTGTGTGTGTGTGTGTGTGTGTGTGTGTGTGTGAACCAGAGACCAGTCACAAACTTATGTATAATTGGTATTTAACTCTTACTGCCATCTGGTTTGTGTGTATGTTTGAAGAGAGAGAGAGAGAGAGAGAGAGAGAGAGAGAGAGAGAGAGAGAGAGAGAGAGAGAGAGAGAATGGGGGTGAAGGTATGAGAAGCATGGAGGAGGGGAGAAGGGACAGGGAAGGAGTGTGGAGGAGAAGAGGAAGGCAGGCCTATGATACACGTCAGAGGCAGCTTAGCTTTATCCAATGACAACCACCATGAAAATAAAGGTGACATATGTCAATCTTGTTAGAATTATTGGTAGGAAAACCACTTCATCAAGCAGTGAGCTGACTATATTTCCCTATTTTGTCTCTGTGTAATTCTTGGTATAGGTAATGGTATGCCAGTCTTTATGAGTAACTATGGGGTTAGGTAGCGGAAATCACTATATAGCTTCACTGGTATTTCAAATAGGAAACAAAATATAATGGTGTTCATAGATTTTTGGCAGTGAAGCAAATGCGTCAATCTTGCTACTAAACACTATGAAGAGGCATGTCTGAAGACCTACTGGAAAGTCCCAAGTATCCTACTGGCTGCAGTGTACCCATGGGGAGGGAGATAATGGCAGAGGAGGGGCAGTCATGAACGTAAGAGCACACATATAGCACAGAGAAGTGTCCTCATCAGCACATTGCATTATTTTCTCAGACAACATGGATTCCCCTAGAATCCCAGTGAGAGTCACTAAAAGATGCCAGGCACCTGTGGCAGTGCTTCAACAGTGATCCATAGCTTTGTCCCAATCTCCACAATGTTGGGCAAGTTAATGGCATCTTTCATAGGGGCATCACTGTACATTGATAACAAGGTAAGAGTCTATAATCCTGTAAGTAACTAACAGTGACAGTATGACTCACTATACGGTGGGTTGTGCTAAGAGTGTGACTGTCAAAGGGCATTACTCAAGTGAGTATTTTTCTTAGTTATAATCAGGCGCCATGATGGTGTTTTATGAGTCTCACAAATCTTTTCCCGAGTGATTGTTGTCCTGTCACGCACAGCTGGGATTTGACAGCACATGCATTACAGTGCACTGATACTCGTATACACGTCTCAGTGGTGGCTGGAGAAGAGTCCAGCATCTGATGCTTTGACAATGAGGAATGTGATGGGTGTGAGTCAAGTGAGGAGAATATGACAATGAAGATGAAGACCTTGAGTAGACAGAAGAATCTTGCTCCTGTGGATTAATTTGCAACATTTAACATCAAGCTCTGGCCACACTACAGAATGGGGCATTGTGTCAACCTGCAGGAAGAAGCATGACCACTTGGTCGGGTGACAACACTGCCAGGGCAGCACGATAGAGGAGCAGTAGTTGTAGGCACAACGATACATGAGGGTGGGAGGAACACCAGCTGTATTCATCCACCTCACAGTTATACACGACAGATGCTATGCACTATGCTATCCTAACGCTGCAGTACTGTGCTCTAGTCACTCACTATAGACAAACGCTGAGTGGTGTGGAAGGCAATCCAGTTCTCTTTCACACAAAAAATAGCATATTCTAACATCTGACAAATATACATTGTTACTATACCGTTATAATATGTTATTGGAATTACACTCTACCAAAAATACATATATTTCTGCCAGCAGAAAAATCTATGTAGAACTATTGATTAAAACTACAGCATACATTCTAAAATGTTTATCTTTATTAAGGCGTTTTCACATGAACCCACACCTGATGTTCTTCACAGACTCACAGTGCAATGACCGAACTCTTGTTGCCTTAGGATTTGTACCTCATTAGTTCGTGTTTCTTCTTATCTATTCATCAACAACTCCACGAACAAACCCCAACATTTCTAAAGCATGTATTTTATGACGTTAAAACTAATTTTATCATGTTAACATTTGAACCACCTATGAGGTTTCATCTCAAGGAAGTAAGTATCTGCGGTGCTTTATTGAGAGGATCACTCGACTTTCAACATTTGATAATTTCCCTGTGGACGACGCGTTATAACCGACTTAAACGACAAAATAAAGACGTACCGGCATCCAGACCAGTGAAAGGGATGCTCCATGGGAAAAGCTGACCACAAACGGTGAAAGAACCACGCAAACAAACTCAGGTATGAAACTGATTATGGGGAGAAGAACTGAAGGGGTTTTCTGAGGGAGGGTTCACGGTACGACTGATTCGAGACGGCGAATGAACAAGGCGAACAAGCTCAGGAATGAAGAGGAACTGAGGGAATATTCTGGGAGACCGTATTAAGCTCATCCCGAGTCTCCGTTTGGTGCCATAATTCCTACAATCTGTATCTGTCAAGGGAGCAGAGGACTCTTAAACTTACCCGGTACAGTATATCTGTATATCATGAACCGCAATCTCATGTTTCACCTCCAACTCGATACCTGCAACTATCGTAGATGGAAGTTACTGAGGTTTCCAGGGATGTTTGCATGACTTTAGTGATAAGTTATAGATTCTGCATCATCAATCGCAAAAAAAGACACACATGGAAATCTCTAGAGACGTTCCACAATACGGGCTCACGCACGGCCTTCGTCTCACGCCACATAACCCAGCGAATCCCAGGGCATGGTATAGTGAAAGGTTTCAAAAGCTTCATGGTGATGGGCTCATGTGATTTCACCTTCTAATATATGAATGTATTCACGATAGCAGTTATTTTCCTTCCGCTATATAATACACTAGTACACAAGACGACACTTAACATGTCACGTGGCGGTAACAGATCTCAAGGTGTGATAGAAAAGTAAGAAAACTGACACGGACTCCACGGTCAACAATGGTGCAACTCCTCAAGAATCTAATGACAGAACTTTCAAACGTTTCAGCTTCTTAGCTTGGTTATTTTTTTATCGGCTCTAGTGGAAGGTACTATGGTTTTTAAAGGTGTTTTAATGGTTCTATTGGTAGTTTAAGGAGCAGTCTACACCATACATGAGGAAAACATCCGTGGGAAACCGACTTATCATCCTCTTAAGAATCAAAATAAAATCCATTGCAAGTTATTAGGATTAGAAAATCATAATGATCAAAGTGATTAACAAGGATTTTGCACCATATAATAAAAAAAATATTCATAAGATTCATTGGACTTTGAAAAGGAAAAATTAAAATAAAAGTTTGCAAATACAATCAATCCAGTAAAAAATCCCTGGAGTGGCAACATTGTAACACTGTCCTGTGTCAAGAGTAGACCGAGACCGAGGCCGAAACGAGATGAAACAGTGTCGAAGTATTGCGGAAGAACATTTATTACAAGTATTCTTTTCTTTTGCATATGATATTCAGAAAACAACAGAATTTCTCTCGATGACGACAAGGATATGTTATTTTTTTGCTAACAAACATACTTATTTCTCTTCACATACAATACATCAGCAGCTTCTTTACGAACACTGTGCAGATTACAAGCTTATTCCCGATGGCTGGTTAAGCACAGCAAACCGAAGCATCGAGACAGCATGACCACAACATAATGAAGAGTTTGATAATATAGAAACAGATTTACTATGTATTCGAGAGGCATCTATATACATAACTCTCTCTCTCTCTCTCTCTCTCTCTCTCTCTCTCTCTCTCTCTCCTTCAGCACACTCATTGCCGTCGAAGCCAAATAGAGGCTAATGATGAAAATATCCTGGTTAAATATACAAATCATCTACTGAACTCTCCAACAGCTTAGCCATTTAGAAGAAGAAATGAAAGACTGGCAAGGACGTCTCGAAGTGGGAAAGTGCTTGTGAGAACTGACGGAAGGTTGGGAATGTTTTTTGGAGAATTGTGGGGAGGGGCTGTGGGGAAGATGTGAAGGTATAAAAGCTATGATGTGGTTGTGACGGGTGAAGGAGGGGCTATGGAGGGCTGGGAGGAATCATGGTGAAGAGAAATGGTGCGGTGGGGCTTTGAGTAACTTGGTTTATTGGTGGTGAGGAGTTAAAGACGAAGAAAGATCGTTGATGGGTAAACATTAAATTGTGAAAGGTGAAGAGGAAAGGAAACTGTGTGAGAGACTGAGAAGATATGGAAAAGTTTCTAAGCTGGCAATGGTGAACTAAGATAGGAGACGTAGGAAGGTGTAAGAAGAGTAACTCAGAAACAGTGAAGGACTGAAGTAGGGGAAAAGCTCGAGAATAGATAGATAAACTAGGGTAAGAAACGTAGAAAAGTATATATAATGAGGAAAGACCATCATGAGTAGCAAAAGAGAGACACATGAGAATTAGAAGGGGTTAGGAAAGATTGTGGATGGTAAAAGAGAGACTGAAATGAAAATTGTGATGGATTAGGAAATACTAAAACAGTTTGTGCGTGGTCATGAGTAAACAGAAGCGTTGTGAGGTTGCTCTGAGGAGATGGTAGACTTTAAAGGACTATGAAGGCTTGAGAGTCGCTGTGCTTGACGTGAGAGCAGCTACTAGAGGTCGCTACAAGCAGTGGTGCAGCCGGGCGTTCCCTGTACAAACAAGGAAGCCACCGCGAGCCTCCTCAATGTCACGAGTGGACAGAGTCGGTTAGGCGAGGGCCGGATGAGCGCCGCTGCCTCGGCTTCACCTGCCACCAGAAATTCATGTTAAGTGCTACGATGATCAAGACTGCTAGAAAAAGTCTCATTCATTCATGTGTGTGTGTGTGTGTGTGTGTGTGTGTGTATGTGTGTGTGTGTGTGTGTGTGTGTGTGTGTGTGTGTGTTTGCACGTGTATGAGAGAGAGAGAGAGAGAGAGAGAGAGAGAGAGAGAGAGAGAGAGAGAGAGAGTGTGTGTGTGTGTGTGTTTCATTGTTTGATCTGCTGCAGTCTCTGACGAGACAGCCAGACGTTACCCTACGGAACGAGCTCAGAGCTCATTATTTCCGATCTTCGGATAGGCCTGAGACCAGGCACACACCACACACCGGGACAACAAGGTCACAACTCCTCGATTTACATCCCGTAGCTACTCACTGCTAGGTGAACAGGGGCTACACGTGAAAGGAGACACCCAAATATCTCCACCCGGCCGGGGAATCGAACCCCGGTCCTCTGGCTTGTGAAACCAGCGCTCTAACCACTGAGCTACCGGGCTTTGTGTGTGTGTGTGTGTGTGTGTGTGTGTGTGTGTGTGTGTGTGTGTGTGTGTGTGTGTGTGTGTGTGTGTGTGTGTGTGTGTGTGTGTGTGTGTGTGTGTGTGTGTGTGTGTGTGTGTGTGTGTGTGTGTGTGTGTGTGTGTGTGTGTGTGTGTGTGTGTGTGTGTGTGTGTGCGTGTGTGTGTGTGTGACCGATAATAATAATAATAATAATAATAATAATAATAATAATAATAATAATAATAATAATAATAATATATATATATATATATATATATATATATATATATATATATATATATATATATATATATATATATATATATGGACAAAAGTTTTACTTCTGTAGAAAAATATTTTCATACTGAAATATGAACTTAATTAGTGTGGTATTCACGGTACAACCTGGAATGATTTTTTTGATATATGATTCCTGAAAACTTCTGCTCTTACTGCTATCAATTATTACAATGATGGTGATAACAATATAAATGATAATAATAATAATAATGATAATAATAACAATAATAATAATGATAATAATAATAATAATGATGATAATAATAATAATAATAATAATAATAATAATGATAATAATAATAATAACAATAATGATAATAATAACAATGATAATAATAATGATGATTATGATGATGATAATAATGATAATAATAATAATAATAATAATAATAATAATAATAATAATAATAATAATAATAATAATAATGATAATAATAATAATCATAATAATAATAACAACAACAACAACAATAACAACAATAAACAAACTGGACTTCCTGCTAGCTAGACAAGGATTTATGAGCTATACCTACGAATTTCCTTTAATGGAATCCTACTCGCCCTGAAGTTCATAACAAGCCAACCTTTCATGCTCAACACTCCCTAAGCAACACAAACAAAAAAATAATAACTCCAGGATATTTTTCTCCTTGGTTCACGAGTATGCTGGAAACTAGAAGAGAAATTAATTAGTCGCGGAATTGCTGTGGTGGTTTCTCACACAAATATGCCAAAAGAAAGCATGGGAAAGGTTTCCTAATTACCAGACTTGACTTGTTCCACTGATATTCCAATTTAAATCAGTCTCCCTTTTAGTTGCTTCATTACTTAAGTTTTTTTGTTCGTCTTGTCATGCCATGTAGCTGTTGTGAGGCTGTTTCGACACATACACTCTCTCTCGCTGGCAAAAAAAAAAAAAAAAAGAAACAATTAAACTCGTGTCACAGAGCCTTTAGAATATAGTGGAAGTGGCTGTCAGGAGTGTCTCAGAATATAATCCCCTTTCTCTCTCTCTCTCTCTCTCTCTCTCTCTCTCTCTCTCTCTCTCTCTCTCTCTGCCTTACGTGGAGCTGGCGCTAAAGCAGGAGAGGGTGGGAGGCAGGCCGCGGGTGGGGGAGGTGACCAGGTTGATGGGCACACTCTCCGTCAGCGGGTACCACTGCGTGACGGGTCGCCGTGGGCACTCCAGCATCTCCAGCCAGTGGTCACGGCCCGGCCCAATCACCTGGGGTCCGATCACCACCACGCCCAGCAGCTCGTTGGCACCCAGTCTGCAACAAGGACGGTTGGGCTAGGAAGTGGTAGTATGGGTGGTGGTTGTGGTGGTTTATGGTGATGGTGTGTTGTTTTGTGCATATTGGTGATGGTGGTATTGTTGGTAGTAAAACTTGATGTTGATGTTATTGTTGGTAGTGGAGGTAGTGGTATTACGTAGTAATAAAATTAAAAGTATTTTTTGGTGGTGGTAGTGATGTCATTTATAGCAGTAATATTATTCCATTAGAGACATTTTCGTTATCTTCTCTCATTCCATAGAAGAGGAAACTCTGTAAGTCGTGCACTCTGTACACATGCAGCGTGTCGTTGTTTCTTTGATAACACATCACACGTTCCCTTCTGCAGTATGAAAGTAATCACTTCATCAAATATGTTAGGACTTGAGCACAAAAGTAAGTCAAGTACAGATTTTAAAGAAAAGATACGGTGGTATTAAAAAAAAAGCATATTAGAAATCAAAAGAGTCTTTCCGCAGCGCCGGTGACCCGTTTGAGGTCAAACATAACTCTTGACCCGAAGGGATTGATTGGGACAGGGATAACACCGCCACCAGACAGATCAACGCCTTCACGTGGGGTGGCAGGAAGGGTGACAGGCACACTGGTGCCATGTCAATTTGTTGAAAAAATACATTGCCTAATTAAAGTGTTGTCTATCATTTCCCTGCACATTATTCATTTTACTGTAAAGTGTCATATTGAAAATATACTGTGCAACATGGGAGTATACACAGGCCCGGGCCAAGGATGCTGGGAGTCAGTGAAATTATTTATTTGTTTATTTTCTTTTATTTGTAACTTGTCGTGTGTGTGTGTGTGTGTGTGTGTGTGTGTGTGTGTGTGTGTGTGTGTGTGTGTGTGTGTGTGTGTGAGAGAGAGAGAGAGAGAGAGAGAGAGAGAGAGAGAGAGAGAGAGAGAGAGAGAGAGAGAGAGAGAGAGAGAGAGAGAGAGAGAGAGAGAGAGAGAGAGAGAGAATTTGATGTAACCTAACTTACTGCAACGTAACCTAAACTAACCTAATCTTATTTACACTAACCTTTTCTCATCTCTTATGTTATTTTCTAACAAACTTAACACAGCCTAACGTGACTCACCCACAAAATAGTGTTGGCAGTAAACTTTCACGTGATCTTATTTCTTGATCCTCTAAAGTCTAAACAAAGTCATCCAAATAAATAAGCATTCAAAGTTGGCAGGAAATCTAATTAGCTTCGAATGAACGAGAGAATTCCACTAACTTCCGTGACCACTTGTTGAAAATGTGCGCCTGGCAGGAGAGACGGAGAGGCGAGGACTGTGTGGGGGCCTCTAGATATGTGCCCCACTCTCTCTCTCTCTCTCTCTCTCTGAAGGACAATCAGGGTACAAGCGCCTATTCAGTTATTCAATGGCCCGGCTGTGTCCTCCCGGCGTAGGTTGTTTCCTAAATAGATCGCAATGCTACTGACGCGGCAGGAGAGAGAGAGAGAGAGAGAGAGAGAGAGAGAGAGAGAGAGAGAGAGAGAGAGAGGAGATTTCCGTCAAGTATAAGACAAGATAAGGCCGTCACACGTATCACAACTGTTTATAATTGATTATAGATTCCATCTTGCTTATCTACGTATTCGCTTCACGATAACTTCCTGTCCTTGTCTTGTCTTTCAGCCTTTGCCCATCCGATGTTCTTTATCTTCCATGTAGACAGGATGTAGTTTACTGTCAATGCTATTATAATTTACCATTCATTTATCTACCATTAATTTCTATTTATCCTGTATCTCTTTACGTGGTACAACTCATTAGTCTCGTTAGAACCAACAAATACACACTATTGTAAACTTGTTCCTCCCTTGTCTTCTTTTTAACTCCGTGTATTGGTTGGTTGTTCCTACTTCATATACCTTAATAATCCATTGATCTACCCTTCCTCTCTAACTTTGCAGTGAAGCTTATCAATCTCATAAGGATTAACAAGTATACAACCAGAGCTTATCCATCCTTTGTGTTCCTATACGGTGCACCAGGTGTCTCTCACCAGTCTGCCCTCGCCACTGTGTCTGGCCTTAGGTGACAATAAACGAGTCGCAGCCACCTGACCTAATGAAGCTGGTTGTTCTTCCCTTTAAGTCGGTCGATAAATGGATTTGAGAGGAATGTAAACTTTGGTAACGACGCAGACGCCACCGAGGGCTGCAACTCCTGGAGACAAAGGAACTGAGCCTCTCGCTTCTGTCAGGAGCGGTAAGAGGCAAGGTAGGATCGAGGAGAATGATAAAAAGTTGTAGTGAAATATTGGATTCTCCTTGTTGTCCATGTTTTCGTTCTTAAGTAAATGTATTTGTCTCGCCATCTGGTGTGCTTGTTATTCATCATTTTCTTTTGAAGAACACACTAAAAGATCAGGAAGGATGCAAGGAAGGAAGGAAGAAAGGGCTGGGGAAGATGCGAGGAAGGAGCGAGTAGGATTCAAGCACTAATTGGCTGATGTGAAAGTCTTCTGATGCACTTTTAATTTATAACTCTGGGCTAAGATTGATGCGATGGGAGAAATGAGGTTATCGTTTGTCTCTAGTATGTCTAACACACACACACACACACACACACACACACACACACACACACACACACACACACACACACGGATAACTTGGATAATTATAGATATGAAGACAGGATGATAACTTGGTGTAACTTAGGTCTCTCTCTCTCTCTCTCTCTCTCTCTCTCTCTCTCTCTCTCTCTCTCTCTCTCTCTCTCTCTCTCTCTCTCTCTCTCTCTCTCTCTCTCTCTCTCTCTCTCTCTCTCTCTCTCTCACCTGTCGTAGTCCACCACCTTCACCAGCAGCGTCACATCCTCAATGTTCTCGTTGGGAATATCGAACACCAGAGCCTCATTGTACACGGGGTTGAGGGTTGACTTCTTCACCGTGGTCTTCTTCTTCTTGATACGCCGGCCCTGACACAACAGACACACCTTCACGTACGGATCTGCGAGGAGAAGGAAAGCATGCGTGTTAACTTTGGTGGTGAGGCGCTGGAGGGAAGAAGAGAGGTAAGAACTTCAGAACAGAAGGGAAGCATCAAGAAGACTAAATGTGGTTGTTCTTGTATGGAAAGGTGTATGTGTGAGGGGTATCGGCCAAGGACAACAAAAAGAGCAAAAGAAAGATTTCCACGGGCCAGTCCCATAAGAAAGGTGTCCCATCCAAAAACATCCTGAAACCTCCCTTTAGAAAGAGCTCAAGTCATAAGAAGCAGGAAATACAAAGGCAGGTAAAGGGATTATAATTTTATCAGAAAAGAGGATGAATGACTGAGAATAATGGTTAACTCTTGCATTAGAGAGGTGAACAGAATAGAGGTGAAAGTAGAGTCTTGTGCAGTGAAAACGGAAGGAGGGAGGCAGTTAGCAGGGTGAAGATAGCGGTAGAGGATAGCAAAAGGTGCAACACTGTGACGATAAGAGAGAGAGAGAGAGAGAGGTGAAGGCAGTCAGTTAGAGGAGAGGAGCGACAGGGAGAAGGAAGGAGATAGATGTGTGTTAGCTTTGGAGTAACAAGAAATTAATGTCTGCGGGGAATTAGATACATGTGTTCATTTTTACTTGGTGTGAGATTGAAACACTGCCTGCCAATGTCTCTTCTGCATCTGTATCTGCCACTGCTTCTCCTTCTCTTTTTCTTTCTCTTCCTAAATTTGTTATACTCTTCTTTTCCTCCTCCTCCTCCTCCTCCTCCTCCTCCTCCTCTTTCTCTTTCTCTTTCTGCATCTGTTCTCTTTATTTCATTGTATTCTCCTAAATTTGTTTCTCTTTCTTCTATGTCTCTTCCTGCTCCATTTTCGCCTACCTTTATTGTTTTCTTCCTCTTTTTTCTCCTCCTTTTTTCCTTTCTTCCTTCCTTCCTTCCTTGCTCTTCCTCCTTCCCTTCCTTCTCCTCTTCCCTCCTCCTCCTTTCCTTCATCTTCCCCCTCCCTCTCCCTCTCACTCTCCTCCTCCTCCTCCTCCTCCTCCTCTTCCTTCTATTTCTCATCATCATGTCATTGTCCTTCTGTCCTGTTATGTCCTTAGCCCATAAGATTATTACCTGTTTTAATATAAGAGCGAGATTGGAAAAACAGCTGACTTGTTCTCCTCCTCTTTCTCCTCTTGAATATTCCTCCTGTCCGCCCACTCTGCCTCCTACAACAGCAGCCATCACTGATATTGGACATTATAATAGACCAAAGTAGGGAGATTGAAACTGTTGATGGTTTCTCCTCCTCCTCTTCCTCCTCCTCTTTCTCTGAATCAGGTTTTTCCTCTTCCTCCCTCCTCCTCCTCCTCCTCTTTCTCATTCGTCGGTTTCTTCCTCCAGTCCTCCTCTTCCTCTGTGTATTACGATCACTGTCACTACCAATATTATTCGTTATACAAAGCAGAAGCAGAGACGATAAGAAATATGTTTTGTGTGTGTGTGTGTGTGTGTGTGTGTGTGTGTGTGTGTGTGTGTGTGTGTGTGTGTGTGTGTGTGTGTGTGTGTGTGTGTTTCATCTCTTCCAAATAGATAAAAAAGAATAGTTAAACAGATAAACAGTCAAATAGATAGGTAAATAAACAGATAGATAGTTAGTTAGTGAGATATATAGATTGACAGATAGATAAGTGGGTAGGTAAGCAGATGAGTAGGTAGGCAGGTAGATGGGTGGGTAGGTAAGTGGATAGCTAGTTTGACAGATCGATCGACAGACAGACGGACGCAGCTAGATTGATAGATACATTAATTGACAGACGGACAGACAAATAGATAGATAAGTTGAAAAACTGAGATACAGTTGACAGACATACAAATGAATAACGAGAGAGATACATAGCATGAACACACACACACACACACACACACACACACACACACACACACACACACACACACACACACACACACACACACACAATTTCAGCCTTCACAGAGCACGCACCACAACACAAGGCACAGCGCAGCACTAATGACAGGAGACCAAAGCTGTATCGCATCATGTTGAACACCCAGCGAGGCGCGGGTCTGATTAACAATGTAGCGGAGTAAGTGGGGTGAAATCTCTGCATCGCCTCGCTTCACGACTTAAGCTGATGAATCTGGTTCGGCTGCCTCTGACTTGACTTTCACTACTCTAACTGGTGACTTGGATAACGTTTTTGTTTTCTATATTGCATTTGTTGTTTATTTTTCTTATACGAGCTTAAAGTATATTGGATTTTTTGCACTTAGCTTTCAATTCACCACGATCTCAACTCAGCCAATCACTCGCTCTGTAGTCATTTACGTGGATATTAAGGGACATTTTTTTCTTTTACTCCTGTGTTTCTATCGCCTAATTTTATGTATAGATATCTAAAGTTAAAAATGAAAAACTAATGATAAACTTTAAGGATTCGTACTGTTCACTTATATACACAAGTGGATTTATGGACCAAATATGTGCAATTCATGAAGACAGATCCTTTAATACCACTTTTCCTACTATCATTATTCTTCTTACTATCTTTTTGCTGATTTTCTTCTCATCATTTTTTTTTTGCAGTGTCTGTTTACACGATACCTTCAGATCCCTGTATGTCTAGTAAACTGAAAGACAACTATGGATCTTTTTAATCATTTCACTGCCATAAACAAGATTTCATATTGTCTATCTATCGCTATGTATATAACTATTTCTCTATCTATCAGTCTATCCAGTTTTTCTTTTGTCTATATGCGCATATCTATTTGTCCATTTGAGTGTTTGTGTTTTAGTCTATCATACACATCCGCATAAAAGAAAGAGATAGAAAAGACCAGATTTTGCACCTTTTTCAGTCAGCACACTACATGAAGGTGACTGGAGAATACGGGAAGGTGTCGTAGAGTGGCTAATGATTAAAAGAAAGCCAGCACATTATTTGAGGTGTTTGAAGAGTAGGAAAAAGTGTCTCAGAGTGGATGGTGATAAAGGAAAGATGTGTCAAATACATAGCGATGAAATGTGGTTTGATAAGTACTGTAATGCCTTCACTATTAGATGTTCACGATAGCTTTAGTCTTTATTGCTGTAATTAAAATGTCGATTTGATTAGTGCAGTGCTTGTGGCTGCCGTAAACTGCCTCGTTAATTAAGTCATGAAGGTTGTTTTATGGCCACACACACACACACACACACACACACACACACACACACACACACACACACACACACAGAGAGAGAGAGAGAGAGAGAGAGAGAGAGAGAGAGAGAGAGAGAGAGAGAGAGAGAGAGAGAGAGAGAGAGAGAGAGAGAGAGAGAGAGAGAGAGAGAGAGAGAGAGAGAGAGAGAGAGAGAGAGAGACCACATGAACGCCACCCTGAACCGCATTGTGTCGTGGGGCAGCAAGTGGCAAGTAAAATTTGCCTCAAGCAAAATACAAATGACAATCATCTCAAAGTCGAGGACTCCCCTCCAACCCAGCCTTGAGGGATAAGCTATACGGCGGCAAGACGAGATGGATGTACTGGGGGTCAATTATGACTCCGCGCAGACCTTCAGGCATCATATAGAGCGTTTTGCCAGGGATGCCTCGGGTAGTTGGGGTCGTGGCTCCTTGACGACAAAGGCCTGGAGATCCTGTACAAGGCTCAAGTTCGTTCCTCCCTGGAGTACTCGTGCCTTGCTTGGGGAGGAGCGGCGAGCAGGTATCTTTCCCTCCTGGACAGGGTACAGGCTCGGGCAGTGAGGCTCATAAAGGACAGTGGGGACAGAAATGAGCTAAAGCTCCACTCCCTTCAACATCGCAGGGACGTAGCGGGCCTCGCTGTGATGTACAAAATACAGCAACAGCGAATCCCGCATCTCCAAGCTCTCCACCAGCCCCTGCGGCGGGCACAAGTGACCACCCGGGCTGTCACTGTAATGCCTGCTGAATTATTTCAGTGTCGATGCCGTACTTGGCACCATCAACGCCAGTACGTTCATCATTATGGTAAACTGTGAACACCTTGATTGCTGCACAGATAGACCTCAATAGAATGAATCTGCACCAATTCAAGGAATGTGTGAACGTCTGGTTGCCATAACCACCAGAGTAACATTTAGAGTTAGGCTTTTAGATAAGAAATACTAAAAATATTCCCTTTAGCCTGTAAAGTGATACATTATTATCAAATATTTTGTAACATACTCTTTAACTGTGTATTGATTTGTGTAAAGAGAGAGAGAAAGAGAGAGAGAGAGAGAGAGAGAGAGAGAGAGAGAGAGAGAGAGAGAGAGAGAGAGAGAGAGAGAGAGAGAGAGAGAGAGAGAGAGAGAGAGAGAGAGAGAGAGAGATGAAATAATGAGCTACCTTTAATCTACTCTCAACAGTTAACATTGAAACACCACCACCAACACCACCATTACGATCACCACCACCTCCACCACCACAAACACTACTACCACCACCACC
Organism: Portunus trituberculatus; assembly: GCF_017591435.1. Lineage (NCBI taxonomy): Eukaryota > Metazoa > Arthropoda > Malacostraca > Decapoda > Portunidae > Portunus > Portunus trituberculatus. Next base: position 11,588,861 of record NC_059302.1, on the reverse strand, counting down.
ACCCACCACTCACCACCACCACCACCACTACCACCACCCCAACCACCACCACTACTTAAAATAAACACATCATCAGGGGACAGTGACTGGGGAGGGGAGGAGGGGCAGGGGAGGGACGGGGTGACTTGTATCTATTAGCAAAACAGTAAATTGACAAACACACGCAAGATTAACAAACATATCAATGCACGTGAGTGGAATTAATAAATGGACTAACGCGACAGGACCAGCAGGGATAGTTATTTAATTAGTCACGTGATCTATCTACATACATACATACAGACAGACAGACATACGTACCTACATTCATACATAGTACATACACACACCCGGGATGAACATTTGATTTATTTACCTGACATCCCTTCGGTCCTCTGACGCTTGTTTGTTCTTTCTCTTCTTGCTTTTTAATTTATTTTTTTTTCAAGCTGTTTTTCATATTTGTATATATTTGTCTGTCTTTCAGTCTGTCCATCTGTTTATCTGTCTTTTTCAATTTTTTTTGTCTGTTCAATTTAGCTATTTGCAAGCCTGTCTGTCTGTCTGTGTAACTCTGTCTGTCTGTCTATTTGTCAGTCTGCTTATCTATCTATCTATCTATCTATCTGTTTTTGCTTGCCTTTCTATCTATCTATCTATTCATGTATCTCTATCTATCTATTTATCTATGTATCTGTCTGTCTGTCTGTCTGTCTGTCTGTCTGTCTGTCTGTCTGTCTGTCTATTTTGTCTACCTATCTATCTGATTGTCTGTGTATCTGTATGTATATTTATCTGTCTATCAATACATTCATCTTTTCGTTTGTCTATATAAACATATGTATTTGCCTGTTTGTGCGTCTGTCTATGCATCTGCCTATTTATTTATTTACTTATTCAATTAGTTAGATATTCTGTGCAAACACGAATGTACAGATCGTCCAGAACTGATGCCGTAACTTTCAAGACAACATGAACAATATGCCAGCCCATCTATCTCTTATCTCCAAGACTGTGCAATGAAATGAAGCTAGCAGGAAGTAAGACAAGAAAATACTGAGGGAAAAATCTTGGGGAAAAAAAAACTAAGCAACTTATAGGAAAAATGAAGCTCAAAACTAACAAAACAAAATATAAAACAAGAAAGCAGGAGACGAAAAAAAGATCACATTATAGAAGAAAACTAAAGCAAAACATAACATTGAAGAAACTAAACACGAAAGAAACTTGACCACAGTAGTTTATAGAAAGAAATTAAACCGAGAAAACTAAAAAAAAAAAAAAAGAACGAAACATAGAATGAAAAAAAAAAAACAGAACACTAAAAAGGGAACTTGGCCACAGTAGCATCAGAAACAGGAGGAGAGGGAGGCAATGCAGGAAGGCGCCGACACTCACCTGAAGAGCCTGTGATGTCCATAGCGCGAAGGTTCCTCATCTTGATCACGGTAAGGGTGAGGCGGCCAGCGGTGGGTAGGTAGCATAGACTCAGCATTACCTCGCCTAATTCACGCTGGTCCTGGAGTGAGTGAGTGAGTGAGTGAGTGAGGAAGGGAGGGAGGGAGTGAGGGAGGGAGTGAGGGAGGGAGGAACAAAGTAGGAAATATAAGTGAATGAGTGAATGTTTCAGTGGTTAAGGAGAAGTATAAGAGAGAGAGAGAGAGAGAGAGAGAGAGAGAGAGAGAGAGAGAGAGAGAGAGAGAGAGAGAGAGAGAGAGAGAGAGAGAGAGAGAGAGAGAGAGAGAGAGAGAGAGAGAGAGAGAGAGAGAGAGAGAGAGAGAGAGAGAGAGAGAGAGAGAGAGAGAGAGAGAGAGAGAGAGAGAGAGAGAGAGAGAGAGAGAGAGAGAGAGAGAGAGAGAGAGAGAATATGAAAAGAAAAGCAAATGAACAATTAGTTTAACGAACAACAAAATCACACACATTCACACTAACTCACACACACACACACACACACACACACACACACACACACACACACACACACACACACACACACACACACACACACACACACACACACACACACACACACACACACACTTTTTACTATCTCCAAACATATTACCTGCATAATATCATTACCACCGTTACCAACTAAAAAAAAGCACCCTTCCCTTGCCAACAATAAAAAAACAAAACAAAACATCACCAACATTGTGAAGTCCAAAGCTACAAATTTTTGGAACAATTTAACCACCAGTTTGCGTAATTACATTCCATGTATATTATGTCAAGAAAAATGAAATACACACTTGCATGCCATCACATTAATTACAAGAGACAAAAAAGAACAAATTGACAAACACGAACGTTATGAAAGAGAGGTTATGTGAGGTGGAGAGGAAGAGAGAAGCAAGAGAGTGTTATGTGTGAACTGAGGCTTGGAATTCTGACCGGAAGACTGACTGGAACGATGACTCGAAGACTGGCTGTGAGAGTGACTGGAAGGCTGAATGGACTGAAACATATTTTTTGAAACATTTTATTAAGCCTTACATGCTCCATTTTAAAGAAGTCTTAATACAAGAGAAGATGCAGCCAAGGCCTTTTGAGTAATATACTTTGACTGGAAGACTGACTAAAAGTTTGATTAGAACATTGACTGAATTAGTAGAAGGGTGACTAAAACATGGACTGGAAGTGACAAGTGACTGGAACATTGACCTGAAGACTGGAAGAATAACTGGAAGGCTGAATGAAACAATGATAGGCTAGCGTACTTGTAAAAGTGATGGGAGAGCTGACTGACACGTTGATTGGAGTATTGACTGGAAGAATGAGCGGAAGTGAAAGGGTACACGAAAAAATAGAAGATTGGCCAGTTAAAGAAACTTGAGAACGAAAGATGTGTAAGATTCCAGGAGAAGAAGCGTAAACAAAGAGAATGCCTCAAATCTGTATGGCAAGAAAAAGAAAAGAAGAAAGAAAATAAAGGAGAAATATACCTGACAAAAAGGAAAGACAAAGGAAAGAAAGTAAAGGGAACAGTTGAAAAGTTAATAAAGATAGTGACAGTAATAGTAAAGAAAACGAATACATACATTTTTCATTAAACAAAAAAAGAAAAAAGAAACACGAAACAATGAACATACGCAGGCAGTAAAAAAGAAAAATAAATAAATAAAATAATACGATTTATAGTTAAAAAGATTATAGTTAAAAAATTCGAGACTAAAACAATAGCAAACTGAACGGCGCCGACCGAAACAGGGCTTTGACAAGAGAATACACCAACGATAAAAGTATTAACAAAGAGAGGAAATAAAAATAATGTTCTGTGGATCCTCGGGGGTATTTCGAGCGGCGCTATGGAATGAAATCTTTAAAGTGTGAACAGCAAGACTATCGTACACCAGGGGGCAATGGAAAGGCCACGGGACGAAAGTAACATAGGCCAAAATATCAGAGAGTGAATTGTAGTGGGATACTGAATGAATAATCGACGCAAACACGAAAACTAAAGAAAAGGAAAGGAAATAAGGAAAATAAGGTAGAACACGGGATGAAAGCAATGGAAGCCAAAATGCAGGAGAGTGATTGCAGGTGAACGAGGTATGATGATATATAAATAATCGAGGCAAGAACACGAACAAGAGAAAAAAAGAAAGAAAAGAAAACAAGGAAAATAAAGTAAAGAAAAGATGAAAGAGTGCGGGATGAAAGTGCCGCAGGACAAAATGTAAAAGTGAATTGTAGGTGAACAAAGATACAATAATGAATAAATAATCGATGCAAAAACACGTAAAAAAAAAAAAAAAAGAAAAGGAGAGGAAACAAGATAGATAAAGTAGAGAAAGAGGATGAAATTAACGCCAGCCAGAATGTACGTGAGTAAACTGCAAGTAAGGCAGGGCAAACTAAATAGGCAAAAAGGATAAGATTCAGTAGGAAAGATGGGAATAAAAACGAAGAGAAGTTAAGGAATAATATTAAGGATAAAAAAAAAATACATGCAAATTATATAAAATGATATATTGCAGGTAAACGAAGGAACGAAAATGTGAAAAATCTACGTAAACAAAGAGAAAAAAAAGTAAAAAAAAAAAAGTAGGGATTAGGTCAGATTGGAAAAAGAAAAAGAAAAGCACCGGATTAATCTAACTAGGTGAGGGTGAAGGAATTACGGACAAATGAAGAGAGCACAATCAAATAAAGAGTCTTCGTTAACTAGAACGGAAAAGAAAGAAAAAAAGAAGAGAAGCTACAAAAAAAATAATAAAAATAAATAAAACAAGTTACAGATAAGGAAGTCAATAATTTATGTGAGAGAGTTACAGGTAAAGGAAGGAAACAAGTCAAGTGAAAAGATAATAATGCACATCAACAAGGAAAACAAAAAAAGATAAAGAGGGAAATAAACTAGAAAAAAAATATGAAAAAAAAAAAAACTGCAGAGATATAAAATGCTACGAGTAACGAAAAACTATAAATACGTGAATGAATTACAAGTACAGGAAAGGAGGCAAAAAAAGATAAGGTAGAAAAACAAACATTAACAAGAAAAAATAAGACGGAAAATAAGGTAATGAGGACAGGGAGCAGCAATAGACTGAGGGTAAAAGAGCGCAAAGTTAATGCAAACGTGAGTCAATTAGAAGCAATACAGGTGAGGCAAAAAGTCACGGGAAAAAAACTGGACCAATAGAAAAAAAGAAAAGAAAAAGGAGAGAAAAAAACTACATCAAAGCTACCGCTCTCTGGGAAACGAGAAGGCACGAAAGGACAATAAAATGAACGTAACTTTAAGCAATCGTGACTAAAGTGCAGGTTAGCTTAAGGTACGAAACCATCAAATATCATAAAGAAAGAGAGAGAGAGAAAAAAAAAAGGCACAGAAATAATAATAACAAATAAATAGATAATATAAACAAATGAAATCTTAACCAAACGTGGACATAACAAAGACGAAAAAAAAACCCATACAAGGAAACAACATCAACGAAAACGAAGAGGAGGAAGAAGAAGCAACTCGTCTACCACAAACTAATGATAATGGTAACGATAAGTAAATAAACGAAATACATCAATGAAATCACAACCAAACGTGAGGAAATAACAGATAAACAAACACGAGAGAGAAAAGAGAGAGAGAGAAAAAAAAAAAACGTAAGTAAGCTCAACATAAACAAACGACTAAGAGAAGAAGGAGGAGGAGAAAATGAAGAAAGAAGAAGAAAATTAAATAAAGAAGTAAAAGAAGAAGAAGAAGAAGAAAAGAAAAGAAAAGAAAAAGAAGAAGAAGAAGAAGAAGAAGAGAAAGAGAAGCAACAAGACTACCACACCACAGGGAACGAGGCATCAGAGGCTGAGACTGACAAGATGGACGTGACTGTGGGCAAAGCTGACGTGAGTGAGCTGCAGGTAAAGGAAGGTGACCAAAACAGGTACAGACACAAGAAAAGGAGAAGTCTAAGAGGAGAAAATAAACTACGATGGTAAAGAAAAAAAAAAGAGAAAAGAGAGAGAGAGAGAGAGAGAGAGAGAGAGAGAGAGAGAGAGAGAGAGAGAGAGAGAGAGAGAGAGAGAGAGAGAGAGAGAGAGAGAGAGAGAGAGAGAGAGAGAGAGAGAGAGAGAGAGAGAGAGAGGCAACATAGATGAAACATAGATGAAACTCAAAGTAAATAAATGAAAAGAGGAAAACGAAAAGAAAAGAAAAAGTGACGGCGAAGAAGAGGAAGAGGAGAAGGAGGAGGAGGAGAAGGAGAAGGAGAAGGAGAAGGAAAAGGAGAAGGAGAAGGAGAAGAAGGAGGAGTAGGAGTAGGAGTAGGAGGGGGAGTAGGAGGAAGAGGAGGAGGAGGAAGAAGAAGGAGGTGGAGAAGGAGGAGGAGGAGGAGGAGGAGGAGGAGGAGGAGGAGGAGGAGGAGGAGGAGGAGGAGGAGGAGGAGGAGAGAAGAAGAGGAGGAGGAGGAGGAGGAGGAAGAAGAAAAAGGAGGAGAAAACTATAAACAGGAAGAGAGGGAAGCCACAAGACACAATAATCCGACTTCTGAGTGGAAAGTTTCAGAATCCGATACGAAATTCACCTTTATAATCTTCCTCCTCCTCCTCCTCCTCCTCCTCCTCCTCCTCTTCCTCTTCCTCCTCCTGCCAAGAATAACACAGCAGGAGGGAAGGAGTGGTATGGAAGGAAAGGAATGAAGATTGCACCGGGGCAGGAAAAGATACGAGGAGGAAGATGATTGAGGGAAACATGAATAAAAAGGTAAATAGGAAGATTGCAGGTATGACGGATCACAGGGGGAGGAAGGAAGGGGAAGGTCAAGGAGAGGTGAAGCTGTGTGGCAGAAGAAGGATGCCTGATTAGAATGAGTTACTTATGACAGCTTAGGGTGAAGGTAAAGTTTGAGTCACTTATTATTGTTATGTAGATGTTTGGTATATTTTGCCTTATACTTTTTATTTCCGGTACACATTTGGTTTGATATTTTTTCTGAAGCAAACGTTGCACTGGCCTGTGACAACAAAGGATCGAAGAAAGGTTGTTCTGAGTTGCCACTTCCAAAAAGAAAAATCAAAAGGTTCCTATAGTGTTTATTTTTTATTTATTTATTTGTTTTTTTACGCAATAGGGGAGACTGGACAAGGGGAACAAGAAACTGGAAAAAAGACACATTGGATTGGCAGTTCCCTTAGAGTTATTAACCCTTTCAGTACTGAGACGCATTTTTCACCTCGAGTTTTGGGTGTGATTAGAAGATTTTATTGACATTAGAAAGGGTCTATGGAGGTCAGAAAATTAATGGCCAGAGCCTTCACTATTTTAATCCCCACATGAGTTTCTGAAGCTGTATAAAATCACCAAATAGTAAGCAAAATGAATAAGAGAACACGTCTTAGTACTGAAGGGGTTAAGAGTTATTCAAAAGTAAGGGACAAATGTCTTGGTACCTCCCTCGTAAATATAGTCAAGTCACGGAAAGAAAGAAACACAGAAGCAAACAGGGAGTTCCATTATTATCATTATTTAAGATTCGAACAGTTATATTTCATGATTTTAAACTTGATTTTATCCTTTTATTTATCTGTTGAGAAATAATCATAAAGCAGTTCGTTATGTATGTCATGGTGCTTCTCTACACATATTTGTTACTTTCGTAGCAAGTGAACCACGAATCACGATGGAGGGAGCGTGTAACCAAAGACGAGGTAATGCACAGAGAACGGCTGATCTGTACACCACTGAGAACCATCCCAACCAGGCAGTGGACATTTGTAGCTCATGTAACAAGAGAAGGAAGACTGGAGAGCTCCTGGTTACAATAAATGATACAAGGGAAGAGAGATAGCGGGAGAAAAGAAAAACAGTATCGGAGAAGACCTGCATGAAGGAATGATACAAGGGAAAAGAGAGAGAGAGAGAGAGAGAGAGAGAGAGAGAGAGAGAGAGAGAGAGAGAGAGAGAGAGAGAGAGAGAGAGAGAGAGAGAGAGAGAGAGAGAGAGAGAGAGAGAGAGAGAGAGAATAAGTAAAACACCTGGACATCTTGGTACGAGACACTGAAGACAACAGGAGGGCAAATCATTTACTAAGAGGCAATTTCATGGTCGCTGACGTTAAAGACACGACACATTGATAAGACATGCTAGAGCTGGCTGTAACCTAAGCCCTATACCGTCTCATTGGCTGGAAAAAATACTTACTAACTCCTTCCAATACCAAGAACAACAGACTATGCTAAAATGTCTCAGAAAATTTTAGTCAGAGAGATTAAGTGATGTGGAGGAAGGTAGTGTGCAGAGAGAGAACAGGGAGAAAAAGGTGAAGAAGAGCAAAGATTCGTATGTGGAGGGGATAAGCATAAAAGAGAGAAGGAGCAGGGAACAAATGTGGTGTGTATAGAAAAGAAGGAAAATAGTT
>NC_059302.1:11566026-11568526 GCF_017591435.1 Portunus trituberculatus | reverse complement strand
CACAGTCAATACTGCAGCAAGTTTAAAGAGAGAGGAAGGGGAAAGGAAGGTAAGGTAAGGGAGGGAAGCAAGAAAGGTTAAAGAAGGAAGGGAGAGATGAAAAATTAAGACAAAGGGAGTAAGGGAAGAAAAGGGTAAGAAAAGGGAGGGAGGGAAGGAAAGTATAGCAAAGGAGGGAAAAAAAGAAAGATAAGGTAAGAATGGGAGAGACAAAACGGTTAGGTTAGGTTAGGTTAGGTTAGGTTAGATTAAAGGCAAAGAAAGGAGATAACAAAAAAAGAAAAGCAAGGAAGAGAGGGAGGGAAGATAAAGCAAGGGAGGGACAAAATAAAGGAAGACAAGAAAAGTAAAGCAAGAGAAAGAGAGAGAGAGAGAGAGGTAAGAAGGATGTATTGAGATTAAGAGGAGAGAGGAGGGAAGGAATAAAAGGTATTGTGATTATGAGAGAAAGAGGGAGAGGGAGGGGAAGAAAGGGCTTAAGTAAGACGTGGAAAGGTGTATTGAGTAAGGTCAGAGAGAGAATAAAGGAGTGAGAATTAAAAGAAGAGGGAGAGGGAATTTAAGGGAGAAAGAGAAAGAGAAGAAGCATTAATAAGTAAAAGGAATATACGTGGAGGAAGAAGAAGAAGAAGAAATATGAGGAGAACTAAAGGAGGGAGGAAGAGAAAACAAGAATGAGAAAGGAAATGAGAAAATGAAAATCTAAGTAAGTATAGAAGAGAATAAGGAAAGAAAAAAGACAAAGAAAAGGAATGGAAGACAAAGGTAAGAAAAGCAGGAAGGAATGAGGAAAGAAAAAAATAAAAGACAACACAAGAATAAGGAAGACAGAAAGGAAGACAAAGATAATGAAGAGAGAGGGAGGAAAGACACACACAAAGCAGAAAATAAGGAAGAAAGGACAGACTAAGAGGGAAGCTAAGAGAGATAATGGAAGATGTAGAGAGAGAGAGAGAGAGAGAGAGAGAGAGAGAGAGAGAGAGAGAGAGAGAGAGAGAGAGAGAGAGAGAGAGAGAGAGAGAGAGAGAGAGAGAGAGAGAGAGAGAGAGAGAGAGAGAGAGAGAGAGAGAGAGAGAGAGAGAGAGAGAGAGAGAGAGAGAGAGAGAGAGAGAGAGAGAGAGAGAGATAACTGGAGGTGAAGGGAGAGAGAATATGTGAGAGAAGCTAAAGATAGACCAGGTAAGAGGAGAGGAAGGGAAGGAGAGAAGAGAAGGAGGGAAGGAGGGAGGAGAGGAAGCTTACGAAATAGACAAAAGGAGAATAAAACAAGGGATGAAAATAATGCAATAGGAAAGAGACAGAATATACAAAATAGAGGAGAAAGAAGAACAGAAGGGAAAAGAAAGAAAGATTGAGAAAAGAAAAAGGGAGAAGAAGAGAGGGCAGAGAATAAGAGGAGGCTGAAAAGAAGAGGAGGAGTGTGAAATATAGAATATAAGCAAAAGCAGGAAGGAAGAATGAAATGAAAGAGAGAGAGAGAGAGAGTAGTGAAAAGGAAATAAATAATGGAGAAAAAGAACATGCGGAATGGAAGGGGGAGTGAAGATAGTGTAGATAAAAGAGAGGAAGCAGAGAAGTAGGAAATATTAGCTTGGTAGAGGAAGTTTGATAGAAAATGAAATAATACACTATAAAAAAGAGAACAATAAAAGAGAAAACAGAAGAGAGAACGATAAACAATAACCAAAGGAAGGAAGGAAAGTAGGAAGGAACAAAGGAAGGAAGGAAAGAACGAGGGAACCATGGAAGGAAGGAAGGAAGGAAGGAAAGAAGGAAGGAAGAATCAAGCCACAGTATCAGTAACCAGAGAATAAAATTGAAGGAAAAAAACGAACGAAGAGAAAGAGAGAGGAAGGAATAAAAGGCTGTACAAGTAAATAAAACAAAGGAATAACGGCAAAAACGAATATTTGGAGAAATTTGGGGAAAAGAAACTCGAGAAATCACCAAAGAAAAGTTAAAATAAACGTAGAGAATGAAAATTAGAAATAGAAAAAGATGAAGTGAATAAATAACAAAACAAACAAGGAAGAAGGCAAAATAAGAAATGAATGACTAGTTTGAAAAAAAATGGAGGAACAAGCAAAAGAGAAGATTCGTGGAAAACTGGAAAGCACAAAGGAGAGGAAATGAAAAAGAAAAACAAAAAAATAAAGGTGAATCAGTCAGTCAGAAAGGGAAGAGGGAGAATATGCTTGGAAAAAAAAAGGAAGAGAATAGTGAAGAGAACAAGAGAGAGAGACAGAGAGAAAGAGAGAGAGAGAGAGAGAGAGAGAGAGAGAGAGAGAGAGAGAGAGAGAGAGAGAGAGAGAGAGAGAGAGAGAGAGAGAGAGAGAGAGAGAGAGAGGAAGAATCACTCTAGCGTCCAGGTATCCATGACAACCCAACTACCTCTCCCTCTCCCTCTACCTATCCCTCTCTCTCTCTCTCTCTCTCGTTCGTATCGCCACCAGCTCCCTTCCCTCCTGCACCCCACTCATCCCCCAGCCACTCCCGCCAC
>NC_059302.1:11523526-11561026 GCF_017591435.1 Portunus trituberculatus | reverse complement strand
TAGTGGCAGACGACCACGCCCTCGTCTGTTCCAACGACCCGTCTCGCATGCTAAATTGCGAAAACGCGTGAATGATATCCTATGTATCTCGTTTATTGTATGTCGTGTTGTATATACTATGGACAGTAAGGCTAGGATTTAGTTCAATATAAGTTTTGCGTCGAGACGAGTCGCTGTCTCTCAAACTTGAGGTAATGTCATCTTGGATGTCTCCCACATCAGTCATTATATACTGGCGTATGAGACTGGATGTTGGTGAATTGCTGTTAAGTGTTAGGTTTACGACAAATATGAGAGGGTCGTCTACCATATCGGATCTTTGTTGCCACATCTTCCGGAAAAATTTGTGTTGTTTATTCTTTACACATTGTCGAAGAGATGGGTACCCATCCTCTATATAGTAGACTTCGTTGCAAGTAGATCTTCTAACAATCAGGAGCTCTTTCATACAGCGGTTATAAAGGCTCGTTATAGGTTTAAGGTCGGCAGTCAGCCAAGACTCGCAGCCATATAGCAATGCTGACATGAGCGCCGCGTCTAACAAACGTCTTTTCACAAAGAAAGGAATGTCATTATTTTTCTTCAAAAAGGATACATATTTAGGACGTGTGAAATCTTTGCTGTTGCGTGTGCTCGGACAACGGATGAGACGGAGCCATCACCAGTGAAAGGTGATCCAAGATAAACATATTTATCGCACCACTCCACCACTAAGTCATCCACACGGAGGAACTCCTTCTCCACCTCACTTCCATTTACCACAAAGAATTTTGTTTTTGTGTTGTTTACTTTCATACCATATTCATTACAATACTGCTTTAAAATCGTAAGTTTTCTAATCATGTTTTCTCTTGTAGTAGCAATCAGGACAGTATCATCCATTAGGACAGGAACGTGAAGCCAGGATATGAAACCATCTACTCCCGCCCCTTCTTTTAACATCTTAATAAGATCATCAACAAAAATCATGAAAAGCAAGCATGAGGTGGGTGACCCCTGGCGCACACCAAGCGTCACCGCAACCAATGCTGCTCCCACCACTTTCTCATTCACGGCGTACATGGATACCAAAGCCGCCAGCATAAACACACCGCATCCCAAACGTTTCAGTACGCGGAATAGTACTTGGCGAGGCACGAGGTCGTATTCTTGAGAAAAATCCACGAAAGTCACATAAAATTTATACTTTTTTCGCCTTGCGAGATCACACAGGATGCGAAGAGTCACAATATGCTCCACGCATCCTCGTATCTCTTGAGCCCCGGCTTGTTCTCGATATGGTGTGAACCATTGTTTTAATCTTGAGCACAAAATCAGATCATAGAGTTTCGCACAACTGTTAATGACACTTATCCCTCTATAGTTTTTCGGATTCGCTCTGTCTCCTTTCTTATAGATATTGAACATCTTACCACGTGTCCAGGCAGCAGGGTAAATCCCTCCACTAAACATATTATTAAATATAGCTGTGAGAGCAAGTAACCAGGGGCCAGGTAACATCTTCAATATCCCAGGCGTAAGACCATCTGGGCCGCAGGCTTTGTTTGCTTTCATATTTTGGCCTCACATTCTGTCTCACATACACTTATCGGTTCGTCTAACACCGTTATAGTGACCTGACTACTGAAATCATCCCAAGACACACACACACACACACACACACACACACACACACACACACACACACATACTCTCACTTGAAGAGTGTGTAAGAAGCGCAGGCAATTTTATTTATAGTGGTATCCATATTAGGGCCCATATCACCACCCAAGCTCATCTTGGGTGTAACCACCTAGAACATGGCTATCATGGTGACATGTAGTAACTTTAAACCACTCGACAAATGGCAAAGTGTTTAAGGCTGTACGTGGTGGGATTCCAACCTACGCGTGGACATCTGCCCGATCCCACCTTATCCACTACGCCACCGCCTCCCTACTGGTTAACTCTTGCATTAGTTAGTTGCTGCTGTTTATAAAATTTTCACACACTTCATCCGGAAACAAACGTAATATTTTCTCTCTATTTAACAACTGGACTCGTATCTTCGTACTTTTCCTGTCTCACCCATACAAGACATCTCATCCAATGTAATGTAATGTAATTCAGTAATTTTTAGTTCTAAGCACTTACTCGTGTATATAAAAATCTTAACCTCCTCAATCTGAATTCGAATTATATATATTTTCCCCTTGGTTTTCATAACTTATTGATTTTTTATGTAGGAAGGAAGGTGGCAAATTTATATCTCCCTATTGCTCACGTCGGAAAGGCCAACACACCAAAACTAAACGCGTCAGGTGATGTAATGTATATATTCTTTCTATGTAGCAGTGTTATAACCAGGCATTTTTATCGTTTTTTGCATTAATTTAGTTTTACATTATTTTATGTTACTATTGATTGAATGGTTTACATATCTATCTATTTTTTTTTATTTAAGTCAACTCTAATTACCGATCTGTATCCATCTGTCCATCCATCCATCTATTGATCAATCTATCCATCCATAAGTTCATCCATTCTTTTATCTACTAGTCAATCTATCTACTTCATTAATCTATCTTTTATAGGTACCATACTCTCTCTCTCTCTCTCTCTCTCTCTCTCTCTCTCTCTCTCTCTCTCTCTCTCTCTCTCTCTCTCTCTCTCTCTCTATGCATCAATCTATCTTTCTATTTACCTTTTCATGATGACTATCTATCTGTCTATCTATCTATCTATCTATCTATCTACATATCTATATTACCTATATATCTACCTATCTATTTATCTATCTACTAATCTATCTATCCTGTTCTCTACCCATGCAACGTCATTATTTTTTTTTCCACAACTGTATCTCTATGACACACAAAACTAAAGAAAAGAAGAGAGAGAGAGAGAGAGAGAGAGAGAGAGAGAGAGAGAGAGAGAGAGAGAGAGAGAGAGAGAGAGAGAGAGAGAGAGAGAGAGAGAGAGAGAGAGAGAGAAATAAAAGGAAAAGCGTTGGTTCAAATTTGGTGAGGTAATTACTATCCAGCCTCTTGACCTCAACGCTGCGTCTCCTGTAATTAATCCCATCAATAATTAATACCATGAAGTCAAGAGAGAGAGAGAGAGAGAGAGAGAGAGAGAGAGAGAGATTTACCCACCCCAAACAATACATACAGTTTTCTTTTCATATTTTCATTTTCTTTCCTTTCTCTATCTCACGCAAGGCTTAATAGATTATTGGTGTGTTCTTTTTTCTTTTTCTTTTTTTTCTCTCTCTCTTTCCTTTTCACATTTACACGTCCAGTCAATAAAAGGAGAGAGTGAAAATTAAAACAAACATGATAGCTATAAGGGAAACAAAATATGGATGAAAGAAAAGTATATATTGATAAAAAGAAGAAAAGAAGACAAGATATGAAAGAAAGGGAAGACTGAGAAAAGAATAAAATTAGATAAGGGAAGATGTGGAAATTAAAAGAAACAGAAGAAGGAGTTGATAAAAGATGAGAAAAGGGAAGAATATGACGAAGAGAGAGAGAGAGAGAGAGAGAGAGAGAGAGAGAGAGAGAGAGAGAGAGAGAGAGAGAGAGAGAGAGAGAGAAATACAGAAGTGACGATAACCTCTCTCTCTCTCTCTCTCTCTCTCTCTCACAGCAAAGATGAAAAAACAAAGATAAAAAGGGAGATTCTGGTTCCCCTTTCCTCTTTACCCTTTCCTTCCCTCTCTTCCTCTCCTTCTCTCTCTCTCTCTCTCTCTCTCTCTCTCTCTCTCTCTCTCTCTCTCTCTCTCTCTCTCTCTCAACAGCAAATTGCAAGAAATGAGAGAAACAACAACCTTCAGGAGAAATTTCATTAGAGAGAGAGAGAGAGAGAGAGAGAGAGAGAGAGAGAGAGAGAGAGAGAGAGAGAGAGAGAGAGAGAGCTTAGGAAGAAGATGAGGTTCAAAGAGAGGAAGAGAGAGAGAGGAAAGACAGTGAGTGGAGAGGGAGAGGGAGAGGGAGGGGGAGAGAAGGAGGGGGAGAGGGAGAGGGAGAGTTAAGAAAGGTTCCTTGGGGAGTGCAGGTGAAAAGCTGTCTGCTCTGAGGCGAAAAAAAGGAGGAAGGGAAACCGCAATTAAGAGAGAGAGAGAGAGAGAGAGAGAGAGAGAGAGAGAGAGAGAGAGAGAGAGAGAGAGAGAGAGAGAGAGAGAGAGAGAGAGAGAGAGAGAGAGAAAATGGGGGAAGGTAAGAACATTGCAAGGTATGATTATTGTAGTGTTTAAGGGCCATTAATCTGATTTTTTTTCCTCTCTGTCTCTCTCTCTCTCTCTCTCTCTCTCTCTCTCTCTCTCTCTCTCTCTCTCTCTCTCTGGGTACATAAAAACAGCTCTCATGTGGACCCTGCTTAGCTACTTTCCATTGCACGTATGAGGAGGATTCCAGCGTGCCTTTTCTATATAGAGGTTGGGATCCCACAAAAGGAGTTCCAATCCTACTGTAAGACCTTGGATCCTATAAATACGTTGCTTGTGCTTCCTTTATACTCTCAAAGCGCATATTGGTAACTTCTACTTGTGTGCGAGCTTGTGCCGAGGATGATAGGTAAAGATGTCAAAGAAGATAGGTAGTAAAGAGAAAATTGTGTGTGGATAAGGATTTTTGTAGATCAATAAAGAGAAATATGAAGGGAAATAGCAGGTAAATATGGCGAAGATGAGTAGTAAGTAGGATATTTTGTGAGGATATTTTTTCTTTTTCCTTTGAACGATTAGAGCAAAAGAAGAAATAGACAAAGTTGTTAAAATAGCATGAAGGGAAAATGATACTCAGAAGATTAATTTATGAAGAAGAATAGGTACTCTTTAAAAAAAAAAAAAAAAACAAGTGGAAATAACTTGATGTTTTAAGATTAGAAGAGCAGAAGACTTACATTCATTTGAAAAGAGAAAATATTGAAGGGAAGGTATATATATGCATAGTGTATATCAGAGCAAATGGGCACTCACGACAAGACAAGGATTTATGTACTTTTGATAATTCTAGTGAGAAAATTTCTTATATGAGGAAAGAAAAAGGTGAAGATAAAGAAAAGATAAAAACAAAGACCCATTCCACGCTCCAAACAGTGATCCAAATCCCTTGTACCACGCTCCAAACACTGCTCCAAATCCCTTGTACCACGCTCCAAACACTGCTCCAAATCCCTTGTACCACGCTCCAAACACTGCTCCACATCCCTTGTACCACGCTCCAAACACTGCTCCAAATCCCTTGTACCACGCTCCAAACACTGCTCCACATCCCTTGTACCACGTTCCAAACACTGCTCCAAATCCCTTGTACCACGCTCCAAACACTGCTCCACATCCCTTGTACCACGCTCCAAACACTGCTCCAAATCCCTTGTACCACGCTCCAAACACTGCTCCATATCCCTTGTACCACGCTGCAAACACTGTTTTAAATCCCTTGTACCACGCTAAAAACACTGCTCCACATCCCTTGTACCACGCTCCAAACACTGCTTCAAATCCCTTGTACCACGCTCAAAACACTTCTTCAAATCATTTGTACCACGCTCCAAACACTGCATGAAATCCCTTGTACCATGCTCCAAACACTGCTTCAAATCCCTTGTATCACGCTCAAAACACTGCTCCAAATCCCTTGTACCACGCTCCAAACACTGCTTCAAATCACTTATACCATGCTCCAAACACTGCTTCAAATCCCTTTTACCACGCTCTAAACACTGCTTCAAATCCCTTGTACCACGCTCCAAACACTGCTTCAGATCCCTTGTACCACACTCCAAACACTGCTTCAAATCCCTTGTACCACCTTTCAAACACTGCTTCTAATTCCTTGTACCACACTCCAAACACTGCTTCAAATCCCTTGTACCACGCTCCAAACACTGCTTCAAATCCCTTGTACCACACTCCAAACACTGCTTCAAATCCCTTGTACCACGCTCCAAACACTGCTTCAAATCCCTTGTACCACGCTCCAAACACTGCTTCAAATCCCTTGTACCACGCTCCAAACACTGCTTCAAATCCCTTGTACCACGCTCCAAACACTGCTTCAAATCCTTGTACCACACTCCAAACACTCCTTCAAATCCCTTTTACCACGCTCCAAACACTGCTTCAAATCCCTTGTACCACACTCCAAACACTGCTTTAAATCCCTTGTACCATGCTCCAAACATTGCCTCAAATCCCTTGTACCACGCTCCAAACACTGCTTCAAATCCCTTGTTTCACCATTCAAACACTGCTTCAAATCCCTTGTACCACGCTCCAAACGCTGCTTCAAATCCCTTGTACCACACTCCAAACACTGCACCAAATGCCTTGTACCACGCTCCAAACACTGCTTCAAATCCCTTGTACCACACTCCAAACACTGCTTCAAATTCCTTGTACCACGCTCCAAACACTGCTTCAAATCCCTTGTACCACACTCCAAACACTGCTTCAAATTCCTTGTACCACGCTCCCAACACTGCACCAAATGCCTTGTACCACGCTCCAAACACTGCTTCAAATCCCTTGTACCACACTCCAAACACTGCTTCAAATTCCTTGTACCACGCTCCCAACACTGCTTCAAATCTCTTGTACCACTTTTCAAACTGCTTGAAATCCCTTGTTCCACGCTCCAAACACTGCTTCAAACCTCTTGTACCACGCTCCAAACACTGCTTCAAATCCCTAGTACCACGCTCTAAACACTGCTTCAAATCCCTTGTACCACTCTCCAAACACTCCTTCAAATCCCTTGTACCACGCTCCAAACACTGCTTCAAATCCCTTGTACCACTTTTCAAACTGCTTTAAATCCCTTGTTCCACGCTCCAAACACTGCTTCACATCCCTTGTACCACGCTCCAAACACTGCTTCAAATCCCTAGTACCACGCTCCAAACACTGCTTCAAATCCCTTATACCACCTTTCAAACACTGCTTCAAATCCCTTGTTCCACGCTCCAAACACTGCTCCAAATCCCTTGTACCAAGCTCCAAACACTGCTTCAAATCCCTTGTATCAGCTTCTAAACACTGCCACAAATCCCTTATACCACCTTTCAAACACTGCTTCAAATCCCTTGTTCCACGCTCCAAACACTGCTCCAAATTCCTTGTACCAAGCTCCAAACACTGCTTCAAATCCCTTGTATCACCTTCTAAACACTGCCACAAATCCCTTATACCACGGTCCAAACACTGCCACAAATCCCTAATACCACGTTTGAAACACTGCATCACAATCTCTATAACTGACCATATTGAAAACCTTTCTTTATACCTGACCACGCTCGAAACACTGAACAAGAACCTTAACAATTGATCCCGTTAGAGACACACTTAATTTAGAACCTTTAAGACCGGTCGAAACAGTCACAACCCTTATATGTGTTCCCGTTCGAAATAATGAATCAGAACCTTTCCATTTAACTTTAATCAAAACAATTGAATCCCGTAATGTCTACTCGAACCTTGCCCAAATCGATTCATGAAACCTTGCACTTCACACCGCCTCTGCTTCCTCTGCCACCCCTTGCCAGCCCCACCACATGTCTGCCTTCCACCACTGCCATCTATACCAAAGATCCATCACTTGTCACGAGGCTTTTCTTCTCCTACTCTGCTCCATTTACTTCCTTTTCTTTTTTTTTTTTTTTTTTGCTTTTACGTCCATTGTTTCCACACACACACACACACACACACACGGAACACTACACTTACAATCACTCATCCATATTACGTAGAAATTTGTCAGTATTCAGTTTACAGACACCACCAACACCTCTACCAAAATCACCAACTCCACACCACCATCCCTTAAAGCTTTCCCTTATCCATATTTTACCACTATACCACTCTATCACACCCCACTCGCACCCGCTTCTCTGTCTGTCTGTCTGTCTGTCTCTCTCTCTCTCTCTCTCTCTCTCTCTCTCTCTCTCTCTCTCTCTCTCGTCCTGTTCTCAAGAATGTTTCTTCTGTTAGCAGTATAGAAATCTTCTTTATCTGCCCGTAAAACTAAACCTTTTGATAGTAGTGGAGGTGCTGCCCGGCGGTGTTTCAGAGCCTGGTCATGTCCCCTTGTCTCTGTCACTCATCCATCACAGTCACTCGTGGTCGTGGTAATGTTATTAACCTTCCCTCGCCGCCGCTCCCAACATTACTGAGTCTTTGTTGCCCTTCCGCCACGTCTGCTTCCTTCACGACAAGGCCACAAGGAACATTATAATATTTTGTCAAGTTTGGGTGTTGCGTGTTGTTTTCAGTCGATGTTCTATTTCGATGTACAATTTTTTTTACTTTCTGAATATGAAAATAAGACACTTGTCACCATTAACAATAGTATTTGATATTTCCTTATTTCTTCACTTCTCTCTCCTATTAGTGTTACTTGTAAAAACAGCGTTCGTTTAGTACAATGTTTGCTATTTATTTCCTTGCCTTTCGCAGAAGTCATTGGAATATTTTTCTCTCTCTTTTTACGTTTTTTAGGACGGCAGTTTAGGAATTTTGTTTGTTATCTGTTGTTTTCTGGCGATGCTCTATCTGATGACACATTCCTGTACCTTCAAGATGGAATACTCGACAAACACGTCAAAAGCTAGTAACAAACTTTTCTCAGAGAGACAATTTGACAAGTTCTGGTGTTAATGAAGTTTTATTTTAAGACAAAGAAGGGTTTTTTTCTATTTTTCTTTTTCTTTTCCCTTTTTTATATTTTTGTAGATATGAGGACTACGCGATAAAAAAAAACATATCGGAAAAAGCTACATACTTTCTGTAGAATGGTTCAACTTGATTACAAACACAAGAGGAAAAGCATTGTGTCCACGTACAAGAAGCCATGGGAAATTTGCAACAGAGATGGATCACTAAAGGCAGAGACAGGAAGAAAAGCAAACTGTAGGAGTTTAGACTGGCTACGGGGTAGTCACCTCAATCACATCACAAGAGGAAAAGCAATATATTCAGGAGAAGAGG
The DNA here is from genome assembly GCF_017591435.1 of Portunus trituberculatus. NCBI lineage: Eukaryota > Metazoa > Arthropoda > Malacostraca > Decapoda > Portunidae > Portunus > Portunus trituberculatus. The sequence goes on along the minus strand of NC_059302.1, from coordinate 11,552,058 downwards.
CCACGAGAAGTCTGCACCAATAATAAATCATCTGTATGAAACCACGCGGGGAAGAGCATTGTGTTGAGGTGAAAGGAGTCTCCAGGAAGTCACCCAAGAGGCAAACATGAGGAAAAGCATTGTGCTCACGTGCGAGAAGCCATGGGAGGTCTGTACCACCACGGGTTTACCTCAAACACAAATGCACCAGGAAAGGCATTGCGTTTTGAGTAAGGAAGCCACGGGAGGAAGAACAAGACTGGTTAGTATGTCAACAAAGATTGAAAATCGTATTCTTTGAAAACTCTCCTGACGAAGACGGTTTCCAAAGACCACATTACTTAGCAGCAAGGAGTTACCCGAGGCACAAACACATGAAGAGGACCACTGTGTTCCGGCACATTAACTGCGGAAAGTCACCCACAACAACACAATGGGGTTAGCATTATTGTATTATTGTTTTTAGGGGTTCGAAGATATAGTGATTCTTATGAGCCTGATTAGCATTGTGTTCACGTGCAGATAGGGTGCGGGGAGGGACAAATCTATAGCAGCAAGGAATCAGCCGCGTCTTACAAACACGGGAACAATACGTACACGGAGGAGGCTCACACACACCCTGCCAATCCCAGGTGATCAGGACAGGTATGAGCAGGTGAGTAGGTAATCTCTCCTAATGCCTCCTGAACCAGACCCTGTCTCGGCACGCTGCTGCGCTCCCAGCAACACCACGTGACGCCGCAGTGTTGTCAAGGAACACCACACAGATCCACGAGGCAGTGTTGCTAAGTTTACGCGGAGGAAGGTCAAAGGGCAATGTTGTTTCCTTCACGCACACACACATCTCCCACGCCCCTCGCACGCTGCCCCAAGCCAGTACATGCCTCCCACGCCCCACACACGCCGTCTCACGCCTCCTCACGCCCCAAACGTCTCCCACGCCCTCCATTTCTCCAGCACCTCTTCAAACGCCAACACAACATCGTCAGGAACACGTGCGTTGTAAAAACATGCTATAAAAGAGAGCATTATGTTTATTTTGTCCTTGGCTGTACAGATATGTTAGAGAGCTTCAGAAGAGCAGACAAATTTATGGATAGGTAGTTATATTTTATGTAAGGACTGTCATGTGTTGGCCAGTTGGTTTCTTGCAGTTTTCCTTATGTTCTCGTGTTCTTATGTTGTTTTGACCATTTCGCGTAAAAAGAAAAGAGATCAAAAGGAACATTTCCAGAGTAAATTATTCCTTTTAGAATGTCATTTTTTTTACTGTTTTATTGCGTACTTTCTTGTCTTGCTTCTGATGTTAATCTAACAAGCTCTGTGTATCTTCAATGGCAAAACAAATATATGTATAAGATCTTTTATTTCGCGTAAGATTGGCTGACGCTGCAAAAAAAGCAGAAAAGTAGGCAAGTACGTGACTATATAGAGTAGAGTCAAAAAAGTTATCCAGAATAAGTGTGATACCCTTGGCTACCTCTGCGATCCCTGATAACAGTCATCATGAGGATATAAAACGTTTCAAATTACAGTCTTATCAAAACCTGAGCCATATTACTAAACAGTTTGGCGTCTGATCTTTCAATAGGTTCTGGTGAAAGCTATTACGGTTTTCAAGGAAGTTTTCTTGATGTCTTAAAGAGAATCCTGTGTTGGAAGTGGGACAGAACGCCCGTGACAACCAGACCAATCATTCGTGCTCTTTGGAAAACGGATCACATGCAGGCATTATCAATTACAACCTTTTGAGAACGAATGCCGTTTGATCTGGACCAGTACCTGCAAGTAGTGCTGGTGGAAGCTATCACGGTTTTCTATGGTGCTTTATTGCCACTGATACCTTAGCGAGAATTTGATAGCGTCAGTAACAAGAAGGAAAATATTCATGAGAACCCGACTAACTATTTGTTATTAAGGTTTTTCAGGATGTGAGTTTGACAAATGAAAAAATCCTCTAAAAATGAAAAAAAAGATACAATGAATGGAAGAAAGGAAGAAGGAAGAGATGAAGGAAGAAAGGAAAGAAGAAAGGAAAGACAGAACGAAGAAAGGAATGGAGGAAGGAAGGAAGGGGGGATTGGAGGAAGGAATGAAACAAGGTAAGAAGGAACGAAGGAAAGAAGGAAGAAAGGAAGGAAGGAAAGAAGGAAGGAAGGAAATAAATACCCAGAATAAAAAAAAAAAAAAACTAAAGTAAGCCCAATCATTCATACCCTTCTAAAAGAAACAGAGCCCTGAACACCACCATCACCACCGCAACCACCACCATCACCACCACCACCACCACCACCACCACCCAAAACAACAACAACAACAACCTCATGACGACAACGTATGCCTTTCACCTGCCACTTCAGGACACATTTCAACACAGATAGCGCTCTCCAGTTGCTCTCACACGAAGCAGATCTCCGCCTCCGTGACCCCCCAAAGGACTAGAGACTTCGCAATAACACGAAGCCGTAAACTGGAGCGGTCAGAGGAATATTTCTCCTTGATACTGCAAGCGTTTGTATCTGGGTTGGAGTGCACAGGCTGGGTGGACAGCTGTGAGTATTTCTCGCATAGTTGGCTTATGGTTGCCTTTCGAGTGTGATGTGTAGAACTTGTGTGACGTAAAGTAATGCAGTAGTGATAGTGATAATGACGTTAAGGAGAGGAAGAAGAGGAGGACGAGGAGGAGGAGGAGGAGGAGGAGGAGGAGGAAGATGGGGGGAGCTTCTGGCCTTGGGATTTAAAAAAAGTTAAACGGAATAAGTAAAAAAAAGAACAGTAATCTAGAAAAAAAAGAGATATATGAAAGAACAATATAACTAAATGAAAAAAATATGAAAAAAATCTTATTAATAATAGTAATTTGCAGTGATAGTAGAATTGTTGTAGTGGTGGTGGTGGTGGTAGTAGTGGTAGTATTAGTATTAGTATGAGTAGTACTAGTAGTAGTAGTAATAGAAGTAGTAACAGTAGTAGCAGTAGTGGTAGTAGTAGAAGAAGGAATTAAACACAGTGTGGAGTCAAAAGGTGGTGCGGCAGCCTTGCCTGGCGCTTTCAAGAGAGGCAGCAGTCAATCAGGCCCCAGCTCCGTACAACCACTGTAAAAGTGCACTTCCCTTTAAAGGGCGCCGCACACTGTATGGTTACCCCTGCAGCGGTGACCCTGGTACCTTAAATCCCGATGATGGTCACCTACTGTCAGGGCTCTTGACTATCCACAGCCCTTCACAGATCGAGAGTAAAAGTAGTGACCGTTCACTCCGGGCTATCTGTGTCATGTATGGAGGGTGAGAGTAATTTAAACTAACGGGCAATTTAATTCACGATCAGAGGCCCGGGAGATAAAAGAAAAAGCGCAAATTATTCGGAAATGAATAGCGACAACCGGGGATTACATTCAAAGTATTTATCGAGGCGAACTTTGAACGTTTCGATAGTACCTGAGTTGACAACATTTGATGGCAGACCATTCCATATATTGACTATGCGATTAAAGAAAAAGTGGGATTTGTAGGAGGAGGAGGAGGAGGAGGAAGAGAAAGAACAGAACTTTAGATAAAAAAACATAATGAAATAAACAGATCAATAAATAAATAGATAAACAAAATAAATAAAAAAAAGTCAATCAATAAATAAGACGAGAAACAATAAAGCAAGGAAAACGAATTGAAGAAGATTAAAAACACAACAAATAGAAAGAAAGTAATGAAAATAAGAAATAATTACGGAAATTGAATAAAAAACAATAATAACAGAGAAAAAAAACAAGAAGGAAAAGAAAAATCACAAAAATAACAAGAGAGAGAGAGAGAGAGAGAGAGAGAGAGAGAGAGAGAGAGAGAGAGAGAGAGAGAGAGAGGAAAAAAACAAGAACACAAAAGCCGATTACTGTCCCCTCCACCACCAAGAATAGCAAGAGGAAGAGGAGCAAGAGGAAGAAGTTGAAAAAAAGACCAGAAACAGAAAAAAAAGGAAAAATACAAACAATAACAATAAGAACACCAGGAAGAAGAGCAAGAAATAAATCCAAACAAACGTAGGGAAAGAGGAAGAGGAAATAGAGCGCGAGTAAAGGAAAAAAAAAGAATAAAAGAAAAGAAACAGAAGAATAAGCAATAACTCAAATGGAGAGACAAGAGAAAGAAAGAAAAAAAAAAATACAAGGGAAAGAAAAGGAAAAGAAATGATGAGAGGGAAAAAAAGGGAAGATATAATAATGAGAAGAAATAAAGGAAAGGAAATAAAGGAAACATGAAAGAGGAAAGAAAAAGAATAGAGAAGGCGAAGTAAATGGAGAAAGAAGAATGAGAGGTAGGAAGATACAAGGGAGAGAAGGAAGGAAGGAAGGTGAAAAGTGAGAGGAGAGGAAGAAGAGACAGAAGAAAACAAATATTGAGGACAGGAGGAAGGAGAGAAATGCGATAGATAAACAGTAGGAACAAAAAGGAATGAGGAATAGAAATTACATGAGAGAGAGAAAGAAATGAACAAAGAATAGTCACAAAGGAGGAAAGAAAGAAAGAAGAAAGAAATTAAGAAAAATGGAAAACGTGATAGAAATGAAGGAGGAAGACTACAAGCAAATAGAATAACAAAAGGAAAGAGAAAAAATAAGACAGAATGAAAAGGAGGAAGAAAATCAAAACAAGAAGGGATTAAAAGAAAAAAACTTATAGACGCCCAGAGAGAGAGAGAGAGAGAGAGAGAGAGAGAGAGAGAGAGAGAGAGAGAGACACACACACACACACACACACACACACACACACACACACACACACACACACACACACACACACACACACAGAGCACACACACAAGCCAGAAGACCGATTCGATTCCCCGGCCGGGTGGAGATATTTGGGTGTGTCTCCTTTCACGTGTAGCCCCTGTTCATCTAGCAGTGAGTAGGTACGGAGTGTAAATCGAGGAGTTGTGACCTTGTTGTCCCGGTGTGTGGTGTGTGCCTGGTCTCAGGCCTATCCGAAGATCGGAAATAATGAGCTCTGAGCTCGTTCCGTAGGGTAACGTCTGGCTGTCTTGTCAGAGACTGCAGCAGATCAAACAGTGAATTACACACACACACATTTCAACACGAAGGAAAAAAAAAAAAAACAGGAAAAGGCAAACCCAACAAGAAAGCAGCCCACAATCCCAATCTGACCCAACACGACCCACCAACACGACTCTTACCTTGACCACCAGCCCTCGATGTCCTGGTCATACTTGAGAGTGAAGGACAGGCGCCCCACAGTCTCCGTGTCAGAGCCCGCACCGCTGCTGTCCACTGATGATTGCCGCACTAACTCGTTACGGTAAAGCTCAGGCTGCGGGAAGAGACAGAGAAAGAGGGAGAGGTGAATGTGTTTGGCGTGGTGAGAATGTGGTTGGCTACGAAGGGTGACAAATTAACACAACACAGAGGAGGAATAAGGAAGGTACTGATGCTGCAGATGGGAGAAAGTGGTGAAGGTGAAGTGAGACGGCAAAGAGAATGCAAAGGAATACAAAGGAGGGAGAAAAAATAGGTGGTGAGGCCGAGAGAGAGAGAGAGAGAGAGAGAGAGAGAGAGAGAGAGAGAGAGAGAGAGAGAGAGAGAGAGAGAGAGAGAGAGAGAGAGAGAGAGACGTGTTGATAAGAAACAGAAAACACAATTGAGTCAAGTAACGCAAATAACGAACGAATGAGAGAAGAAAACAAGATGCGATAATCATAAGACGCACACACAAAATAACTAAAAGAAAGACAAAGTAACATACAGGAGGAAAACAACAACAACAACAACAACAACAACAACAACGGTACAATTATAGGTTCAGGAAAAGTTACACAGGGAGAAAGGAAAACGTGATGCAGGTGACAGAACACGAAGGGAATACAAGAGAACACAAAGGACAGCAAAACAATGCAAAGGAAGAACAAACAATGGTAGAGCGATAAGTTGTTTTAGAAAGGAAGAAAGGAAAGCCGATGATGGAAATAAGTCGGAGAAAACTTGTACAAAAAGGGAAACAAGAAGCGCAGGGAGAGAATAGGGTGATGGAGGCGATAAGACACAGAAAGAACACAAAGGAATACAAAGGAAAAACAAACAAGTTAACAGATGGAAGGAAGGGGTAAAGGTAGTGGAGTTGATAAGACACGCACACACACACACACACACACACACACACACACACACACACACACACAGAGAGAGAGAGAGAGAGAGAGAGAGAGAGAGAGAGAGAGAGAGAGAGAGAGAGAGAGAGAGAGAGAGAGAGAGAGAGAGAGAGAGAGAGAGAGAGAGAGAGAGAGAGAGAGAGAGAGAGAGACAGACAGACAGACAGACAGACAGACAGACAGACAGACAGACAGACAGACAGACAGACAGACGGACGGACAGACAGACAGACAGACAGACAGACAGACAGACAGACAGACAGACAGACAGACAGAGAGAGAGACCCCAAATGAATACAAAGGAGATAGAAGCAAGTAATGGAAGAAAGGTGGTGCGGGCGATAAGACACAAAGAGAACAGAAAAGAATACAAAGGATGAACAAATAACAAATGGAAAGAAGAGACAGAGACACAGAAGAGAGACAAATTAATAAAGAGGAAGAAAAAAAAACAATATTCTTACGAGCTAAGTCAATCACACCTTATACTATTACTCGTGTGAAGCTCCTCAGTATTCTCTCAATCCTCTTACTGTTACACTCTTTAACTCCTCCTCTGCCTCTGTGTTTCCTGCTCCTCTGCCTCTGCGTTTCTTGCTATCTTATTTCTAACTATTTCAAGAGGGACGTTTCAAGACATTTCTCGAATTTGCCTAACTAATGACACCACTCTCTCGAGAATAGAACTTTCACTGTACGCTTTTTTCTTACTATCCTTTCCGTTGCCCTTTGTTAGACACTAGTGTATAGAATTAATTAAGCAAACCTATCATGACTTGCTTAACTTTGCTTCCACTATAGACTAAAAACAGAACTTTCGCTTGTGTTCTGAAGGTTCTCGAGCATTTTAGAAGACCTTCACGTTGCACTGCATGATGTAAGAGACGCAAGGGTGAGTGGTTGCTGCCGTTCGGGGTTTGTGGAATCGTTCTTGTTTTTACGAATTTACCTGTTCATTGCCTAAGTATCTTTATTTTGGAATCGTTCTTGTATCTATGAGTTTATCTGTTCATAGCCAAGGTGTTTTTTCTTCTTTCTTTCTCTTGTTTTTTTTTTTTTTGTCTTTTGTTGTCGCTTGTGTTTGTGTTTGTGTGTTTTTTTGTTATTTTTATTTTATTTTTTATTTATTTATTTTTTCTTATATATCCAGTGTTCCTCATATTGTTTTTTTTTTTATATATATATATATTTTCGTACTATATGATGCAAGAGATAGACAGGTAAAGCAAAGCAGTGCAGCAAAGGGCAATACCAGTGGAGGGTCCTGAAGTGGTAGTGTTGTGTGTGGAGGGAGGATAATGGTGGCGTCTGTCTGTGTGTCTGTCTGTAGGATGGCGGAGGGTGTTCATAAGAGGTATTACAAGGGATGAGTAATTATTAAGGGTGATGATGAATGAAAGGCGGAGAGCTTCACCTGTCTAGACCACACACACACACACACACACACACACACACACACACACACACACACACACACACACACACACACACACACACACACAGGAGAAGAATGAGAGAAATAAAAGAAAAAGGAAATAAAGGAAAAGTGGAAAAAAGAAAATAATAATGAATAATAATAATAATAATAATAATAATAATAATAATAATAAGAAGAAGAAGAAGAAGAAGAAGAAAAGAAGAATATTAGAAGAAGGAGAAAAGAAAACAAGAAAGAAAAAGAAGGAAGCTATTAACAGCAACAACAAAGAAGAGAACAAAACAAAAGAGAAATAGTTAAGAGCAGCAGGTGAAGGAAAAGAAACCAAAGGAGGAGAAAGAGAAAAAGGAGAAGGAGAAAAAGAAAGAGAAAGAAAGAGAGAAAGAGGAGAAGGAAACATTTAATCATCCTTTAACTAAATCAACCATAAGCATAAGTAATTTCAAAAGTGGAGGAGGAGGAGAAGGAGGAGGAGGAGGAGGAAAAAGGTAAAGGAGAAAAAGGAAGAGGAAGTAGAAATGAAAAATTCGAGGAAGTAATAATAGGAAGAACCGTTGCAAAGGCAGAGGGACAGTACCGCCAGAAGCCTCATCAGTTACCGGGTGAAAATAATGCGTCTTTCCAACGGGTTCCATTTTTGTGTCATTCTCTCATATAGAAGTGTGTCAGGAGAAGGTGTGACTTGTTGTATTCAAAGGGATGGAATGTGAAAGGGGACGAACAATTATGAAGTAGAAGAATAGGAGAGAGAAAAGGAGGAGGAGGAGAAGGAGGAGGAGGAGGAGGAGGAGGAGGAGGAGGAGGAGGAGGAGGAGCCAGAGCAGGAGCAGGAGGAGGAGGAGGAGGAGGAGAGATTATGTAATATATGCAGTCTACAGCTTTAACGTTATTACTGTGGTAGTAGTAGTAGTGGTGGTGGTGGTGGCAGCAGCAGTAGCAGCAGCAGCAGCAGTAGTAGCAGCAGCAGCAGCAGTGCAGCAGCAGCAGCAGTGGCAGCAGCAGCAGCAGCAGCAGCAGCAGCAGCAGTAGCAGCAGCAGCAGCAGCAGCAGCAGCAGCAGCAGCAGCAGCAGTAGCAGCAGCAGCAGCAGCAGCAGCAGCAGCAGCAGCAGCAGCAGCAGCAGCAGCAGCAGCAGCAGCAGCAGCAGCAGCAGCAGCAGCAGCAGCAGCAGCAGCAGCAGCAGCAGCAGCAGCAGCAGCAGCAGCAGCAGCAGCAGCAGCAGCAGCAGCAGCAGCAGCAGCAGCAGCAGCAGCAGCAGCAGCAGCAGCAGTAGCAGCAGCAGCAGTAGCAGTAGCAGTAGCAGTAGTAGTAGCAGCAGTGGTGGTAGTAGCAGTAGCAGTAGCAGTAGTAGTAGTAGCAGTAGTAGTAGTAGTAGTAGTAGTAGTAGTAGTAGTAGTAGTAGTAGTAGTAGTAACTTATTGACCAAAAAGGGAAAGAAAAAAAAAACAGCAACACATTAAGATAAAGAGTGAAAACAATAATGTCTTGCCTGATATCAGAGCAAAATGAAGCACACACACACACACACACACACACACACACACACACACACACACACACACACACACACACACTAAGGAAAGCCATGGGTGTGAAGCCTTACTCTTGCCTAGCCTGAAGTGCAATACTTGAAGTGGAAGGGAAGGAGCGAGGAACACAAGGGTGAGCTGATCTGTCCTGTCACGTGACGGACGAGGCGACGGGCCTCAGGAGGCGGAGGAAGAGGAAGAAGAGGAGAGAGGAAGGGAAGAGGGACGAGGAGGAGGATGAGGAGGAGGAGAAAGAGATGGAAGAGGAAGAGGAGGAGAAGGAGGAGGAGGAGGAGGAGGAGGAGGAGGAGGAGGAGGAGGAGGAGAAGGAGGAAGAGTATACACAAGGGAAAACAGAACTTCAAACAACAACAGACACTAAGATTAGAGTTGCCATGATTTTCTGGAACAATCTTTGATTATAATTCCGCATTCACATTATACACTGCTGTATGTATACTTGTAATGCATTTCACTTTTTGTAAGAAAAGATAAAGCAACTTTATAATACAATATCCTGGCACTCCGTGGAACTCCCTGCCTGCTTCTGTATATCCATCTTCCTATGACTTCACTTTTTTTAAGGGGAAGGTTTCAAGACTCACTTCTGGATAACTCTGACAATCCTTTAGGGAACTTGCAGTTTAAGTGGATCTTTTTTTAATCTTATTTTTTGCCCTTGGCTAGTTTCCCTCCTGCATAAAAAATATATATATATATATATATATATATATATATATATATATATATATATATATATATATATATATATATATATATATATATATATATATATATATATATATATATATATATATATATATATATATATATAATTTCATTTGTCTCCTTTGTTTTTTCTACAGTAATAAGAAAAAAAAGATACAACATTGTCGGGACAAATCTAGAAATCAGTCGGAGCTCCGGGCAGGGGTTCACAATCGGAACTGTCCCGGCTAATCTCGGAGGTATGGTAACCCTAGCTAAGGTCCTTGCTAGGCTGCCTCGGTAGCTATTCTACACTAAGTATTGGCGAAAGAGACATGATAGTACTGAAGAAGGCTTCCCCAGCCACCCATCCTTGTAGCAAAAGCTGATCGGAAAAATAGAAATGGCACTAGCTATATTGTATCAAAAAAGGAGGAGGAAAAAAAAGAACAAGGAAGAGAGAGAGAGAGAGAGAGAGAGAGAGAGAGAGAGAGAGAGAGAGAGAGAGAGAGAGAGAGAGAGAGAGAGAGAGAGAGAGAGAGAGAGAGAGAGAGAGAGAGAGAGAGAGAGAGAGAGAAATAAAACTGAAAAAAATGTCTAAATAGGAATAACAAAGAGAGAGGAAAAGGAGCAGAACCAACACCAGCAGGAGAAGGAGAAGGAGAAGGAGAAGGAGAAGGAGGAGGAGGAAAAGGAAGGGGAAGAGGCAGGGGAATAGTGACGTCAATGCCTCTCTTAAACCCTGCACAACCCGCACCTTTCCTCACGCTGCTGCCTACAAGACCATAAGGAGATTTACTTTTCAGCCTCAGCGGGGCGTGTGTCTGGCTGGCATCTGGTTTCCGCTGCACTATCTTCCCCTCTCACAACTCATCCCCCCACGTCACTCCCTCACCCCTTCACAGCCTCACCACTAACCTTAAGATGTCCGAGGTCGTCCTTTCGCTCCAGGTGACACACGGAAAACTGCACTGGGTCAAGGTGTAGGCGTTGAGACAGTTGGCGCTGGAAGGAGGCGTGGCGCTGAGGCACTGTAGGGAGCGTGGTCTGGCGAGGCACCTGTGGGAGGGATTAGCGAGGCGTCAGAGAGTGTGGTGCTGGTGGTGTGTGGTGTGTTGGTCTGTGTGTGTGCTGAAGGTCACTGAGGGAAAGAGGTTTAAGGTAAGAGAAAGGGTGAGCAAGTAAGATAGGAATAAGAGAAATGAGGGTATGTATTAGGTTGATGGTTTGAGACTATTCCTAAACACTTTCTTCTCTCAAAAGCCACGTGTGTGTGTGTGTGTGTGTGTGTGTGTGTGTGTGTGTGTGTGTGTGTGTGTGTGTGTGTGTGTGTGTGTGTGTGTGTGTGTGTGTGTGTGTGTGTGTGTGTACTGAAGGTCATTGGAGGAAAGAGGTGTAAGGTAAGAGACAGGGTAAAGGGTAAGGTAAGAGTTAGGGAAATGAGAGCGTGTATTAGTTTGATGGTTTAAGATGGTTCTCTTAAACTCTTTCCTCTCTCAAAGATCACGCCAATTTAGGAAAGAAAAGAAAAAATTGCTTATACTTTAGTGGAGGTTAAAACTCATGTTCTTAAATGTTTTCTTCTCTCAGGACTGTTTTTAAAGGCCACAAGAAAGAAGAATGTTTACCAATTTAACCAGCTGCTTTAAAATGTTATCTCTCACTGACTGTCTTCAAAGGCCGGAATGTTGCGGGAAGAAGAGGAAGGAGGGGTGTGTGTGTAACAGTTTGATGATATAAACGGGGATTTCTTCAACACTTTCTTCTCTCACTAAGACTGTTGGGGAAGGAAGGAGAAGGAGCAAAAAATATAATCTGGCAGTATGAGCTGGTATTTTCTCATAGTTTTCTTTCTCATGGGTATTATGAAAGGGCACGTCAGTTGAGCGTGGAGAAGTGAGGATGTGAATCAGTTTAGTAGTACACGCACCTATTCTTAAACGCTTCCTTTTCTCACCAACGCTGTCTTCAAGGGGCACTTCAGTTGAGAAAAGAAGAAACAAGAGTGGTTAGTAATTAAGGAGAAACTGAAACTTGTATTCCTAAACGTTTTCTTCCTTCAAGTTTGTTTTCACGCGCCACTTCAGTTAGGAAGAGTTCTTTAAACGCTTTCCTCTCACCGACACAGATTTTCAAAGGCCGCTTCAGATGGCAATGGAAAAAGCGAAGAGTTCACGAGTTAAGTAGAGTAAGATCAATTTTTTTAAGCCCTTTCTTTACTTACCAGGACTAGTTTTTAAAGCGCACGTTAAGTTCGAGAAGGAGCAAGTGCAAGAGTTGATAAATTGTTTGGTAAAGGATGAAACTTTGGGGGAAGGAAGGTAGGAAGGAGGAACAAGAAAGAGACATCACCGTAACTCTCTCTCTCTCTCTCTCTACTGAATCCTGCAAATCATGAAAACACCATTATCTTTCATCAAAGCGTGAAAATATACCTACAGACGACACTAAGAGATTTAAGAATATGATCCTTTGAATTTGAAACCTAGCAGGGACTTATGGGAGGTTAGTAGGAGGGAATTATGACCACCGGAGTATGAGGGAGGGTTAGCAGTAAGGACAAACAGCAGAGGGTGCGTGATGTAGCAGCAGAGAGTTAGCAGGAATTCACGGAGTAGAAAAAGTGTGAAGGAGGCTTAATAAGGGTGTGTGGTAGCAGAGACAGAGAAGAGAAGTGGAGAGCAGAATAGAGTGAGAGTGAAGGAGTGGTGTGGCAGAAACAGACGGGGAGCTAGCAAGAAGTAGACGGATGTGTTGGGGACTTAGCGAAGGTAGAAGTAGAAAATGGGGGAAGTTAAGAGTGGGTAATGGTTAAGGAAAGTAAGTACGGGCAATTAGAAAAGAGTAATATCCAGCAGAGGAGAGGGATTAAGAAGTTAGAGTTCGTAAATAGAAGAAGACGCAGTGATTAGCGGAGATCAGGTAGGAAAGTAGGAAGTAGAAGATGATGAAGGCCGACGAGAGATTCACACTTACACATATACGCGCAGGCCCACACACACACACACACACACACACACACACACACACACACACACACACACACACACACACACACACACACACACACACACACACACACACACACACACACATCAGAAGATCTTAAGGGGAAAGAGGAGAAAGAGGAGGGGAGGGAAGGGACAGAACAATCAATCCCACAGAGGAGGAGGAGGAGGAGGAGGAGGAGGAGGAGGAGGAGGAGGAGGAGGAGGAGGAGGAGGAGGAGGAGGAGGAGGAGGAAGAGGAAGAGGAAACATGAAATCAATCTCACCATCTTCTGCAAACCTTGTTACCTCATCCTCGTTACAGCCTTTCCTCTCATTTTCTTCTCAGGTCACCATCGCCCCATCACCACTACTACTAACAACAAAAACACTTCCCTTAGTCACCTCATGTAACCATTCCGTTCCCTAAGACCTGTATCCTTAGGGCGCTCACCTTCTTATTATCGCAAGGTAACAGAAGCTCCTGCGAGACTGAGCGAGACAGATCGGGGAGAGAATGCGAGATCATGACAGCAGCTTGAGCATCCAGACCTCGGCCGCCGCCCCACCACACACGGCCGCTCTCCACGTCACGCTGTAGAGAAAGGCAAAGAAAAGACCATTACATCAGGGAATCAAGGAAGCGGTACACACATCACGCTGGACAGAGAGAGAGAGAGAGAGAGAGTGCTAAAACGACAAAAGGTATATATTACAGTACAAAATTAAATCGCTCTCCTGAGAGAAATCATTAAAAAAGGGCATTACATTAGAGAACGAAGAAATAGATCAAGCGTTGTCACACCCAAGAAGATTCATAGTAGAGAGAGAGAGAGAGAGAGAGAGAGAGAGAGAGAGAGAGAGAGAGAGAGAGAGAGAGAGAGAGAGAGAGAGAGAGAGAGAGAGAGAGAGAGAGAGAGAGAGAGAGAGAGAGAGAGAGAGAGAGAGAGAGAGAGAGAGAGAGAGAGAGAGAGAGAGAGAGAAATACATATTACAGTAAAAAGAAAACAAAGAACCGCTATCATGAAAAAAAATGCAAAAATATATAACTGAAGAGAACGAAGAAATAGATCAAGCGTTAAGTCACATGCACCCAAGAGAACTCACAGCAGAAAAAGACAGAAAACAATATATATTACAGCAGAAAATCGAGCGATCACTTTCATCACAAAAAAAAAGCATGAAAAAAAAAACACACACATAACCAGAGAACGAGAAAGTAAATTAAGCGTTAAGTCACACCCAAGAGAACTCACAGCGACTCTCAATCACCCTCTTACCAAGTCAACACAGCCTCCAGGGACACTCTCACGATAACGAGGAAAGTTTTCATGTCCCCAGTACTACCGTGTCTCTAAAGAGGATGACGGATACTTACCCTGGGGAAAAACGAGGCGGTAGGGGAGGACCTGGCCAGCACCAGCACCACCAGCACCAGCACCACCGTAGCCACCAACCCCAGCAGCACATACCCTGCCACCACACTCCACGACTCTGCAGGGTAAAGAAGAGAGACTGTTAGTGATGAAAACAGAAGGTAGGAAGGGTGACTGAGTGACAGGAAGGGTGAGGGAAGGGTGAGGAAGGGTGACCGTGAGTGATGGGCAAGGAAGGGAATAGAAGAGCGAGAGAGAGGGGAGGTGTGATGGGAGCAGGAAGGGCATTAAAAGGCGGGGGTGGTGAAGTGTTTAGTGGAGGGAAAGCATTGTGTATGACGGGCGGGGAGGAGAGAGAGAGAGAGAGAGAGAGAGAGAGAGAGAGAGAGAGAGAGAGAGAGAGAGAGAGAGAGAGAGAGAGAGAGAGAGAGAGAGAGAGAGAGAGAGAGAGAGAACCAGTAATATAAGAGAACCATAAAATAGAGACAAAAAGACACAAAAGACAAAGTACAGAGATAAAACAGCGAAATACACACACACACACACACACACACACACACACACACACACACACACACACACACACACACACACAGTGATCGAGGAAGGGCCAGAGAGAGAAACGGGAAGGGCTGGGAAGAGTTATAACGTGAAGGAAGATGAATGGCAACGGATCATGGTAACAAACACACCACGATCACCACCACCACCACCACCACTACCAGCCGTTGAGACCCTGGTGGCTCCCCCTGAATCTGAAGGGAAGGTAAGTGAAAGCAAACACACAGAGGAAGAGCGGCAGGGAGAGAGGGAGAAGGGAGAAGGAGGGAGAGCTTTGTGAGTGTCTGCCAGTGCGGAGTAAGCGATGCGTGTAGGAAGATTTATGACTTCACTGATAGATCTGCGTTTATAAATCCATTCCGGTCTGTGAAGGTAAAGGTATTGCTTCCGTTCTTTCATTCCTCCTCCCTTCACGTGACTTGAAGTGATGCAGACGTATAAAAGAAGAGAATAATCCTATATCGTAAGTTGTTTTTATTGCCTTCCTGTGATTTTTGTTCTTTTTACTGGCATTTGGTACGTATTTCCTTAATTACTAACCACTCTTAGACATCTTGATTCGTTCTACAGTCACATTTCATCTTTTCACTAGATACATATTGCAAGATCAAGTCGTATATAAGAGAGGAGTATACGGTAGCCTGGTTCATATTAATTTCCTGTGATTTAACCCCTTTAACTGGTATTTGGTACGTCTTTCCTTAATTACCAATCACTCTCAGACATCTTTACTCGTTTTTCAAGCCACCTCTTATCTTCACATCGGGTAGAAATTGCAGAATCAAGTTGCATGTAAGGGAGGAATATAATGGTGTATTGTAACCTGTTAATATTTTTCTCCTGTGATATAAGCATCTTACTGCTATTTGGTGCATCTTTCTTCAATTACAAATCACTCCCAGACATATGCACTCGTTCTTTTGTTTATGTAAGAAGGGAGAACTGGCCAAGGATGACAAAAACGAATAACAAAAGGGGTCCGCTTATATGCCAATCCCCGAGAGAGTTAGCCAAAAAGAACGGGGTAAATGTCTTGAAACCTCTCTATTTAATGAACATCTCCTTCACTCCTTAAACAGGGTAAAAAATGTAAAATCTATTCTCATTAATCCCTTTTTTGTTGTTGCAGATGCTTATAAAGATTTCTTGTATTAATTTTGGTGGTGATTGTTTCGTGTTGCACTTAATTAAAACGTTCCAGAAGAAATGACGTGATATCTTAACCAAACTAACGTAATTTGTATATATATTCCTTCTGTTCACTCAGCCTTGTCTCTGGTCAGTCTCACCATCCTGCAACTTGAAATGGAATGAAATGGAAGGCATATTAATACATTCTCAACTGAACTGACTAGATTTTTTTTTTCGTTTATTTTTCCTTTTCTTTTCTTTTCCTTCCGTTGTGAAAAGTGGATAAATAGTTTGTTTTTTTTCCCCCGAATTTTTATCCACTTCCTTGGTTTCCTTCACTCATGAAAAAAAAAAAAAAAGAAAACCACACACTATTTTACACAATTCAAATTCAGTAATTGTAATATTTTCTTATCTGTCCTCAGTCTTAATGCTATCACTACTAGGACACATTTTAACTTGAGATTTGTGTAAGATAAGACCATTTTATTTATATCAGAAAGGATCTATGGAGGTCAGAAGATTAATGGCCACAGTCGTTACTATTTCAATCCCCCACATGAGTTTCTGAAGCTGTATAAAATCACCAAATAGTACGCAGAATGAATATGGAAACGCGTCATGGCACTGAAGGGATCAATGAAATGATTTAGTACAAGTCTGGAGTGTGCTGTGCTTCATCAGGGGTACCAGTGACAGCAAGCAGGAGTGATGGAGGAGGTGAAGGCTTTTACCGTCCAGTATTTTATTTTTTATCCTGATCAGTATCCATAATCAGCTGTCACTTATTCATCCACTCTGGTCAATACATCGTGGTCTATTTATTTATTTATTCATTCATCTATTTATTTTTTTCTCTGCCACAGCGTCTCTCCAAGCTTTACGGAAACAGTCTAGTCTAGTGTAAGTTTAATCCTTTTGCCATTGTTGTCGTCTTTTGTTAACTTTCACAGCGCTAGAAAGAAAATATCTATGCATGGATAAACACACACGCACACGCACACACGCACAAACACACACACACACACACACACACACACACACACAGAGAGAGAGAGAGAGAGAGAGAGAGAGAGAGAGAGAGAGAGAGAGAGAGAGAGAGAGAGAGAGAGAGAGAGAGAGAGTTTGTTTTTCCTCTGTCTACAGACCATGAAGAGAGCGAACTACAAAATAACAAGAGTGTAAAAATATACGATTGAAAATAAAGCTGTGGTGTATAAATAAGAGAGCTTTCAGATCAGAGTATGGCTTCAAAGGACGCGTGTGGCAGTGAAGTGAGTGTAATACGTAACCATAGCATAATGTCATAAAGGTACGTGTAATGTCACATTTGCTCACCAAGATCAACAGGTGTCACTCGCATTCAAAGAGGAATGGTCCACACTGAGTGATATGAGAGTTGGGAAACATTTCACATACTTGTAACGTGTAACTTTCCTCATTAATATCGTCAGGTGCTACAAAAGTGTTTCACAAGTACGTGCATTTTTTTTTTTTTTTTTTTTTTTGCTTTTTCTCATTAAGATAGCCAGGTGTTACTTGAGCGAGGAATAATGACACACCTGCTCGTTGACATTAGACAGCTGTTAGACAAATAAAGAATGACACACGCGAGTACAAAATCATCTTATATATCAGACACTGACTAAGCGAGAATGTTATACAAGTTCAGAATAATTTCATTTATTTTCTCTTTTGCTGATCAGAATTTCCAGTGTTATTCAAATAAGGAGTAATACGCAGTGAATAATACACAAGCTCAAGAATCTTTGTTCATTAATAACATCACCAGCTGCTAATGACTTATGATTAGTGAAAAGATAAAAAGATATTTCCTAAACTTTCTCTGTTCATTAAATTCATGAGCTGATAGCCAAATGACAAATTTTACATGTTTAAAAGGAAATTTCATAGGGACGTTTCCTCATTATGACAATCAGATGCTAATCAAATGAGGAATTATACAAAATGAATGTTAAACAGATTAAAAAATTATTTCACATTTCTACCTTTACCTTTCCTCATTAAGAGTCAACCAGGTGCTGATCAAATAAGGAATGACAGACGCGTTTAGAATAATTTCATGCCAGCATTTTTCATTTTTGCTTCTTAAAAATAGAAAAAGTATAAATCGAAGAATACAAAGGGAAAATGCAGTAAAGAAGAGAATAAAGGAAAAAAAACGAGATGACGATAATAGAGGGCGGAGAAAGAGGAAGAGGAAGGAGAGGGAAGAGAAAGGCAATGGGAGATAGAGGAGACGGAGGAGAGGGAAGAGAGGAAACGGAGAGGAATGAGGAATGACGCATAAATTCAAAATAACCTCGTCCATCTTTGCTCATTAGAATCAATCAGGCGTCACCCAAACGACTAATGACACACGCACTTACAATAGAAACAACACACGATCCTGGAAAAAAAAAGGTCAGTCCACGCACCTGTACGTTCACCTCTGTTTATTGAGACTCAGGTGGGCGTTAATCAGACGAGGAGACGAAAAATAACACATAACTAATATCACATAACTAAATAAGAAATGGTACACAGTTAATCAAAGGCGAAAAAAAAAGACATCAAGGCTCAGACAGGTGTTGAAAAGAGGAAGTAAAGAGCAATGACACACACACACACACACACACAGAGTCAAATGAGCAACGATACAGGTAATAAAAAATCATTTCATATACCATTACTACTTTCACTTCTGCTCATTAAGATTCAGGCAGGAGCTAATTAGGTGAGGCAACGAGCATCATCACCTTGTCATTAGCCTTCAAAGTCTCTCAGGTTTCGAGGAATCGGGGAAAAAGAAAATGTAATCACCAGACGCTGCTGCCAAGGGGGGTCATTAGCAAAGTGTTCAATAATCTGTTAACGCTCTAACAGGATGTGACACAATTTAGGGGGAAAAAAATGAGAAAGTTTAGAAAGAGGATGAAGAAAATAAAAATAGATAAAAGTTAGGGAATTTCTTTTTGGATAAGACAGAAAATAAATGCTGAAAAGAAAGTTAATGGGAGGGAAAATGAAGAAAATGCAAAACAAAGAAGGGGAAAAAAGAGAAGGTAAAGAAAAGGTTAGAATGTGAGAAAAATGACAAAAAAAAGGAAGAAGAGGAAAGTGAGAACAAAAAATCAAGTTGGAAAAGACAAAGAAGAGTGGAAAGAGAAGATGAAGGGAAAAAGAAAACCCCAAAAATTAGTAAATAATGAAAAAAAAAAATCATGAAAAGAGAAGGTTAGGAAGGAAGAAAATTTTAAAAGTTTGAAAAGGATAAAAAATATAATATAAACCTAGAAAAGAAAGATGAGAGAAGGAAGAAATGGAGGAAAGAAAGAAAGAAAGGAAAGAATGAATGAATGAAGGAAGGAAGGAAGGAAAAAAGGAAGGAAAGAAGAAAGGAAGAAAGGAAGGAAAAAAGAAAAGAAGGAACGAAAGAAAGAAAGAAAAAGAAGAAAGGAAGAACATAATGAAAGAATGATTTAAAGAGAAGTTGGAAAAGGATAAAAAATATAAGACAAACATAGAAAAGAAAGATAAGAGAAGGAAAAATGAAGAAAGAAAGAAAGAAAGAAAGAAAGAAAGGCAGAAAAAAAGGAAAGAAGAAAGGAAGAAAGGAAGCAAAAAGGAAAGAAAGAGAGAAGAATGAAAGAAAAGAAGGAAAGAAAGTGGAATAAGGAAGAACTGATGTGTGAGGAAAAGGAAGAAAAGATAGAGGAGGAAGAGGAGAAGAGGAGGAAGAGGAGGGAATGATTGAAGAAGAAAGAGATACTTAATTAAGGAGAGGAATAAGAGACACGGGGGAAGAGGAGGAAGAGGAGGGAGTGATCGAGGAAGGAAGAAGAGGAAGAACGACAGGCTTGGGAAGAGTGAAGTGGGGAAATGATAAGGTGGTGAAGAAATACAGTTAGGATGTGAGGGAAGGAAAAAAAAAAGGCGAGGTGACAGAAGGAAGAAGAGGAGAGAGAGAAAGAGGAAGGGAAGGGAAGAGTAGAGAGAGAGAAGGGGGAAGGAAGAGAGAGAGGAAGGGGAAGGAATGGGGAGAGGAAAAGAGGAAGAGGTAGGGGAAGAGAAGGGAGAGAGAGAGAGAGAGAGAGAGAGAGAGAGAGAGAGAGAGAGAGAGGGGGGGGGAAGGGAAGGGAAGGGGAGAGAAAGAGGGGAGAAGGAAGGGCGAGAGAGGAAAGGGAAGGAAAAGGGAGAGGAAGAGAGGAAGAGGTAGGGGAAAGGAAGGGGAGAGAGCGGAAAGTGAAGGGAAGGGGAGGGGTGAGAGAGGAAACGGAGAAGAGGGAGGAAAGGAAAAAAAAAGGAAGGAGTGAACAAAGTAAAACGAAAAGATATGAGAAGAAATAATAGAGGAAAGGAGAGTACAAGGAGGAAAAGAAGAGGAGAGAGGAAAAATAAATACAAAGAAGAGGACAAAATGAAAGAGGAAAGAAAGAAAAGTAGAAAAAAACAGTAACTAAAATTGATATCCAATGTGTGTGTGTGTGTGTGTGTGTGTGTGTGTGTGTGTGTGTGTGTGTGTGTGTGTGTGTGTGTGTTGTGTGGCAAGAAATATTAATGAACATGATACGAAAAATACACACACACTCTCTCTCTCTCTCTCTCTCTCTCTCTCTCTGCTGCACAACACAACACACACACACACACACACACACACACACACACACACACACACACACACACACACACACACATTACCACCTCCCATTTACCCATTAAACCACTAAAGACAACGCCCTTTTCACCATTACTCAAGGGAGGAGGAGAGCGGGAGGGTGTACAGCAGGAATTACATCACAGCGCGGCGCCCTTCAAGAGAGAGAGAGAGAGAGAGAGAGAGAGAGAGAGAGAGAGAGAGAGTGAGAGGAGCGTCCGTGATAGGTCCGCCCCTCGTGACGTCAACACTAAAGGGGAACTAGAGGAGTGGCCAGCTTTCCACTAAGCTATGCCACGATTTGCAATTCCTATTCCGGCTATTTTTAATCAATTTCACCCTCAGGAGCAACAGGCGGCATGCGTGCGTGGCGTGCGTGTGTGTGCGTGTGTGTGAGTGCGCGGCGGTAAGGACACGGCTGGCTAAGGGCGGGCAGGAGAGGCAGGGCGGTGACAGAAGGCGGGAAGGTTACAAAACAGTGATATTTGTGGGATGTGGTATGTGTGGTGGTGATGGTGGTGGTGGTGGTGTAGAAAGTGACTCGACTCTAAGCTACTTATTCTCCTTGCTTTACCTGTTGCTCTCTCTCTCTCTCTCTCTCTCTCTCTCTCTCTCTCTCTCTCTCTCTCTCTCTCTCTCCGTCATTTTGTTGGTATTATTTTTATCTTACATCTCTCCTAGTTCTTGTTATCATTCTATTTTTGTTCCTTATTTTTTCTTCTTCTTTTTTGTTCTTCTTCTTGTTATTGTTCTTCTTCTTTATTCTTATTTCAATCTTCCTTCTATAGTCTCTTTGTTTTCAATGTTTGTTTTCCTTCCTCTTCTTCTTTCATCGCCGTTGTCATCCTATTCTTCCTTAATTTTTATCCTTCCTTCTCGTCCTCCTTATCCTTATCTTTCCTCCTCTCTCGTCTTCTTTTCTTTGCTCCTTCTCCTTATCTTCCTCTTACTCATCCTCCTCCTCTTCCTTTTCTTCTTCCATCCTCCTTTTCTTCCTTCTACAAACAACCACCAAAAGAACAAACAGGTGTTCTTTTTCCTCCTCCTCCTCCTCCTCCTCCTCCTCTTTCTCTTCCTCCTCCTGCTCCTCCTCCTCCTCCTCCTTGGAAGATTTCCTGGTTTAGAACGGCTGAAAAATGAGAAGAAAGACAAGCTAGGTGGAGGAGGAAAAGAGGAGGAGGAGAAGGAGGAGGAGGAGGAGGAGGAGGAGGAGGAGGAGGAGGAGGAGGAGGAATAATGAAACAGTAAAATGAGATGAAACAGGAAAATAATTAAGAGAGGGAAGGAAAGGAGAAGGAGAAGGAGATGAAGAAGGAGAAAGAGAGGGAGAAGATGAGGGAGAGGAGAAAACATAAGGAAGAGAGAGAGAGAGAGAGAGAGAGAGAGAGAGAGAGAGAGAGAGAGAGAGAGAGAGAGAGAAAAGCGAACCATTGCAGCTAAAAATAACTGACTCTTTCTCTCTCTCTCTCTCTCTCTCTCTCTCTCTCTCTCTCTCTCTCTCTCGTTCTTTACTTTTTCAAGGACACGAGGACTAACAAAGGAGAAAAGGAGGAGGTTGAGGAAGAGGAGGAGGAGGAGGAGGAGGAGGAGGAGGAGGAGGAGGAGGAGGAGGCGGAAGAGAAGGAGGAGGAGGAGGAGGAGGAGGAGGAGGAGGAGGAGGAGGAGGAGGAGAAGGAGGAGGAGAAGGCAGAGGCGGAAGAGGAGGAGGAGGAGGAGGAGGAGGAGAAGGAGAAAAGAAGGAACATTAGAGGAAAAAGTATTGGGAATGGATGATGATGGAGAAGAAGAAGAAGAAGAAGAAGAAGAAGATGATGATGATGATGTTGATGATGAAAAGCAGTAACAGTTTCGAGGATAATTGTAGAAGAAGGAAGGAGAAAGTAAAAATGATGCGGTAAAAGGAAGGAAAGGAACGGGAAGGAGAAAAGAAGATAAATTTATGAAGTGTCGAGGAAATATAAAAAAAAGAAAAAGAAAATGAAGTAGGAGGAGGCAGAGGAAGGGAAAGAAGAAGAAGAAGAAGAGGAGGAGGAGGAGGAGGAGGAGGAGGAGGAGGAGGAGGAGGAGGAGGAGGAAGAGCTTGAGTATGATAATGAACAAGAAGAGGAAAACAAGGAGTGCTTGTGGGTAGGAAACAGGAGAGAAAAGTGAAAAAAAATGAATACTAAATAACAAAGTATAGAGGAAGAGGAGAAAATGGAGGAAAAATAGGAAAAAAATGCGGAAAATGTATTAAAAACGTAAGAAAACAAAGAAAGAAAATAAACCGTAAAGAAAGAAGAGGAGGAAAGAGAAGGTAACAGAGGAAAAGGAAAAGAAAAAAAAAGAGAAAAGGTTAAAAAAACAAAAGCGAAAAGAAGAAAAATAAGAGATAAAGAAAGAAACATAATGAACGAAAAAGCCGAAAAAGAGAAAAATCAAAGAGAGAAAGACAAGTAAGAGAAGAAATAAAGAGGAAAAGAAAAACAAGAAAAAGTGATACTCGGAAAAAAAAATACAAAAATGGTAAGAAAGAAAAGATGAAATACACGCAAAAGAGAAAGAGAAAACGCGAGAAATGAAAGGCAGAGTAGTAAGGAGAGCAAAGAGAGAAGCAAGCTGGAAGTAGGTCAAAAGTAAGACGAGAAGAGGTGGAGGTGGACTTGGGACCAGATGATGACTTGACGTGGACAGGTGGAAAGAGAGAGAGAGAGAGAGAGAGAGAGAGAGAGAGAGAGAGAGAGAGAGAGAGAGAGAGAGAGAGAGAGAGAGAGAGAGAGAGACAGAGAGATGAGTAAGGACGAGAGAATAAGAGTAAGAGTGAGTGAGTGAGTGAGTGAGTGAGTGAGTGAGTGAGAGTGAAATGAAACAGATACATGATGAGAAAGAGAAAAAGAAGACATGGAAAGAAAGACTAAAAAGGAAGAAAGGAAATATTGAAAGGGAAGGAATGAAGAGAAAGAAAGAGAAAGTAAAAGGGAGAGAAATAAAGGAGACAAGAAGGTATTGGAAAGGAAAAGGAAAAAGGATGAGAGAGAGAGAGAGAGAGAGAGAGAGAGAGAGAGAGAGAGAGAGAGAGAGAGAGAGAGAGAGAGAGAGAGAGAGAGAGAGAGAGAGAGAGAGAGAGAGAACAGGAAGATAGAGATATTGAACGTAAACCCACAATCACTTCAAACTAAGAACATAAAAAGGAGAAGGAGAAAAAAAAAAAGAAGAAAAGGAAGAAGAATAATGAAAGAATCAAATACTGTCTTACTGCTTTTGAAATTATTAGAGCACCATCTGATTCTAATGGACAGCGCTTCTTCTCCCGCTATAAAAGATGAGTAAGTCAAAAGCAACCTCGCAACCTTCCCACAAAAAAAAAAAAAAAAAGAAGGAAAAAGAAAAACACGGACAGCAATTTCAAAAGTTCTACGGTCTTATCACGACTACTTTTAATAGACTTGTGGAAGTTACTTGGGCGGGAGAGATGGGAGGAGGAGAGACTGGGAGGGTTTCAAAGGAATTTCTAAGTTTTTTTTTTTTTATTGTGGTAGTTTATAAAAGAGCTCTAGTGGAAGTTACTAGGAGTTTTTTTTATGCGGTTTTCATGCTTCTTATAATAGTTGAAAATGCTCTTGTGGAATATATTGAGGATTTTCAACGGGTATTTTTATGGTTTCAGTGATACTTGAACAGGGTCTAGTGGAAGTTATGGCGAGTTTTCAAGGGTGTTCTCATGTTTTTACTGATAGTTCAATAGGCTAAGGTGGAAGTTATTGAGAATTTTCATGGGTGTTTTCACGTTTCCGGTGATAGTTGAACAGGCTCTAATGGAAGTTAATAAGAGTTTTCAAGAGTGTTTTCATGTTGCAAGTGATAGTCTAAGGATGTTTTCATGACTTTAGTGATAGATTAACACATTATAGTGGAAGTTACTAGTAGTTTTTAAAGGTGTTTTCTTGCTTACAGTGATGAATTAACACGTTCTAGTGGAGGTTACTAGTAGTTCTTAGGAGTATTTTCATGCTTCCAGTGATAGTTTGACAGGCTCTAGTGAATATTAATGTGAGTTTTCAAGGAAGGGTGCTTTTATGCTTCCAGTGATACTTGTAGTTTAACAGTCCCTAGTAAAAGTTATTGGAGGTTTTCAAGGGTGTTCTGATCTTTTCGTTAATAATTGGACTGACCATAGTAAAAGTTATTGGGAATTTTCAAAGGTGTTCTGATTTTTTTTATTGATAGTTTAACAGACTCAGTGAAAATTACAGGAGAATTTCAAAGATATTTTCATATGCTTTAACGAGCTCTGGTTTTCAAGAGAGTTTTCATATTTCTTGTGGCAACTTAACAGGTTCTAGTGAAGGCCATTGGGGTTTTCAAGACTGCTTTCATTGTTCCTACATAAAATGTTTGCCACAGGGTTCTGTACTAAAACTAAGGGTATAACTATTATGAAGGGTTGGCTTATCATCTTTGTGGCCTCTGAAAACTGTCCTGGTGGGGGAACAAAGCGTTTCAAAAGGGAGGCATAAAACACAAAGCCCAGGAAGGGAGGGAGGAAGGAAGAGGAGGAGGAAGATGAAAAGGAAGAGAAGGAGGAAAAGGGGGAAGAGGAGGATGAGAAAGAAAGAGAGAGAAAAAAAACCCTAAATACTAGTAATCTTAAGGACTTGAAACCAAAACGACTCTACGACCTCGTGTTCCCTCTCCTACAAGTGTGAACATCGCCCTTCCACTCCTGTCTTACACCTAAGCTGACGCGGGGACATACACCCACACACACACACACACGCACACACACACAAACTCACACACACACAGACACACACACACACACACACACACACACACAGAAACACACACACACACACACACACACACACACACACACACACACACACACACACACACACACACACACACACACACACACACACACACAGAGAGAGAGAGAGAGAGAGAGAGAGAGAGAGAGAGAGAGAGAGAGAGAGAGAGAGAGAGAGAGAGAGAGAGAGAGAGAACGTCATTAGAATTTCAGCGTTCCACCACCATGAATACCAGTTCCTTTCAATCAATTCCTTTGCACTGGGTGAAAATTACATTCTCTTTCACCTTTCATAATGTTCAAGGTTCTCTAAGCAGCTTTCTCACCTAAGCCAGGCATTGCTCTGTGCTCTGGTGCTGACAGTGTGGCCACCATCTCTTGAATCTATTATCACACCAGTACACAATGCCATCTTAACCCGTTCAGTACCATGACGCTTTTTCATATTCGCTCTGCTTACACCTGACCTGACGCGGGGACACACACACAAACACACACACACACACACAAAAAAAAAAAAAACTATTTGACGATTTTATACAGCTTCTTAAACTTATGTGTGGATTAAAATAGTAAAGACTCTGGTCATTAATCTTCTAACCTCCATACACCATTCCTACTGCAAATAAAATCATCTAATCACACCAAAACTTCATGATAAATAGAGTTCCAGTACAGAAGGGATTAAATTTAAGTAATCTCATCTATTTATTCTATTCACCTACTGATCTATTTTATGTTTGTTCTATTCCTTGGCATAAAATTATTTCGTCACCAACAATGGCTGATTTAGAAGACATATAACGTCAAATTCCGGACAACAACTCAGGAAACGCACACGAAAAGCATCTCCTTACCACTCAAATATCAATTCTGGATAAAGCATTAATGTGTGACTCAGTGTGAGAGAGCCCAAGGGAGTTGCCAGGTCAGATATCACCCGTGCTCCGCTCTCCAATGGAACCCGATCAAGCTGGTTCGATAACGGAGAATGAAAAACGTTGTCATCTTGTTTTCCCGCTAACTGTATACATTGTGTATTAATGTTATTGTGCTCTTTTGAGTAATTTCTTTTTTCATCCTGTGTAATCATTGTAATGGGTTTTGAAATAGTTTTACAATCAACGCAAAACCTTACATGTTAAAAGGAAAATAAATGTGTGTGTGTGTGTGTGTGTGTGTGAGAGAGAGAGAGAGAGAGAGAGAGAGAGAGAGAGAGAGAGAGAGAGAGAGAGAGAGAGAGAGAGAGAGAGAGAGAGAGTTATGAAAAAAAAGAAAGAAAAAAGAAGATAATTTTTACAACCTACAGACAGAAAAATCTTTGAAAAAAAATAAGAAAAAACACAAAACAAGAACTCAAGAGAATAAAAAAATCCCACAAAAGGAAAAAAAAACGAGGGAAAAGAATGAAAACAAAAATTAATGCCAAACATCAGAGAGAGAGAGAGAGAGAGAGAGAGAGAGAGAGAGAGAGAGAGAGAGAGAGAGAGAGAGAGAGAGAGAGACCTCATGAAAAGACACCCCATCAAAAAAGCATCTCTTCGCTATTCTTCTCTTTTCTCTCATTTTCTTCTCTCACCCTCTTCATCTACATCTTCAATACCCTAAGGGCTTCTCAACTTTCTCTGCCCTCCCTCCGCCTCTGTTTAAAGACGCAGTTTCCGCAGAAGGCGCTGACGGAGAGAGAGAGAGAGAGAGAGAGAGAGAGAGAGAGAGAGAGAGAGAGAGAGAGAGAGAGAGAGAGAGCGGAGGTGGTGCCACGTGTTTGCCTTCACTGCCCCCGCTCTAGGTTGTGTTCAAAGATTCACGTGTTTCTCCTCCCTGGTCAGAGGGCGTGGCGCAGGAGGGAGTGGAGGAAGGAGTGAAGAGGCGGCTGGGTACATAAGCGGCAGGAATGTGATGAGAATGTGGAGGAAAGGAGGAATGTCTGAGGAGGTTGATACTGCAAGCTGGTCTGTGTATCCTGGTTCAACACGTACACATACAGATACGTACGCACACGCAGGCACACACACACACACACACACACACACACACACACACACACACACACACACACACACACACACCACGTAGTGTAGTGGTTAGCACACTCGGCCCACGACCGAAAAGGTCCTGGCAAGCTTCAAAACATTATTAGACGATGTACTATTACTTCTTTTTATTTTGATAACAAAATATACAATAATAAGAAAACTTTTGGATATATGGCACATGTTGATTAGTTTTCAAGAGACTAGACAGATTTGAGCAAACACATGTGACAACACTGCCTGTGAGAGGGACACGTAGCTGTGTAGGACATAGTTGTCTTTTGTTGTCAGTTGTCTTTCGTGCGTGCTCTCGTGCACAACTAAGAATATGCCCCATCCAGACAATGAACTATTTAACATAAAATACCAGATAGCAAAAATTTCTTTCCACATTCAGTACAAAAGCTGGAACTTTTCTTCATCGAGCTCTAGTTGCTTTGCAGCTACATAAACATTTTGAGCTTTTACATTATATTTAAGATACGGATGTATCCAGAATTTCTTCCTTTTATTCTTCTGCGAGCGACTATAGTACCAATCAAAGCAGCAATATCCTCCTCATCCGACCATGCCATCTTGCGCACTATGAAGTGAACTGCCACCTTGAGACGCGTGGCGACGTGCTACCTTGGTTTAAAATCACCGTGCTACTCGTCATTTGCCACTTGCCACCTGCCATTTGCCACTTGCAACGTGCCACCTTAGTGTGAAAGCGGCCTAATGTGTAGCCCTGTTCACCTAGCAGCAAGCAGGTACTGGATGCAACTCTCCAGGGGTTGTAGCCTCGCTTCCCCGGTGTGTGGAGTGTGTTGTGGTCTCAGTCCTACCTGAAGATCGGTCTATGAGCTCTGTGCTCGCCCCGTAATGGGGAAGACTGGCTGGATAACCAGCAGACGACCGTGGTGAATTGCACACACACACACACACACACACACACACACACACACACACACACACACACACACACACACACACACACACACACACACACACACACACACACACATAAAGGGAAAAGAAGCAGGTAGAAAGAAGGTACTTGAAAGCCGTTTTTTTTTTTGTGTGTGTAATTCATCACGGTCGTCTGCTGGTCACCCAGCCAGTCTTCCCCATTACGGAGAGAACTCAGAGCTCATAGACCGATCTTCGGGTAGAACTGAGACCACAACACACTCCACACACCGGGAAA
>NC_059302.1:11506026-11518526 GCF_017591435.1 Portunus trituberculatus | reverse complement strand
CCATTAATATTTTGGTATCGACTACAATGTCTAGAATTTTCCGTAATATATCTTATCTACATCTTTAATGAGTTGAGAGTTTCAATGAGATCACCTCTGATTCACTTGTCTCTTAGGTATTTATGCTTATAACGCGTGTAATCGTCATTCTATTTAGTTTAGTTTTTTTTTATAATTTCACCTTATAAGCTCTTTTTTTCTACCAAGGATACATTTAATGGCATTCGTCATCTATTGATTTTTTTATGTGTATTATTTATCCTTTTTCTCATTAGAGGATTTCATTTACTTTTTCTAAAGAAGAATGCTCGTGAAACTTCTGCACATATGTTCAGTGTTTCTTTCTTGCAATTCAGATTTAACCCTCAAGTATTTTACTTTTTTCTGTAATTTCGACCTAGAAGCACATTTTCTCTTACACCCTCGCAATTAATTTCACATCGTACAATTTCATGACAACTATTTGCTGGGACCTTGCCGACTTCGCAAGCATTTATGATATCGATGTTTGATACTTAGACAACATCCAATACATCGCTATCTAGAGTGAGTTCTCTTACAAGGAGGAGGAGGAGGAAGAAGAAGAAGAAGAAGAAGAAGAAGAAGAAGAAGAAGAAGAAGAAGAAGAAGAAGAAGAAGAAGAAGAAGAAGAAGAAGAAGAAGAAGAAGAAGAAGAAGAAGAAGAGGAGGAGGAAGACGGTAACTGAGAACCGGAAGGAGATTGGAATACGAAGACGTGATTATAAAGAAAAAAAAAAGAAAGAGGAGTAGAAGGAGGAAGAGGAAAAAAGAGGAGGAAGAGGAGGAAAAGAAGGAGGAAGAGGAAGAGGAGCAGGAGGAGAAGGAGGAGGAGGAGGAGGAGGAGGAGGACAAGGGGGAGGAAACAAGATAGAAGAGAGGAAACATTTGAGATGATGATGATAATGACACGTCTACCACTACCACCACTGCCACCACCGCCACCGCCACCACCACCACCACCACGAACAACAACAAATACAGCAGTAGTCACATGAGAAAAATATCACGACTCTCTCTCTCTCTCTCTCTCTCTCTCTCTCTCTCTCTCTCTCTCTGCCTCAGTGAACCCTTTTTGTCTTCCAGTTGCACGTCTTTTCTTTTTCAAGGTATTGTTTTGTTGTTCCTCGACTTGTGTGTCCCTGAAATGCTGGTGTCCCACTCCTTCTCTTGCGTACTGGCAGTTTTTCTTCGTCTTTACGCTTTCTTTCTATCTCTTTTCATTACTTTTTGCTCCGTCCTTTATTCGCTTTTCATATTAGTTTTCTTTTTTTTTTTTTTTTGCTTTTTTCTTCTTGGTTTTTTGTTTTCTCATTTTTTATTTGTCTTTTTCTATTTGTCATATTTTTTTTCTCCTTTTTTTCCATTTGCTTTACATCAGTTTTATTTTTTGTGTTTTCGATTTTTCTTTTTTTTTATTCCGCTTCTGTTTGTATTTGGCATTTTGTTTCTCGTTTCATTTTTTTTTTCGTTTTCTTTTTTTTTTATTTCTTCTGTTAATTTTCTTCCTTCTTTCAGCATTTACAGTTTTCGATTCCAGCTCTTTTTCATTCTATCATATCTTCACTTCGCTATTTCCTTCGTTTTTCATCCTATCTTTTTTTTTTTTAATTTTCGTTCTTTTTATTTTCCATTTCTTTTCCTATTCATTTCCTCTCCATTATCTCTCATTCCCCTTAAACCAACCATTTCTTTTATTATTACTTTTCTGTTTTCTATTTCCTTGTTTTCCAGCGTCATATTTCTTTTCTTTCCAATTTCCCCGCCACAGTATATCAGTCGAGCGTCCTTTCAGAATACTGTCAGTGAGTCAAGTTTCCGCTATTCATTCCTCTTTTAGCACAGATTCCCCCTCCACATCCCTCTTTCCCCCATCCCCAGCCTCCACACACACTCTCTCTCTCTCTCTCTCTCTCTCTCTCTCTCTCTCTCTCTCTCTCTCTCTCTCTCTCATTCTAACTTTAATGTCGTTTTCTCTGTCCATTTTCCTCTCTTCATCTTTTTGGGCGCGAAGAAACAGTTTTTATTTCCGTCTCGTTATTCAAATGTCAGAGTTCACTTCACTTCCGAGTACTTTTGAGGTTGCCATGTTTCTTGTACTTCTCTCTCTCTCTCTCTCTCTCTCTCTCTCTCTCTACAACGGCCTGTTTGTCCGGCGTAATTGAATTCTTGACATCTACCTTGCTATACAAAAGAGGACGTTCCCTTTACTCCTCTCCTGCTCTTTGTGTCTCTACTGAAAGGCTGGCTGGCTGGCTCCCTGGTACACTTCTTGCCTCAGGGAAGACTACAAGACAAAGAGTTCGATGCTGGCTCGCGGGAATTTTAAAGGGTGAGAACTAGCGCTTTCCTTCGTAACTACTTGAAGCGTTGCGAAGTTGCTGTCTGTCTGTCTGTCTGTTTGGTCTGTCTGTCTGGTCTGTCTGTCTGTTTGGTCTGTCTGTCTGTTTGGTCTGTCTGTCTGTTTGGTCTTTCTGTCTGTCTGTCTCTCTGTCTGTCTGTCTGTCTGTCTGTCTGTCTGTCTGTCTGTCTGTCTGTCTGTCTGTCTGTCTGTCTGTCTGTCTGTCTGTCTGTCTCTCTCTCTCTCTCTCTCTCTCTCTCTCTCTCTCTCTCTCTCTCTCTCTCTCTCTCTCTCTCTCTCTCTCTCGTAATTATTCAAAGCGTCTGGAAGTTGCTGTTCCTCTTTTTTTCCTTTCTTTGTTTGGTTAGGGTTCAATTAAGCGTCTTTAATTGATTTTTTTTTCTCCGTTTTACTTGTTTTTCTTTTTTTCCAATTTTGTGTCTGTTTATTTTTCTACTTTTGTGATATTTTCACTAAGAGTTGTACTATTTCTCTTTTTAACCTTGGAATTTTTTTTTTATTATTTTGTCATCGTCATTATTATCGTCTGTTTTCTATTTCACTTGAGTTTTTTTTATTTCATTTTATTAGTTTGCTTTCTTTATTTTCTTTATAATCATTACTGTCTCTCTCTTTTGTTATACGAGATCAATTTTTTAACCTTTTTTTTTCTTAACATTCCTATCAATAATATCTTCATCATATCTTCCTTATTCTACTTGGAAGTGTTCTATTTCTCAGTTTTTTTCAACCCCACTTCCTTTTTCCGTACGTAATAAATAGAAAATAATAAGCGAAAGGTAATTTAAAGACACATCATCTGGCTTTGGGTGACTTTTTGTCTCTGCATGAACCCAGCACATCAATCGTCCTTTTACTGTCATCTTTGCTGTCCTTACCTGCGCCCTTAAATGAAAACTAAATCAGTCAATCATCAACCTCTGAGTCCCGCTATATAAATCAGGATGGCCAGCTATTTTGTCTCCTTCGCATTGCCATTCACAGCTACCCGGTATGCATTTCAAGGCTGGCTGATCCTATGAGCGGCCTGTCCTTCCACAAAATAGCCTTCCGTCACCAGGAATCTAACCGGGACTTCCTGCTTTGTTGCCACACGCGCTGCCGACTACCCTTCCTCGTTTCAGTAAATCAATGATGTAGGTCTGAGTCAGTATAGGTGCAGTCACTTCCCTTCCTGTTCGTTTAACGGGTCACAAAGCTGTTAGGAATTTAAGGCAGACATTGGGTTTTTGAATGTCGGGATTGAGTGAATCTCTCGTTGTTCAAATGTCGCAGTTCACTTCACTTCGGAGAATTTTAAATGATATCGTTTCTTTTAAACTCTCATTTCAAATCTTTTTCCTTTTTTTTTTTCCTTTCAAGCACCCAAGCCAACAAGTGATTACGTGAAAGAATTAAATCATAGTTTCGAGAATCAAATCCATTAATAACTAAGGAACTGACTGCATAAGATTTAAAACGCCAAGCCAGAGAGAGAGAGAGAGAGAGAGAGAGAGAGAGAGAGAGAGAGAGAGAGAGAGAGAGAGAGAGAGAGAGAGAGAGAGAGAGAGAGAGAGAGGATAGCAAAATAGTAAGACCCTGGTAGCTGCGGCGCCGTCCGTCAATGACATTTCTTTCTTATTTACCTCCCAAAACCAAACAAAATTTCTTCCTTATTCACTTCCAAGAAACACCAAACAAATTTTTTTTTCTTCCTAAGCACCAAAACAATAACATTTCTTCCTCCCCAAACACTAAACAGCAACATTTCTTCCTTCCTAAGCACCAAACTAATATTTCTTCATTCCCTATCACCAAACAATAACATTCCTACCTTCTTTACCTCAGAGCACCAAACAGTAACATTTCTTCCTTGTTTGTTTTATATAAGAGTGGAAAACTGACCAAGGGAAACAAAAGAGTAAACAAAAATGTCCAAAGTTTCCCTCCAAGAAGCATCGAGCAATACCATTTCCTTGTTTAGCTCCAGCATCAAAACAATAACATTCCTTCCTTGCTGTGAAGATCTCTGAGGATTAACAAAGACATCAGTAGCGCAGTGGTGACGAGCGGAGTCTTAGCAGCGGCAAGTTAAAGTGAGTATCTGTTTCCTATGAGCACGGGACCCTTAATAGCAACGCGCAGGGAGGGGACGGACGGCGGCGCGGCGGGTCCCTAAGGCAGGCGTGTGAAACAAAGGCAAATTAGCAGTAGAGGTGTTTCATTAAAAGTCAGCAGTCAGGGTGCTCGACAGATGACGCACCAAAGCAATCACAGGCAGGACGGGACTCGATACTCTAACCAAGGGACGACACACACACACACACACACACACACACACACACACACACACACACGGAAAGGAGTAAAGAGTATACATATGTGAAAAAATTCTAATGCGTACCTGTGATTATTGTCGTGTGTGTGTGTGTGTGTGTGTGTGTGTGTGTGTGTGTGTGTGTGTGTGTGTGTGTGTGTGTGTGTGTGTAATGTGTGTGCAATCACGTTTACTACATCATAAAATTTTCGTATATTAAAGGAAGAGTTGGCACGTGGCGCTCTCTCTCTCTCTCTCTCTCTCTCTCTCTCTCTCTCTCTCTCTCTCTCTCTCTCTCTCTCTCTCATTCTAATTCCTCGATAATCTAACTCGTGAAATGAAGAAAATGAAAAAAATCGAACACTGATATGCAGAGTTCAATTCCAACATCAGAAAACCAAAATCTCGTTCACCTGCCTCACCACACCTGCCTCACCACACCTGCCTCACCTCACCTCACCTGCCTCACCACATCTGCCTCACCACACCTACCTCACCACACCTGCCTCACCTCACATTTCCTGTCTCACTTCACCTCACTTCACCTGCCTCATTTCAACTGCATCACTTCACCTGCCTCATTTCAACGTCATCACTTCACCTGCCTCATTTCAACGTCATCACTTCACCTGCCTCACTTCACCAACCTCACCTCACAAGCCTCACTTCACCTGCCTCACTTCACCAGCCTCACCTCACCTGCCTCACTTCACCTGCCTCACTTCACCTGCCTCACCTCACATGCCTCACTTCACCAGCCTCACCTCACCAGCCTCACCTCACCTGTCTCACTTCACCTATCTCACTTCACCTATCTCACCTCACCTGCCTCACTTTACCTGCCTCACTTCACCAGCCTCACCTCACCAGCCTCACCTCACCTGTCTCACTTCACCTATCTCACCTCACCTGCCTCACTTCACCTGCCTCACTTTACCTGCCTCACTTCACCAGCCTCACCTCACCAGCCTCACCTCACCTGTCTCACTTCACCTATCTCACCTCACCAGCCTCACTTCACCTCCTCATCTGCTAATTGCCCCTCAACCACCTGCGGGTCCGTGCTTTGAGATCCTTCTGGTTTTCATTAGTGTGTTTTCCAAGGCCACACTGCTAATGAGTGCGTCGGGTCCTCATCTATGGTCCGTTTTTCTTGAGGCTAATGATGCAGAGGCTTAATAATCTGGTCGTGTCATGCCATTATAGCGACAGTGACATCTTTGGGCATTATTAATATCTTCCCCTTAATAATTCCCTCTTGAAAAATGTATCGTATTTTTTTTTTTTTCTTCTTGAACGTTTCGTGATAACTTCATGGTAATTTCCCAGTAATTACCTCGAATTTTCCAAACAGATACTAAGGAAAATTTGTAGTAACTTCTCTTGAATATTTCGCAACTGCTTCTCTAAATGGTCAATTACATGGGATTTTTTATTAATGCCTCAACGATATCTCTTTGAAATCCCCGACGTAATAACAAGGAAAACACGAGGGAGCAAGTGAATACATAGGAAAACACAAGAAAAACAGGTGAAAGCTTGCGAAAAAAAAAAGGAAACAAGGCAAGCAGGTGAAAATACACGAACACAAGAAAAATACGAAAAAAAGACAGGTGATAATATACATAAACAAAGAAGAAACAAGAAAAACAGGTGAAAATCTACAAAAAATATGGAAGGTTCAAAGAAAAAAGGTGAAAATATACGCAAGCAATGGAAACAAAAAACAGAAGGAAACATAACGAAAGAAAACAGAAAAAGGCAGTGAAAATATAGGAAAATAGAGAAAACACGAGAAAATAAGTGGAAAAACAAAGAAACACAAGAAAACAAGTGTGGAAAAAGAAAGTAACAAGGAAAAAAAAGAAAACAAAAATTTCAAAAATGTGAAAAATATTTGTTTGGTAACTATATAAAAAAATCTAATTAGCTACAGAGAAGAGAGACAGGATAGTACAGGAGAAAGCTGCTCCCCACTCACCACTCTCTCCAGCTTTCGCTAGCATGGAAAATAGTCAAGAAAAGTACCATGCAGTATGGAAAAACTGACATGGAATTTTCACGGGAAAGGATGAAAGGAGATTCTACTATTCACTCTACGGTGAACTCTACATGTCTATTTTAAGAAAAAGATACACGAAATAATTATAATATCAATATCATGTTTAATTATTCCGACAAGAAGAGAGATTGTTGGGGGTTATTCTTTAAATATTTATCAATTTTGTATTTGAATGATGCAACGGAAGTATTGTTTACTATTTCTGAAGGAAGCTTATTCCAAATGTTAACAATTCTGTTAAAGAAAAAGTGTTTTGCCTCGTGGGTTTTAAAGCGTTTTGGTGTAATTTTAAATCCATTATTCCTTGTTATGGTGGAATGATCAATAGTAAAATATTTATTTACATCAAGGTTGTTGTATCCCTGAAAAATTTTGAAAACTTCGATTAGGTCTCCTCTTATCCTGCGCTTTGTTAAGCTGAATAAATTTAATGCTTCCAGTCGTTCCTCATACGGCTTGTTTCTCAATCTTGGAATCATCTTGGTCACTCTACGCTGGATCCTTTCCAGTTTTTCAATGTCTTTTCTGTAATATGGTGACCAGAACTGCACACAGTATTCAAGCTGAGGACGCACCAATGAGTTATATAAAGTAAGGATAACTTTTTCTGATTTAAATTCAAAGGTTCTTCCAATGAACCCAACTAATTTATTTGCATTCTTCACTGCTTCTGTGCAGTGTTTGCTCGGCTTGAGATCTTTAGACACCACAACACCAAGATCTTTTTCATTCTCAGCACTTGCCAGAGGTACATTACTCATTACGTATTTTGCTTGTACATTGTTACTTCCAATGTGTAGGACTTTACACTTTTCTATATTGAATTTCATTTGCCATTTTTCTGCCCAGCGTGTCAGTTTATTTAAGTCACACTGTAGTTCTTGCCATTGTGACGTTGATGTCACTTTGCTCATTATTTTGGTGTCGTCCGCGAATTTGCTTATTTTACAATTGATTCCTTCATCAATATCATTAATATAAACAATGAAAAGAACTGGTCCTAATACAGAGCCTTGAGGAACACCACTTTTACATTGTGCCACTCTGATTCTTTTCCATTTATAACAACACGTTGCTTTCTGTCAGAGAGCCAGTCTTCCAGCCATTTCAGGGTATTTCCAGCTATGCCGTGAGCTTTTACTTTGCTGATTAGCCTCTTGTGAGGGACAGTGTCGAAAGCTTTCTGGAAATCAAGATAAATAACATCCACTGCTTTTGTCTCGTCATACGAGTTAAAAACTTCATAAAAGAAGTCTAGTAAGTTTGTTAAGCAGGATCTCTTATTTCTGAAACCATGTTGTGAATCTTTCATGATCTTATTTTCTTCTAAAAATTTGACAATCTTATCTCTGATTATCGTTTCCATCAGCTTGCACACTACTGAAGTAAGGCTGATTGGTCTGTAATTAGCTGGGAGTGATTTATTTCCTTTCTTGAAAATGGGCGTGACATTTGCTAGCTTCCACTCCTGGGGGACTTTCCCTGCTTGTAAAGTTTTATTGAATATAATCGTGAGTGGTTTCACGAGCTCATTTTTCGCTTCTTTGAGAAGCCTGGGTGATATCTTGTCTGGTCCAGGCGTTTTGTTTACGTTCATGCTGTTCATGACTGTGAGGATTTCATTTTCTGTAACTATGAAGTCAGGCAGTGTTTTGCCTTGTGCCTGAGGCTCTGGCATGGGCAGGCTGTTCTGGACATCTTCAGTCGTGAAGACTGTTGAGAAGAATCTATTTAGGACGTTTGCCATTTCAACTTCGTTATCTATTTGGTTTCCGTTTTCTGTTATCAGTGGACCAATTGTTGAGGCTAAGACTCTTTTGGATTTTACATAACTGTGAAATTCCTTTGGGTTGGTTTTACAGGAGTTTGCGATCTGAGCTTCTACAGATTTTTGCTGCTTTTATCAACTTTTTGCTTGTCTACACAATCTGTCGTGTTCTAATTTATCATTATTATGTTGTGTTAATTTATATTTGTTGTATGATTCTTTCTTTGCTAGAAGACAGCTTCTAATTTCATTATTCCACCATTTCGGTTTGGTGTTTAGTATTTTTCTTCTGTTTCTTAGTGGTATACACATCTTAGCTGTATCATTTATCTTTTCAGCAAACACCTCCCATGTCTTATCTACATCTGGTGTTTCCAGCAGTATATTCCAGTTAATGGATGCAAGCTGCATGCAAAGTCTTGTGTAGTTAGCACGCCGATAGCCTGGCACTTTTTCTTTACTTTCGTTCATTTTGCCTTTGTCAAAATTTATGGAGAATTCTAAAGTGCGATGATCGCTGGAGCTGAATTCTCGACCAATTTCTACATCTTTGATAGCCTTTTCATCATTTGTTAGTACAATATCAAGGATATTGTTACCTTTTGTCGGATGCCTGATGCGTTGGTGGAAGGAGCTTTCAAGTAAACTATTGTATAACTGCTGGCCTGTATGAACATTCAGTGGTTCGCCCCACCTTGTGACTGGAAGGAAGATAAAAGAGGAGGAGGAGAAGAAAGAGGAGAAGAAAGAGGAGGAGGAGGAGGAGGAGGAGGAGGAGGAGGAGGAGGAGGAGGAGGAAGAAGTGGAAGAAAAGGAGGAGCAGGGATACAAATGAGTGATACTGTAACAACAAAATGATTCTGAGCAACATAAGGCGAATACAAACTCGGGAACAGCAAGGAGAAGTAAATGCATGGAAGGAGACAGTAGGAAAAGGAGAAGGAGGAGGAAGAGGAAGAGGAAGAGGAGGAGGAGGAGGAGGAAAAGGAAGAGGAGAAGGAGGAGGCGTATAAATGACTGCCACGAAAGAAGGTTATGGCTTAGCACGAGGCGGCTGCAAATGAGAGCTTGTTGCGCTTCCTAACGAGTCCATTAATAACGCAATACTTGGTGGTATATTCTGCCTTCCTTATCCCCTACCACCTCTCCCTCTCCCTCTTCTCCTACCTCCTCTCTCTCTCTCTCTCTCTCTCTCTCTCTCTCTCTCTCTCTCTCTCTCTCTCTCTCTCTCTTGCAGATCCAGAAGCAGATAGAGGTTAAGAAATCGATAATATCTGAAACAAGGTAGCGGAGAGAGAGAGAGAGAGAGAGAGAGAGAGAGAGAGAGAGAGAGAGAGAGAGAGAGAGAGAGAGAGAGAGCCAACCAGCCATCCATCGACTCAGTCAGTCGGTGAGTCAGCAAGCTAGCCACTCAGCCAGCCAAATAGATACAAGTAGATGGACAGACAGACAGACAGCCAACCAGCAAGGCAGACAAACAAATAGATAGACAGATAGATGGACAGACAGCAAGCCAGCCAGCTAACCACTTAGACAGACATTCAGAAAAACAGATAGACAACCACTCATACATACATACATTCATCCAATCATTTATACATTCACCAAACCATTCGTTCATCCATAAGAGCAGTCAGTCAGCCAGCTATCTATCCATTAAGCTACCCATCCATTTATCCATCCAGCTCTCCATCAATCCAGACAAACAGACAAACACACAGACAATATAAACAAAAAAGAGCAAACACTCAGATCGTCATTAAAGGAGATGAACTCACGAAAGACAAACAATGGGGAGTAAAGAGAGAAAGAAAGAGAAAGTGAGAAAGAAAGAAAGAAAAACGTGCTTCCTTCATGGTACACAAACTTTAAGGTCAAGCTTCGTGACTTTTCCCTTCCCCTGCCACTCCTTCATTAAGGGGAGCGGCGCCCCTCACCTGGCCACACCTCGACGTCTAATTAGCGGAGGTAGGACAGGTGAAGGGGTGTAATTTAGCCGTGAGTTACGAGAGAGAGAGAGAGAGAGAGAGAGAGAGAGAGAGAGAGAGAGAGAGAGAGAGAGAGAGAGAGAGAGAGAGAGAGAGAGAGAGAGAGAGAGAGAGAGAGAGAGAGAGAGAGAGAGAGAGAGAGAGAGAGAGAGAGAGAGAGAGAGAGAGAATATGCATATGCAGATGTAGTG
This sequence comes from Portunus trituberculatus, assembly GCF_017591435.1. NCBI lineage: Eukaryota > Metazoa > Arthropoda > Malacostraca > Decapoda > Portunidae > Portunus > Portunus trituberculatus. The sequence continues at coordinate 11,507,841 of NC_059302.1, read as the reverse complement.
GTGTAAAACATTTTGTGTGTGTGTGTGTGTGTGTGTGTGTGTGTGTGTGTGTGTGTGTGTGTGTGTGTGTGTGTGTGTGTTTCTTGCACACGTACATATGCTCACTTGTTCATAAATATTCATATACCAAACACGAAGTCACAAAGAAATACAAACACACACACACACACACACACACACACACACACACACACACACACACACACACACACACACACACACGGAAGTGAAACGAAATACATGAAAAAGCCATCACGAGATAAAAAAATATAAAAAAAAGTGTCCATTCTCTCGTCGCAAATTAAAACGCATTAAAAAAAAAATTGCAAAAAAAAAAAAAAATCCACAAAATTAAAATCACTGAACGAAAGAAAATGACACTATTAATAAAACTATAAAACTGAAATAGAACAGAGAAAAAAGGCGTTAAAAATAAAATAAGAAAAAGTTACCTGTGCTCGAGTTAGCCAATCAAAGCTCGAGAACCCACTCCTTTCCTCTCCACGCCAGCCAATCACGTGACAGACAATCGTTAGTCTTTTTTTTTCCTCCCCTCCTTGTAGTCAAAAGAAAAGGTAAAAAAAAACACAAAGGAAAAACATGGTATAAATAAATTTTTTTGTCTTATTTTTCGCCTCTAACTTCTGTCTATCTGTATGTTTTCCTGTGTGTCTGTTTGCCTGTTTATCTGTGTCTGCTTGTCTGTCCATTTGTCTGTTTTCCTGTTTTTTTTTTTTGTTCTTTAGGTCAATTTGTCTATTTGTCTACCTCTCTGTCCAATATCAGTCTCTCTCTATATTTCTCTGTCCGTCTGTATGTCAGTCTTTTATATATCTCATCTGTCTATTTTGAAACCGTCTCTTTATCTGTTTGTGTGTTTGTGTGCCTTTCCATTTATTCATTTGTTTCTTTGTCTGTCTTTTATCATGCCTGCCTCTTCTTCTGCTTATCTCTGTATTTCTGCAAGGATCTATCTGTTTGTCTGTCCATTCCCCCGTCCTTACATATCTATCTGGCTGTCTCTCTATTTATTTCCCTGTCCATTGATCTCCATCTCTGTCTACTTGCCTGTTTGTTTATGTGTCTGACTGTCCGTTTATCGATCTTCAAATATGTCTTTCTGTCCCTTCTGTCTGTCTGTCTGTCTATCTGTCTGTCTGTCATTCTGCGTATCTATTTATCTTACCGTCTATCTATGTATTCAATCTCCTCTTCAAATACCTGCCACTTGCGTATGTTACCTGTCAGTCACTCTCTCAACTTGCTGCGAACTGAACTAGAGAGAGAGAGAGAGAGAGAGAGAGAGAGAGAGAGAGAGAGAGAGAGTCGGAGGGATGCAATATTAAGACTTAAGTAAACAATAAGAGGAAAATTTAAAGCTGAGAAGGAAATGCAATAGGCGAGACCGAAAGAGGGAAGGAAGGAAGGAGGGAAGGATGGAAGGAAGGAAAGAAAGAAAGAAGGAAGGAAAGAAGGGAGAAAGAAAAGAAGGAAGGAAAGCAAGAAGAAAGGAATGACGGAAGGAGAGAAGGGAGAAGGGAAAGAAGGAAAGAAAGAAGGATTGAAGGAAGGAAGGAAAGATGAAATTAAGACATGAAGAACTGAAGAAGAAAAAGAAAGGAAGAACGGGAGAAGGAAGGAAAGAATAAAGAACGGAATGAGAAAGGAGAGTGAGAATATAGAAAGAAGGAAACAAAGGAGGAACGAACAAGGAATACAGGAAAGAAATGAAAAGAAAGAGGAAGGAAAGCAAAAATAAAAAGGAAAAAGAAAGGAAGGAAGAAAATTATGAAACTGTGTGTGTGTGTGTGTGTG
>NC_059302.1:11491026-11493526 GCF_017591435.1 Portunus trituberculatus | reverse complement strand
AAGACAGATGTAACTTGTCGAGAACCACTAAAAGGAAAAAAAAAAAAAGAAAGGAGAGGGAAAAAATCAAATTAATGCAAAAGACATTCGCCGATGCACGATAAAATGGCACGAAATAAAAAGAAAAATGATAAATAAAAGAAGAAAAATGAAGACTTACTCTCCGATTATTAGTGAAAGCAAAGGCAAATAAAGAAATGAACCACAGAACAAACACTCAAATAAACAAATAAAACAACATAATCGTAGAAGAAAAATAGAGAAAAATGCATATGAAGATGAAAAACGAGAGAGAGAGAGAGAGAGAGTGTGTGTGTGTGTGTGTGTGTGTGTGTGTGTGTGTTTTCTTCCCATGCCTCTTAGTTTAATTCTCTTCATTCCCCCTGAGACTTTCACTCCCAGACATGAGAGTCGCTCCAAGGATCATATTCCTCAACAGTTCAGCGCCCCACGTGTGTCTTGCCTACCATCACTCTGGAGAAGTTTACGTGGATTTCAAAGATGCTGTATATGATTCCAGCTGTGGCTATAGTCTCTCCCAGTCGCCTGATTATATGTATTTACTTTATGCATGAGTGGCACTGGTCTACGAGCTTGAAAAATGTGGAATAAATGCCTAGAGATGTTCGTCCCTTTGTTCGATTTAGTGGGATGTTGGAGAGGCTTTATACAATATCAACCCCTTCAGTACTAGGACACAACTTTACCATGAGGTTTGAGTAGGATTACACGATTTTATTGACATTAGGAAGGGTTTATGGAGGTCAGATGATTAATGGCCAGAGTCTTCACTATTTTAATCTCCACATAAGTTCCTGAAGCTGTATCTCACCAGATTGTAAGCTGAACGAATATGAAAACGTGTCATGGTACTGAAGGGGTTAATGATAGTTCTACATCAGTTTCTCTTAATCGCCTCAAAAATGCAAGAGCGGCCGTGATCTGGAGGGTTGATAATGAAATTAGCGCGGATATCCAATAGGACTTCACTATTCTAGTAGTAGTTTTAGTCATTCTCTTCCAATCGCCTCAAGTTTACATCCCTTACAAGAGCGGCACTGGTCTGGAGTAACAAAATGGCATATAGTGAAATTTGCAGGGATCTCCAAGAGGATTTAATTCTTCAAGAGGTAGTTGTAGTCATTCTCTTCCTGTCTCCTTAAGTTTGCACCTAAATAATGCAAGAACGGTGCTGGTCAAGAGTAAAAAAAGGGCTGATAGTGAAATTTGCTGAGATTTCCAAGAGGACTTAATTATTCTAGTGGCAGTTGTAGTCATTCTCTTCTAGTCGACTCGTCTGTATCTCATAATTCTATGCAGGAGGGGCGCTGGTCTAAAGCTACAAAAATTTAAGAAAAAGACCTACTGAGATGAGAGTCTATAGTAAAAGTTGCGAGGACTTTCAAGAAGGCTTACACAATTTTACTGATAATGTAATCAGTCTCTTAAAGCGACTATTTGTAATTGTAGACTCTTTTCTTAGAGACGGACTTAAGTGTGATTTTTCTTCCAATTCTTTTATCTTATCTACACGTTTATTTTACTCATATTTATCTTGCTTTCCTTATTTTTCTTTATAACTGCAATGTTTAGTTCATTTGTTCATTTATCTTCATCGATTTATTTCAATCGGATTCACTAATTTAATTTTCTCATTTCATGAATTCTATTGCTTCGTCTAGTTTATTTATTCATTTATTCATTATTCATACACATTCTACTTACCACCTATGTTGCTTCCTTCGTTAATGTATTCATCGATTATCTAACTGTTTTCATATCGAAAACAAAATTTCACTACATTTCCTTTTTATCATTAGAGAATTAATGAAGTTCGGTGAAAGTTTATTCAACGAAAAATCATTTTCTTTCCTTCCCTTCTTTTTTATCTTAACTTTCTCATCAAATTTTTAGGAGTGTTAGTGTATGGCAATATACAAGCTTCTTATATCGTTACAATTATCGTTATCATCGTCATTAGTGGTAGTACTAATAATATTAAAAAATAATAGTAGCAGTAATAGTATGAAAGTAGTAGTAGTAGTAGTAGTAGTAGTGGTGGTGGTGGTGGTGGTGGTGGTAGTAGTAGTAGTAGTAGTAGTAGTAGTAGTAGTAGTAGTAGTAGCAGTAGTAGTAACAATAGTAGTAGTAGTAGGCGAACACAAGCCGAGGGACAGGGCGAAGAGCACCCTGCCCACAGCACCCATGCCCGGCAAGACAGCCACGCCCCCCCAGCAGATGGCCAACTCTCTCAGGTCAGAACACCCGTGGCCAAAGTATCACCGGCCAGACCTTCCCAGGCAAGATCTGCCAGCCTTCCTTATTTATTAATTTTCTCTCTGCATTCATCTCCTCTTATATTTTCATCCTACTTGTTTTTCTTCTTCCCTTTATTAAACTGATATTTCGTGTCATTATACGTAATCATTTTTGTTATCATTATTATTATTATTATTATCATTATTGCACATACAATCATCATCATCATTACTACCACTAC
>NC_059302.1:11483526-11488526 GCF_017591435.1 Portunus trituberculatus | reverse complement strand
AAAAGGAAACGCAATAACGGAAGAATAGAAAAAAATAGAAAAGAAAAAATGTGAAGAACGAAGAGAAAAGAAAAGAAATAAAAAGAGAAACATGTCAGTCACTAACTGGCCTCACCATGCAAAAAAATAACACTTCTTACTATCGTGTGTGTGTGTGTGTGTGTGTGTGTGTGTGTGTGTGTGTGTGCTGCAACTGGCCTCACCATGCAACAAATAACACTATCTCCACTATCGTGTGTGTGTGTGTGTGTGTGTGTGTGTGTGTGTGTGTGTGTGTGTGTGTGTGTGTGTGTGTGATTCACCTCGGTCGGCTGCTGGTCACCCAGCCAGTCTTCCCCATTACGGAGCGAGCTCAGAGCTCATAGACCGATCTTCGGGTAGGACTGAGACCACAACACACTCCACACACCGGGAAAGCGAGGCCACAACCCCTCGAGTTACATCCCGTACCTATTTACTGCTAGGTGAACAGAGGCCACACATTAAGAGGCTTGCCCATTTGCCTCGCCGCTTCCCGGGACTCGAACCCGGGCCTCTCGATTGTGAGTCGAGCGTGCTAACCACTACACTACGCGGTGTGTGTGTGTGTGTGTGTGTGTGTGTGTGTGTGTGTGTGTGTGTGTGTGTGCAACCCTTTCTGTTTGTATCTCTACGTCTGTCCGTCTTTCTGTTTGTTTGTTTACGTTTGTCTCGATTTTATCTGTCACTGCCTGTCTCTCTGTCTCTCTGATCGTCTGTCTCTCTGCCTGTGTCTGTTTCTTTATGTGTTTATTGGTCTCTTTCTTTGGTTTTCTGTTTGTCTGTTTGTCTGTCTGTCTGTTTGTTTATCTTCCAGCCGGTCTGGAATTGCGTCTGTGTGTATGTGTGTATATGAGTTCGTGTATATGTAATTATGTGTCAGTGGCAGTTTATAAAAATATGACATGGTTTCCGCATTTATGTCGGTCACGGTGATGGACTTGGAATACCCGAGGGATGGTGTTAGATAGCGGGAGTAAATTAGCTTAGTTTTAATTACTTTTGTGGGGAATGTAATGATGCTTGCGAAATGAGGCCAAGGATTTTTTTCCTTGGGTAAGAGGGACACTGGTCAAGAGCATAAAGATATGAAAAGGCTCACTTATGGTCGATGTTTGATAGAAAAGTAAATGAAAAACAAGGCTTTTCAAACGAACTCTCTAAAGAATCTAAAGAGGTGGACAGAATAGGGATGAGAGAAAGGAGAGTTTTGTGCAGCGAGGCCGCGTGAGGAGAGGAGGCATGCCGTTAGAAAATTGAGAAGAGCGGTTATCGTGAATAAAGCGGTAGAAAATAGCAAGGGATGCAACATTAAAGCGATGAGAAAGAGGCTGAAAACATCAAGTTAGAGGTGCGGAATTGATATGGCGAAAAGCTTTTGATTCCAACAGGTTTAGAATTGCGGTATGAGTGGAATCTCGCCCACCTTCCCCTCCTCCCCATTTCAAATAAAAATCTGAAACATACTCAATACATGGGTACAGACTTAGAAACAGAGAGAAGCTGGTGGAGACTCAGAATGCCTAAGTTCATAGAAGTGGTTTTATATAAAGAAGAGACGTGAAACTTCCATTCCAGATTATATGTAAAGGACAGACCAAGGATGTTCAGTTCTCACCGTCCTTCCTTCTTCTCTACAACAAATGCTGTTTCTGCAAAGGACTTTATTCGTTCAATATCTTGTATATTATACATGAAAGGGGAGTTTTACTCATAAAACTCTTTTAGACAGGGTGGAGTTAAAAGCATTTCGTTTTATCAACTATACTCATCAAACCGCCTGTTTACTGCCACATCCCTTGCTGTTTTCTTCCCCTATTTCCATGCCAGCTGCTCTTCTGATCTTGCTACTTAGGGTTGACACCTGAAGAGCAGTCCGACTTGGGGACATTTGCGGTCCGCTCTCAAGATTGAGAATCCGAGGATAAGCACATAATGACAATAGTCCACCACTTCCACCACCACCACCATCACCACCACCATCACCACCACCACCACCACCACCACCACCACCAACAACAACAACAACAACAACAACAACAACAAACAACAACGACAAAAAGAAACGACAGTGAAACCAGAACAAATGCAAAACGAAGGATGGAAGGAAGAAAGGAAAAAAGGAAAGAAGGAAGGAAAAAAGGAAGGAAAAAAGGAAAGAAGGAAGGAAGGAAGGGAAAAGAAAAAAACAGGAAAGAAAGAAGAAAGAAAAGAAAAAAACAAAGGAAGGAAAAAGAAAGGAAGGAATACACTGATAAAAAATGTTGTCTAAATAAATGTGATAAATAAATAATAATACTAACTGATAATACTAATAAGGATCACCGCTGGGTTCAGATTATGTAAAAAAAATAATGATGGAGAGAGGATAAAGATGGAAGCAACGAAATGATCAAATAAAGCTTCAAATTTCGCTAAAAAGAATAATTAAAAAAATCTAGAGCAAATAAATGATAAAGTGTGTATTTTTCGAGGCGACAAAGCATAAAGAAATCCCAACACAAGTACCTTTATTTCTTTGTTCGTGACATGCAAACTCCCACAGGTGAATTTTAATGATTTCCTCAACAATGTGTGGACAGATGTGAGGTGACAAGAAAGAGCCTATATTTCTGAACATTTCTCCTTTCAAAAACACGCCTGTATCCATACACTTTACGAGGGACCTTCACTACACTACAATTTACAAGGGAACTCTTTATATTTCTCCTTTAACCCTTTCAGTGCTATGACACGTTTCCACATTCATTCTGCTTACTACTTCGTGATTTTATGTATCTTCAGAAACTTATGTGAGGATTAAAATGGTGAAGGCTGTGGTCCATTAATCTTCTGACCTCCATAGACCCTTCTTAATGTCAATAAAATCACCTAATCACACCTTAACTCGTAGTAAAACCTCTATTGGTAAAAAAAAAAAAAAAAGGTATAAACGTCAAATATCAAGAAAAAAAACAAACTTTTAACTTCACATTTATGTCTTTCAAAAAGGCTTCTGTCTATATTTTTCCTTTAAAAGTATAAACGCCCTAACATTACGAAGAAAAGAAAAAATATAATATTCTTTTTATGAGTTAGCTCTATACTTCCCTCTTTAAGATACCTACATCCTGCTATATATAAGAAAAAAAGCCTTCACAGCACAATCTTCACACACCATCACCTCACGTACAGTATAATTCCTCCAATGAGAGGCATACACTAGCCAACAATACGACCATATACAAAGGGATCTCAGGCGAACAATATTCTATACACTAACGAAATTCTGTGAAACCTGCATACACAGGAGTCCAAACATAACAATGGTTCCTTACAACAGTGTTCATTCTTCTGCTTCAGGGGCCGCGTGTCCAGTCCCGGCTGCGTGTGGCATGGTAGGGATGGAGGGGAGGGATGAAGGGAGAGACAGGATAGGTTTGGGAACACTGAGAATGGAGGTTAAGTGAGGAAAGAGAGGAGGAGAAGGAGGAGGATATGGAAGGATTCTGCTTGCTGTAACTGTGCTTTGGTGTAGGGAGCGGAGAAGGAAAGAGGTTCTGGTGGGTGTGTTGTGGGAAGAGATGGTGACTTACGAGAAAATTAAGGAGGAAGGAAAGAAAGGGAGAAAAGAAGTCACGGAGATGGAAGTGAGAGGAGCGCGAGGAAGAAACACATCAAAGAGAAGGAAGAACTGTCAGCGAGGCCATGAAGGACAAAGGATTAGGTAAAAGAATGCTTACAAAAGGCTTATAAGAAACAGCGACCACATTGGTATAAGCTGGGAAGAGGAGGGAAGGTAGGATGAGGAAGATGTGGACGGATTCTGCTTGTTACTATGTGCTGGTGGCAATGGAGGAGAAGAGAAAGAGAAAGAAAAAAAATGACAATGTGTTGAGAGAGAGAGAGAGAGAGAGAGAGAGAGAGAGAGAGAGAGAGAGAGAGAGAGAGAGAGAGAGAGAGAGAGAGAGAGAGAGTCTATAATGAAAGGGGAGGAACTCTAACGTGGCAGTGCAAGCAGTGTGTGGGAGAGAGAAGAGAGCAGGTTCTGAAGTGGAAGAGGAGGGTATCTGGGCCAGCATTTCTTGACATTTCTTACTTCACTCACCCCTTCAAGTCTTTCAGCATTGGCCACACATCCCTCACCCAGAATGAAGCAAAGAAGGCATTCATAACCCACACGTCAAGGAATTCATCAACAAATAATTAAAGTTTCAACCAATACATGAATGATAAGAAACAAAATGCATCTGCTCGTAAATCTATCAATATATAAAAATGAATTACCAAGTATGGCTATCAGATTGTCAAAACCTTAGGTAATGACAGCAACAATAGAGTCATGGGTCAATGCAGCTCCTGTGATAAACCAGTCACGAACACTCCAATCTTACCTCACGTATCAGCAGGGGTAGGCGTGTCCCAGGGTGGCGATGGTGTCGATCTATTCTAGGGATTTTGCAGCGGTGTACAGTGAGAAGAAAAAGAATGTTCTGGGATGAAGCGGGTAGAAAATATTTTTATCTTTCCTAGGAATGTGTGGAGAGAGAGAGAGAGAGAGAGAGAGAGAGAGAGAGAGAGAGAGAGAGAGAGAGAGAGAGAGAGAGAGAGAGAGAGAGAGAGAGAGAGAGAGAGAGAATGGATTCTAGAAAGTGTAAGGGGCGTGAATACAAGGTTTCAAGGGATTTTTTTAGGATTCTTTACCGTTAACAGTGAGAGGAGGGAGGAAAGGGATCTGACACGAGAGAGAGAGAGAGAGAGAGAGAGAGAGAGAGAGAGAGAGAGAGAGAGAGAGAGAGAGAGAGAGAGAGAGAGAGAGAGAGAGAGAGAGAGAGAGAGAGAGAGAGAGAGAGAGAGAGAGAGAGAGAGAGAGAGAGAGCAAGAACACTGGGACTTCTACACTGTCAATAATATGAAGTGAAGGGAAGGATGGGGTCTGGGGAGAGAGTGTCAGTGTAGTGAAAAAAGAAAGTGCGAGTGTGGAAGATTTTTATTCATATCCA
>NC_059302.1:11433526-11478526 GCF_017591435.1 Portunus trituberculatus | reverse complement strand
CGCGAGACGATGCTGACCCACTCATGAATTAAACCAACCTGCAAACACTGAAATTGTGACAGTTTGGGTCCTCTCCTATTGACATTAATCAAAGTATTACGATTTATTCACAATAGTAATATATTATACTCAGACGGAACACGGGCCTGATGTGTTTGAGATGTGGCATTTTGTTATGGTACATTTCACACTATATAGAGACTGTTTAGGACCGAAAAACTATAGCTTCAGGTAGATATACAACAATGTTATCTATCGTAGGGAAAAATTACAAATATTGATTCAATCTTTTATAGTCCTCCTTTCTTCTCGAAAAGGTGCACGAACTCAGAGAAGGTTGAAGAGCCTAAGAATAATACCAAGAATAATTAAGTAATTCAGAGATAACGAAACGAACGACGATCACGAGAGCTTCCACGATAACAGAGTGTATGATAAGATGTGATTCCAGATTCCTCGATAGCTCTTCGAGTTTCCAAGATAATAATGTCATTCCAGTATCCTCGATAGCGATGCGAGTTTCCAAAATAACGGTTTCATTTCACGATGATAATGCGAGTTTCCACGATCAAGATGCAATTCCAGTCTCCACGGTAACGATGCGTGTTTCCACGATGTCGATGCGGTTCCAGTTCTCACGATGCGATTTCACGACACAATATTGAAGTCCACTTGCCTACACAGGTACTGGGACGAATCCTTTCACCCCGTAAGGGTCCACCCCAGACCCTTGAGTGCAAGTAGAGTGACGCTGCCACCTTCCTGCGCCGCAATTGAAGTTCACTTGCCTACAACGGTACTGGGATGAACCCTTTCACCCCGTCAGGGTCCACCCCACACCCTTAGGTGCGAAGAGAGGGGCGCTGCCAACTCACTGTGACGCAATTGAAGTTCACTTGCCTACACAGGTACTGAGACGAACCCTTTAATCCCGTAAGGGTTCACCCCAGACCCTTGAGTGCGAGGAGAGTGACGCTGCCACCTCACTGCGCCTCACACGGGTAGCCATGAGCAATGACCCGCCACACACCACTCCCCAAACACTGTCAGTGAGTCCTTTTCACCCCGTAAAGGACCACTGGTATTGTCAGTGCCTGGTGCATGGCGCACAGCGTGCCCTCGTTCATGGCGAGTTGTTCAGCACGGTGTCATTATAAGCAGAGGTCCCGTACACACCACTCACCACCAAACTCTATGCAAGAAACCCTTATCACCCCTTAAAGGCCCCTCACGGCATCATCTGGTGGACGGTAGACACGACAGACTGCTTAAGGCGACTCCTTGCTTAGTGTGAGGCGCTGCAAGTTGACGACAACCATTGAGCTTGAAGCCGCAAAGGAACACGAGTCCACGTTAACAATGGGATTCCACGACAGGATGCGATTCTTGTGTCCACGATAAAGATGTGTTTGTCGAGGATAACGATCCGTTGATCGAGGCTAACGATGCGGCGATGGCGAAATGATTCAAAGTATTATTATCTACACAGGTACTGGGACGAAACTTTTCACCCCGAAAGGGTCAACCCCATTCCCGTGGTTATGAGAGCAGTGACGATACAACCTGGCAATGCCTCACACGGGTCGCCATGAGCAATGACCCGCCACACACCACTCCCCAAACACTGTCATGAAGCGAGTCCATTTTGCCTAACCTAACGCAAAGAGCCACTGGTACTGTCAGTGCCTGGCTCATGGTGTACAGCGTGCCCTTGTTCATGGCGAATTGTTCAGCCTCAAAGGTGAGGCATCTTTGCTCCGGAGTATTTAGTGTACTTCGCATGTTGTTGCAGTGAATGTGTACGTGTTTGTAGATAACTGGATAGAAACAGTAGACCAATGGTAGTTGTGTAATTATTGGGGAACTTTTGAAAATTAGGTAAGCTTTTGGATAGAGTGGACGAGTGCACACAGGTTTGCTTGTCTTATACATAAATTGCCACCTGTAGACATATTTTTTTTCTATTTTATGCTCTCAGAAAAAAAAGCAAACTTAGTTTCCTTTATTTCCCTGATCACAATGTTCCTCTCCTAATGTTTCAAATATAAGGAAATATTAGGAGAGGATCCAAACTCCCGTGAAGTTGCCAGATTCAACAGATATCGTAATATTTCACAGAAAAGATATCATATCGTATTTTCAAACATGTATCTACGACAAAAAACGCTTTAATAGTAGACTTAGGTTATAACAATGCATTGTGTTTTCTATATACCATCTAGCTCTATTCCTGGGACAAAAACTACTTCCTCGATTGATAACTCGAAGTTAGTATGATATTTTCTTTCCTTCTAGGTTAGTAAGTAGACTACAAGACACCGTGAAGATATGAAGCCCCGTAAATGAGTTTATTTTCATAACTTAGAAATCAAAGTCTGATAATGAGATTGTGCATTTCCAACCAAACCGTTCTGCATAGACGTCTTCAGCGTCATAGAGACCTAATGATGTTAGTTCATGAACAGTGGCCATCCTGACAGCGATGGTTGATCTAATAAATTCCTTTGCAGTAACATTGCATATTGAGTTCCATGTTCCATGTGATAATACTGGGGTTCGGGTAGATGGTTTTATAACTCAGGGGGTTCTTAACGATAAAAAGGTTGAGAACCCCTGATCTAAAGTAATATTTCTCTATACCTTTTACATTATTTGTAAGCCATGATTCTGAGTTATATGAAAGTGACGACATGGCAGCTGCATCAAATACTTTTTTCTTACAAATGTATAGCATTCGTGGACTGGCTGCACAAAATATGGAAAACTTGTTAACAATAGCTTCACTCTGTACTTCACGCTTAGCCATCGCATCCTTCATCTTTCCCGAGTCTGTAAACCACGCTCCTAAATAAGCGTTTTGTTCAGTGTATTCTATCCTAGTGCTACCTATCACTAAGTCTTATTTATCCTGTTTTCCTCCGTTAATGACATAAAACTTAAGTCTTCTTCTCATTAATGACCATACTATATTTATCGCAGTATTGACATAAGACATGAAGTTTCCTTGAACATGTATCTCTACTGGTGGCCAAGATAACAGCATCATCCATTAATAGCAAGCAATGCAGTCCTCCTAAAAAAAACATCTGCAGCAACTGCCATCTTCAGCATGTTGACAAAGCGGTCTAAATATGTAACAAACAGTAAACAGCTAGTTGGAGCTCCTTGACGGACTCCAACTGTATTGGTAACGGCGCCAGTTTTCAAAAGTTGTTTTGTACACCTATACATTGCTTGAATAGCTAATAACATTCGTTTTCCACATCCAAGACTTTTCAATACCTCTATCATCTTATTTCTTGGGGCCCTATCGTAAGCCTTACTAAAATCTATGAATAATGTTTATAACTTAACATTTCTAAACACTACAGTCACATAGCAATCGTAACGACAATATTTGTTCTATACAGCTCCTTTTCTTCTGCGCTCCAGCCTGGCACTTATTGATGTAACACAACACCATAAAAGCAATCTGTTATATACGTATTTGTGTGTCGTAAATTTTTGCTAACGTGTCCATTATAGAAACCCCTCGATATTTGTCACATAACATTCGGTTTCCAATTTTGAAAATAAGGACTAGTTTTGAGTAGCACTTCATGACTGGATACTTCGCATTCATGAAAACATTAAAAAGAAACAGAAAGAATGATAACCATAGTTCAGGGAGCATCTGTACAATTCCCGGACATATACCATTGTAACCTTTGTTTTCGTTTATACCATTAACAGACTCCACAAACTCTTGTATAGAAAATGGATCATCAAGCACCGGGATGTAGGGCACACTATTTTCTAGTACCACCTCCCCGATACTTGGAGTGTCCATTGGGTTCAATAGCTTTTCTACATGTTCTTTAACGTTACAGTCACTCGGTCTTTCCTCATTTCTCGCCTCTAATGATCCTTTCCAATTACTTGATTTCCACAACAGCCTATTGTCCTGTGACTGCAGTATCCTTGACCACATTGGCTGTGCCGCGTCCCAGTCACCTGACGCGTTTTCTGTTTCTCTCGTACACCTCGTAGCCGCCTCTATGATAATGTCATATCCCATAGTTAAAACTTCATCGATATCACTGTCCTGCCTCAAAGCAGGGGGCTCCACTTGGTTTAATCTTCTTATGAATTCTTCCTGGTTAACTTTCTAATAGCTGGCTGATTTCCTAGGTTTATAGAGAGAGGTTGGTGCCTTGGGTTGATATCTTTGTCCCAGGGTATTTGCTCTCTCTACCAAATCCTTGGCAGAGATCACCTTCCTTTGTTAATATCCAAGGCAATGGATAATGGACCACGGTCTGATCCTCGTACATTTTGGTGCACGTGTAACTCCCTGATTTTATCTAAACAAGTCACTTTACATAGGCATAAATCAATTTCTGACAGCCATGTGTCACGGCGTTTAAAGACAAATTTCCGTTGAAATCTTCACTCCCTTACAAAAGATTATTCACTATTACCAAATCATTACTGTGACATATACGAACAAGAGTTTTACCATGACTGTTCACCACCTTGTCCTTCACACCTTCATACTTCACACATCCTGCCTCATCAACCAAGTGAGGCTGACCCAACTCTACCGTAAAGTCACCCATGATGATGACACACACAGACACACACAGAGAGAGAGAGAGAGAGAGAGAGAGAGAGAGAGAGAGAGAGAGAGAGAGAGAGAGAGAGAGAGAGAGAGAGAGAGAGAGAGAGAGAGAGAGAGAGAGAGAGAGAGAGAGAGAGAGAGAGAGTGGGTGGATGGGTGTGTGTATGCGTGTATGTGTTTGCCGAGTTATCAAGAAGTTGTGTGTTAGAAATGAAATATTATTGAGACTGCAGAAAGAAGAGGAGGAGGAGGAGTAGAAGGAGGAGGAAAAGATTGAGATAAAGGAAGATGACAGATAATCTGGTAGTGGTGGTGATAATGGCCAAGAACAAGAAGAAGAAGAAAAAAGAAGAAGAAGAAGAAGAAGAAGAAGAAGAAGAAAAAAAAGAAAAAAGAAGAAAAGAAGAAGAAGAAGAAGAAAAGAAGAAGAAGAAGAAGAAGAAGAAGAAGAAAGAAGAAGAAGAAGAAGAAGAAGAAGAAGAAGAAGAAGAAGAAGAAGAAGAAGAAGAAGAAGAAGAAGAAGAAGAAGAAGAAGAAGAAGAAGAAGAAGAAGAAGAAGAAGAAGAAGAAGAAGAAGAAGAAGAAGAAGAAGAAGAAGAAGAAGAAGAAGAAGAAGAAGAAGAAGAAGAAGAAGAAGAAGAAGAAGAAGAAGAAGAAGAAGAAGAAGAAGAAGAAGAAGAAGAAGAAGAAGAAGAAGAAGAAGAAGAAGAAGAAGAAGAAGAAGAAGAAGAAGAAGAAGAAGAAGAAGAAGAAGAAGAAGAAGATGAAGAAGAAGAAGAAGAAGAAGAAGAAAAAAAGAAGAAGAAGAAGAAGAAGAAGAAGAAGAAGAAGAAGAAGAAGAAGAAGAAGAAGAAGAAGAAGAAGAAGAAGAAGAAGAAGAAGAAGAAGAAGAAGAAGAAGAAGAAGAAGAAGAAGAAGAAGAAGAAGATGAAGAAGAAGAAGAAGATGAAGAAGAGAAAGAAGAAGAAGAAGAAGAAGAAGAAGAAGAAGAAGAAGAAGAAGAAGAAGAAGAAGAAGAAGAAGAAGAAGAAGAAATGAAGAAGAAGAAATGAAGAAGAAAAAGAAAATGAAGAAGAGGAAGAAGAAGAAGAAGAAGAAGAAGAAGAAGAAGAAGAAGAAGAAGAAGAAGAAGAAGAGACGAAGACACGAAGACGAAGACGAAGACGAAGACGAAGACGAAGACGAAGACGAGGACGAAGAAGAAGAAGAATAAAAAAGAACGAAGAATGAAGATACAAGAAAAAAGAAGACGAAGAACGAACAACAAGAAGAAAGCAGAAAAGAAATAAAGAGAAAAAGAAGAAAGAAGAATAATAACAAGCAGCAGCAGCAGATTCTCCTCAACTTACCTAATAAAGAAGACTAACACATGTTTTTAAATCTTCCACCAAAACATGTCAGCTCATACATCAGCTTCCTCCTACTCCCTGTGCTCCTTATCCACCTCGCTTCCCTCACTAACAGCGGCTGAGAGGGAGCAGCGTGGGAGGAGGAGCAACAGATGTGGTGATAGTGAGCAGTGGTAGAAAGAAAATGAGGAGAAGGAGGAGAATAGAAGAAAACAGGCAGAAAAAAACATATAGAAGAGCAACAACAATAACAATGCCAACACAAAAACAAGCAAGAACAGGAAGTGAAAAAGAAGGAAGAACAAAATGAAGAACAAGAATGAACTGGAACAAGAGCAAAAATGACCAAAACAGAAAGAAAATGAAGTATAAACGAGAAAAAAAAAGGGAGGAAAGAAAAAAGGACAAAAACGAAAACAAAACCTGAAATAAAAAAACAAGAAAAAGAAAAAGAAGAAAAGAAAACGAAGCATAAGAAGAACGCAGGATTAAAAAAGAAAGTAATTTAAGAAAAGAGAAAAAAGATGATGAAGAGAACAAAGAACGGTAGATGGTAAAGACAGGAGAAAAGAAAGTAGTAGTAGTTGTAGTAGTAGTTGTAGTAGTAGTAGTAGTAGTAGTAGTAGTAGTAGTAGTAGTAGTAGTAATCATAGTAGTAGTAGTAGTAATAGTAATAGTAGTAGTAGTAACAGCAGTAGTAGCAGTAGTAGTAGTAGCAGCAGTGGTGGCAGCAGCAGCAGTGGTAGCAGTAGCAGCAGTAGCAGCAGCAGTGGCAGCAGCAGCAGCAGCAGCAGTAGTAGTAGCAGTAGCAGTAGCAGCAGCAGCAGCAGCAGCAGCAGCGGCAGCAGCGTGGCAGGTGCAGTGGTAGTGGTAGTAGTAGTAGTAGTAGTAGTAACAACAGTAACAGTAACAGTAACAGCAGCAGTAGTAGTAGTAGTAGTAGTAGTAGTAGTAGTAGTAGTAGTAACAGTAACAGTAACAGTAGCAGAAGCGGCAACAGTAGCAGTAGCAGTAGTATTATTAGTAGCAGTAATAGTAGTAGTAGTAGTAGTAGCAGCAGTAACAGTAGCAGCAGTAGCAGTAGCAGCAGCAGTAGTAAGTGAAGGGGAAGGAAGAGAATAACGTACTCTTCAGCTCTTCTCCATCCCAGCTTATGGAGTCCCTAGTTCATACTGTATAAGAAAGAGCATTAGCGTACGTTCCTTTGAAGCTTCCAGGCCCCGGGACATTTGGCGGGAGGCATATCGATTACGTGGATACTGGTGCTACCTTCCCTGTTCTCGTAACGCTCTCAGCTGCACTCTACAGCAAAGTATTGACGTGTACAGTGGAGCCCTTAAGTCAGGTAATATATACAACTCTCCTTCACTGTCTTTGCCGCTTTGTCTCTAAACTGCTTTGAGTGTATTCGTTGCCAGATTTTGTGCTTAGATGAGGTCATTAGACAGAAGAAGGAGGAGGAGGAGGAGGAGGAGGAGGAGGAGGAGGAGGAAGAATACAAAGGAAGGAACAGACAGCAACAGCCTTACTGGGCCTAACGAGGCTGTCTGTGTGCCTATGCTACCACTACAGATTCTACGAGTTAGAGGCTGAAGGACATCAGGGTTCGAGGAAGAAAAAAAGGGGCCACAGGGAGAGAGAAAGTCAAAGATGTGATAGGAAAGATTGAAAGAGGAGGGATACTATCTAGCAAAGTAACCGGACAACATGTGCTGGGAGAGAGTTCCAGACATTTACAATTTTACTGAAGAAATAATGTTTAGCCTCATCGGATTTGAAACGTTTACCTATAATCTTCTAACCATTATTTCTAGTGTTGTTGGAGCTGTCAATAGTTGTTTACATTTACATTATCAAAGCCCCGGAACATTTTCAATACTTCAATTAAATCTCCTCGCATCCGCCGCTTCTCTAAACTTAATGAGTTCCCTCAAGCGCTCCTCATAAGGCTTGTTTCGCAGTCGTGGGATCAACTTGGTGACTCTTCTTTGAACTCTCTCCAGGTTGTCTATATCTTTCCTATAATGGGGTGACCAGAACTGGACACCGTACTCAAGTTGAGGTCGGACGAGCGCATTAAACAATGTGAGAATTACCCCTTCTGATTTGAATTGAAAAGTCCTTCCGATAAACCCAACCAATTTGTTTGCTGTTTTAACTACTTCCGAGCAGTGTTTACTTGACTTGAGGTCTGAAGTAATTATAAAGACTAAGTTTTTTTCCTCATCAACCTTGAGCAGCTCGGAGCCGTTCATTGAGTAATCAAAATTATCATTATTGCTACCAATGTGCAACACTTTACATTAATCTACATTGAAGCTCATCTGCCACTTGTCTGACCAAGTGGCTAAGTAGTCGAGATCTGATTGTAGTTTTCTTTTATCCTCTTACGTGACTACTTTATTCATTATTTTAGAATCATCAGGAGATGGAGATGGAGAGGGAGAGGGAGTGGAGATGGAGATGGAGATGGAGATGGAGATGAAGGAGAAGGAGAAGAAGGAGAAAGAGAAGGAGAAAGAGAAAGAGAAAGAGAGAAGAGAGAGGGAGAAGGAGAAGGAGAGGAGAAGGAGGAGAAGGAGAAGAGAAGAAGGAGAAGGAGAGAAGGAAGAAGGAGAAGAAGAAGGAGAAGGAAAAGAGAAGGAAGAAGGAAGGAGAAGAAGAAGAAGAAGAAGAAGAAGAAGAAGAAGAAGAAGAAGAAGAAGAAGAAGAAGAAGAAGAAGAAGAAGAAGAAGAAGAAGAAGAGAAGAAGAAGAAGAAGAAGAAGAAGAAGAAGAAGAAGAAGAAGAAGAAGAAGAAGAAGAAGAAGAAGAAGAAGAAGAAGAAGAAGAAGAAGAAGAAGAAGAAGAAGAAGAAGAAGAAGAAGAAGAAGAAGAAGAAGAAGAAGAAGAAGAAGAAGAAGAAGAAGAAGAAGAAGAAGAAGAAGAAGAAGAAGAAGAAGAAGAAGAAGAAGAAGAAGAAGAAGAAGAAGAAGAAGAAGAAGAAGAAGAAGAAGAAGAAGAAGAAGAAGAAGAAGAAGAAGAAGAAGAAGAAGAAGAAGAAAAGAAGAAGAAAAGAAGAAGAAGAAGAAGAAGAAGAAGAAGAAGAAGAAGAAGAAAAGAAGAAGAAGAAGAAGAAGAAGAAGAAGAAGAAGAAGAAGAAGAAGAAGAAGAAGAAGAAGAAGAAGAAGAAGAAGAAGAAGAAGAAGAAGAAGAAGAAGAAGAAGAAGAAGAAGAAGAAGAAGAAGAAGAAGAAGAAGAAGAAGAAGAAGAAGAAGAAGAAGAAGAAGAAGAAGAAGAAGAAGAAGAAGAAGAAGAAGAAGAAGAAGAAGAAGAAGAAGAAGAAGAAGAAGAAGAAGAAGAAGAAGAAGAAGAAGAAGAAGAAGAAGAAGAAGAAGAAGAAGAAGAAGAAGAGAAATAATAATAAAAAGAAAAAGAAGAAAAAAGAAGAAAAAGAAAAAGAAAATGAAGAAGAAAAAGAAGAAGAAGAAGAGTTGCATAATATTGTGTACAGCTTAAGTTAAAAGTTACGAAACCTACCTTTCCTTCAGTTGCATGTCCATTAAACTGTTAGAAATCAAGAAATTGTCTCTTTTCTTATTACTTTCTCATATTATAAGATCTAAGACTACGAACTGGCAAAACTCAGAAGGAGACTTGCCACGTTTCGTTAGTATTTGTTTTTGTTTGATTATAAGATGCATGACTGAAAAGGCAAATGACGTAAAATGACTTGGTAGGTTTTGTCACAAGATTCTGAGATCACAGGACGTTGACTTCAGATTGAAAAGGCAAGACACAAAGGGGAGACTGCACCGTGTTGCTCTGTTAACGCCCACTGCTTCACATTCATCCCACAGCCTTTCTTCTTTTACCATCCTACATTTCTTGCTCGCCATTGTTGTACCCTAACAGCAGTTTCTTAAAGGCCATTAGATATTTTTTCCTTTCCTTTCTAATCTATTTTTTGGTAAACAAGGCCGAAAAAGATGTAGTTCCGTTATATTAGTGTAGATAATAATTACAGTGGCATCTTCAGTTAACTTCCTCCTACCTCCTTTTTCAGCCCTCAGCCAGTGCCCTTATTACATCAAAATAAATAACTAGATATGTAAGCCAATATATAACATATGTTCAAATTTAAATAGTTACTTAAATTTGCAATTGTGTGTGTGTGTGTGTGTGTGTGTGTGTGTGTGTGTGTGTGTGTGTGTGTGTGTGTGTGTGTGTGTGTGTGTGTGTGTGTGTGTGTGTGTGTGTGTGTGTGTGTGTGTGTGTATGTGTGTTTGCCATTTACCGGATATTAGAAGAGATACAGATGGATTTCTCATCAGGTACACAATATCAAATCCGTAAAGATGACAACCACCACCATCACCATCACCACCACCACCACCACCACCACCCAACAACAACAACAACAACAACAACAACAACAACAACAATAGCAACCATAACCCTCATCCCACCGCTGCCACCATTTGTAGTTCACCATCTCACCACCGTCAACAAGTAAGCTTCCCTTTTGTTGTTGTTGTTTTTTCTCTCTCTCTTTTCAGTCCCTATACCATGTACTGTACGCATATAACCTTGCTGAAACACGACTTCCATAACATATACAGAGCTTAGAATTGTGTGATTTGTTGGTATTAAAAAGAGTTGCTGATGGAAATTGGGGTAAAAAAAAAAAAGGCAAACTCCATTTCACAGATCAGGTTCCATCGGTGCGTCGGCGGCAGGACACACACGGCACGCAAGCCACACCAAGCAGAGTCTCCACTTGATGTCAGCTCCATAAAAGTCCAATATGCGTTAATAGACAGACGTACATTTCCATTAATACTTTTAGTAGCGTGAGTTAATGAATGCCGGCCAACATAGACTGACTGAGGGACTGCCTGACTGACTTACTGACATTCTCTCTCTCTCTCTCTCTCTCTCTCTCTCTCTCTCTCTCTCTCTCTCTCTCTCTTCAACCTTTAATGCCGGAAAACCATTATCCCCTTTCATATTTTCCACTCAAAGATAAAAGAGAGACAAGCAAAGGGAAGAGAGAGAGAGAGAGAGAGAGAGAGAGAGAGAGAGAGAGAGAGACAGACAGACAGACAGACAGACAGACAGACAGACAGACAGAAACCGACACACAAAGAGCACACAAACTTTAATATAGAATTGTAAATACTCTCACAATTTGACCCAGAAGTGGATAGTTCCATTGAAAGGATAATAAAAATAGAGGAGGGCTTGGATCTGTGTAAAGGGACGGCTCCGGTTCAAGTGTGTGTGTGTGTGTGTGTGTGTGTGTGTGTTCACTGTTTGTTTGATCTGCTGCAGTCTCTGACAAGACAGCCAGACGTTACTCTACGGAACGAGCTCAGAGCTCATTATTTCCGATCTTTGGATAGGCCTGAGACCAGGCACACACCACACACTGGGACAACAAGGTCGCAACTCCTCGATTTACATCCCGTACCTGCTCACTGCTAGGTGAACAGGGGCTACACGTGAAAGGAGACCACCCAAATATCTCCACCCGGCCGGGGAATCGAACCCAGGTCCACTGGCTTGTGAAGCCAGCGGTCTAACCACTGAGCTACCGGGCGTGTGTGTGTGTGTGTGTGTGTGTGTGTGTGTGTGTGTGTGTCACTACGATACACAGCATTATATAGCACGGAAGGCATTGCATAGAGCTTTCATACTTTCATGCTAACATACAAGTTAGGAAGAGGAGGATGAAAAAAAGATATTGGCCAGTTTCTAGTCAGTGTGATGTGAAGGTATGGCTGTGGAAGGAAAATTGAATACTATAAAATAGTTTAGAAGTTAGAAAAATGTGGCAAATAGATAAAGTTACAAGACAAGGTAAGTTTAGGTCAGGTTAAAGTTAAGTTAGGTTAAGGTTAGGTTAGGTTACAGTTAGGTTAGGTTTAAATTAGATTAGGTTACGTTAATGTTAAAATTAACTTAGGTAAAAGTTAGATTGAATTAATTAAAACAGGTTGAATTAAAACAAGTTAGATTAAAGTTGGGTTACATAAAAGTTGGGTTAGGTTAAGCATCTGCCATTTTCTAACCAAACCAAGTATTTTCTTTTTTTAGATTTCATTTCGTAACAATACAATTTAGTTTATGCATGTATACATTATAAAAAGCTGTAGTCAATAAGCCTCTTTTTATGGGGATGGCAAATATCTATCTACAGGGATGGCTATGGAAAGGTAAAAAATAAATGTCTCTACAGTCATCGAGAGTCAGGAAAGATGTGTCAAGTTGCAGGACAAAAATTAGACATTTCTTCCGCCTCGCTGTTTTCTGGAGGTGGGCTGGGCAGTGGTCATGCGTGCGCAGGTGTTTACAGTGTTGGCTTCTAGGAAAAGGTGTTAAGTCTTGTTGAGTCGCAGTGGTAAAGCATAAAGTCATATATTTTTCTTTTGACTTATTTCTAGATGTGTGTGTGTGTGTGTGTGTGTGTGTGTGTGTGTGTGTGTGTGTGTGTGTGTGTGTGTGTGTGTGTGTGTGTGTGTGTGTGTGTTATTCTGTGTTTTTGTCTGTTTTTATTTCTCTCCCCCTGTTTCTGTATCTTATCTATCCATTTTCCTATTTTCTTTCTACCTATCTATCTATCATTTCTCTCTCTCTCTCTCTCTCTCTCTCTCTCTCTCTCTCTCTCTCTCTCTCTCTCTCTCTCTCTCTCTCTCTCTCCTTCTTCCCTTCCTCCCTTCCTCCCTCTCCTCTCTTTCCTTCTCTCCCTACCACTCCCTCACTCCCATTTTCTCTCCCTGCCTCTCCTACCTTTCCTTCTCTCCTTACCACCCTCTACCATACCCTAACCCCTTTTCCTTCTTCCCTGGAAATACTAACAAGGCCACTGTCATATCAAAAAGACACAGTACATGCAATTTAGCAAGAACTCTAATGAAGATACGTGACATTGTCTAGGTGAGGCGAGCGACATGGAAAATCGGCCTTGTTTTTTTTTTCTCCTCTTAACCGGAGAAGCCTGCGTGGGAGTACAAGAGGCTAGAGTCAGTG
The DNA here is from genome assembly GCF_017591435.1 of Portunus trituberculatus. NCBI lineage: Eukaryota > Metazoa > Arthropoda > Malacostraca > Decapoda > Portunidae > Portunus > Portunus trituberculatus. Next base: position 11,465,567 of record NC_059302.1, on the reverse strand, counting down.
GGAAGGAAATATGATAAAGGAGACAAGTTCTACCTACGTGATGCAGTACTCGTAGTGGCAATAATACGTAACAAGAGTGATTGAATTAAGTTGTGGCAAGACCTGTAGTAAAAGTTCTTGGTTGGAAATGTTAGTACTCTGATGTATTATGTGTGATACTTATAGAGGTTAGTGTGTGTGTGTGTGTGTGTGTGTGTGTGTGTGTGTGTGTGTGTGTGTGTGTGTGTGTGTGTGTGTGTGTGTGTGTGTGTGTGTGTGTGTATGTGTGTAGGTTAGGGGTTAGGCGTGAAGGAAGGAATGGAGGAAAGACTGAAGGAAGGAAAGATTGAAACAAGGGAGCAAAAAAAGAAAAGGAGGAATGATTGGATGAATGAATGAAGGATGGAAGGAAGGAATGGTCGAAGAAAGGAAGGAACGAAGAAAGGAATGAATGAAAGAAAGACAAAAAGAATAAAAATATATAACTACATAGATAGATAGATAGATAGATAATCAGACATACAGATATATAGATAGACTGATAAGACAGAAATGTAGATAGACAGACGAACAGATAGTAGATAGATAGGTAGATATATAGATAGATAGAGGAACAGACAGAAAGAAGATATAAACAGACAAATTTATAGATAGAAAGATTGATATAGGTAGACAGATAGATAGATAGATAGATAGAAAGATAGATAAATAGATAGACAGACAGACACAGATGAATAGATAGATAAATAGATAGATATAGGTAGACAGATAGACACAGACAGTCAGACAGATAGATAAACAGATAGACAGACAGACAGCTGAAAAGACAAAAAACCCTCCCAATGCATAGACTAGTCAAGCACTCAGCAATCAATCAATCACTTCTCCCTCTCCTACCAAAAGTCCCCCACACCAGCACATTGAAAGGCTCTCCCCTCCACCGCTGCCACTTCTTTTCCTACACACCACCCAGCACTGACTGACGCATACCACTAGAGCCACACCCTGCTCCCTCCCCTGACTGTGTTTAGATGCTGTGTGACCAAGGGATTTCACTGTATAATATTGAGCTTAGTTTTTTTTTTAGCGTGGGTCATTTTTCGTATTCCGCTCGACGTCTCTCTGTCTATCTCTGTTTTACTTTTTGTCTATATATTTCTTCGTGTCTGTGTCTGTCTCATTCTGTCTGTGTGTCTGTCTCTGTTTATCTGTCTATCTCTGTCTTTCCCTGTCTATCACTTCTCTGTTTATCTATGTCTGCTTGTCTGTCTGTCTATCTGTCTATCTCTTTCTATCCCTGTTTATTCATCACTATCTATCTGTCTCTCTTTGTCTATCTATCTCTGTTTACCTACCTTTGTTTAACCATCTACCTATCTCTGTCTGTCTATCTATTCTATTATGTCTATCTATCTCTGTCTATCTATCTGTCTATCTGTCTGTATATTCTTTCTCTCTCTCTCTCTCTCTCTCTCTCTCTCTCTCTCTCTCTCTCTCTCTCTCTCTCTCTCTCTCTCTCTCTGGCCGACAATAAAAGTTTTGGCGGGTTTTTTTTTTTTGTTGTTTTGTGTTTTGCTTAAGGATTGTCTCCTTTTTTTTCTTGTTTTCATTATCTTAGTGGCAATTTTGTTGTGGTTGGCTCGTGATATGATTTTTTGAGTATTTATTTGTTTATTATTTTTTGCTATTTTTTCCCTTGAAGGAGTGGCAGTTTTTTTTCCATCTTTTCTTTTTTTCTTTTTTTTTCTTTAGTTTCGTTCTCCTTGACCCAGAGTAGTGTTTTTGTTGTTGTTGTTGTTTTTGTTGTTGTTGTTGTTGTTATTCGCCTTGCTTTTATGTTATTTTCTCTTCACAATTTTTCTTTTCTTATTTTCTCTTTACGTACTAACAATCTTTTTTCTTATGTTCGAGATCTGTTGTTCTTGACGACTTTATGATTGTTCGTGTTACTTTTTCCATTGTTTTTTTCCGTATGGACTGGCAATGTTTTTTCCCCTTCTCTTTTCTATTAGTTTTGTTGCACACGCACGTACGCACGCACGCATGCACACACACACACACACACACACACACACACACACACACACACACACACACACACACTGGCCAAGGGCAAACAAAGTGTTGGAAAAAAAAATCCCGCTGGTTGCCACAAAAAATCTAAAAGGAGGGTCCAGTTAACGTAAGATATATATATATATATATATATATATATATATATATATATATATATATTCTGCCCCAATCAGAAACAAGTGAAAGATCAGAAGTTAGGCGTCCTATAGCATCTCGCCTTGAGTCATTTAATTGTTGTTGGGTTGGGCGTCTGTTGAACGCTGTTGAATAATGCAGGGTGGTATCATCAGCATAGGAGTGGATAGGGCATTGAGTCAGATTTAGGAGATCATTGATGAATAATAGAAAGAGAGTGGGTGATAGGACAGAACCCTGTGGAACACCACTGTTGATAGTTTTAGGGAAGAACAGTGACCGTCTACTACAGCAGCAATAGAACGATCGGAAAGGAAACTGGAGATGAAGGTACAGAGAGAAGGATAGAATCCGTAGGAGGGTAGTTTAGAAATTAAAGATTTGTGCCAGACTCTATCGAAGGCTTTCGATATGTCAAGGCCGACAGCAAAGGTTTCACCGAAGTCCCTAAAAGAGGATGACCAAGATTCAGTTAGGAAAGTAAGAAGATCACCAGTAGATCTGCCTTTACGGAAACCATACTGGCAATCAGAGAGAAGGTTGTGAGCTGATAGATGCCTCATTATCTTCCTATTAAGGATAGACTCAAAGGCTTTAGAAAGGCAGGAAATCAAAGCTATAGGGCGGTAGTTAGAAGGATTGGAGTGGTCACCTTTTTAGGGACAGGTTGAATGTGAGCAAACTTCCAGCAAGAAGGATAAATAGAAGTAGAGAGACACAGATGAAAGAGTTTGACCAGGCAGTGAGCGAGTTCGGAAGCACAGTTTTGAGAACAACAGGAGGGACTCCATCCGGACCGTAAGCCTTCCGAGAATCAAGGCCAGAGAGGGCCAGGAAAACGTCTTTATAAAGAATTTTAATTTTAGGGATGAAGTAGTCAGAGGGTGGAGGAGTAGGAGGAATATGCCCAGAATCATCCAAAGTTGAGTTGGTAGCAAAGGTTTGAGCGAAGAGTTCAGCTTTAGAAAAGAAGAGACAGCTGTAGAGCCATCTGGATGAAGTAAAGGAGGGAAAGACGAAGAAGTAAAGTTGTTAGAGATATTATTGGCTAGATGCCAGAAATCTCGAGAGGAGTTAGAATTGGAAAGACTTTGACATTTTCTATTGATGAAAGAGTTTTAGTAAGTTGGAGAATAGATTTGGCATGATTACGGGCAGAAATATATAGGGCATGAGTTTCAGCAGTTGGATGGCTACGGAACCGTTTGTGAGCCGCCTCTCTATCATTGACAGCACGAGAACAAGCAGAGTTAAACCAAGGCTTTTTAGCTTTAGGGTTAGAGAAAGTATGAGGAATGTATAGCTCCATGCCAGAGATAATCACCTCTGTTATGCGCTCGGCACAAAGAGAAGGATCTCTGACATGAAAACAATAATCATCCCAAGGGAAATCAGAATAGTACTGCCTTAGTTCCTCCCACTTAGCAGAGTTAAAATGCCAGAAGCACCTCCGCTTAGGCGGGTCCTGAGGCTGCACTGGAGTGATAGAACTGGTAACGGAAATTAGATTGTGGTCGGAGGAGCCCAACGGAGAGGAAAGTTTAACAGAGTAAGCAGAAGGGTTGGAGGTTAGGAAAAGATCAAGAATGTTGGGCGTGTCTCCAAGGCGGTCAGGAATACGGGTAGGGAACTTCACTAGCTGCTCTAGGTCATGAAGGATAGCAAAGTTGAAGGTTTGTTCACCAGGTTGGTCAGTGAAAGAAGATGAAAGCCAAAGCTGGTGGTGAACATTGAAATCCCTAAAATGGAGATCTCAGCAAAAGGAAAGTGAGATAAGATGTGCTCCACCTTGGAAGTCAAATAGTCAAAGAATTTTACATAGTCAGAGGAATTAGGTGAGAGGTATACAGCACAGATGAATTTAGTTAGAGAGTGACATTGAAGTCTTAGCCAGATGGTAGAAAATTCTGAAGATTCAAGATTGTGGGCACGAGAGCAAGTGGTGTCGTTACGCACGTATGCGCAACATCCAGCTTTGGATTGAAAATGAGGATAGAGCAAGTAGGAGGGAACAGAAAAGGGCTTATATATATATATATATATATATATATATATATATATATATATATATATACGTATTCTTTATATATATATACGTATTCTTTTTGTGGACGTCCAGTATTCCAGGAATGAAATAAATGACGCAAGGAAGCAACACAAAGCCTGACTTTTTATTTTTTTCTTTAATTTCTGATTAGGGTAGAGTAAGTTCACCGTTGTGCAATTTATTCAGTGCTTCAGGATCTCAAATTCTTTATCAATTCGACACAACCTTACTGATGATTATACCTTCTTCTTCAATGCTCAACCTTGTCTCTTTTCTACACTGAATATCCTCGGTCTGTCCTTTTCTATCATACATTAAAACCTTATATCTCATCTTTAGCTAAAACAACCTCTTTGAATTCAGGCGTTCTGAGTCATCTCTGCCGGGTTTGTTTGTTTGTTTTTTATACCAACCTACATAGATGCTACCTCTGTGCAGGGGCCTTATCCGTTCATGTATGAAGTATGCTTCACATATATGGGATGGTTCCATTCATACCGCTCTTTTAAAACTCGGCAGAATCAAAAGCACTTCGTCTTATTAACTCCTCGCCTACAACTAGCTCTCTTCAACCCCTCTCTCATCACCACAGTGTTGCATCTCCTGCTCGTTTCTACCGCTATTCTAATGCTAACTAATCTTCTGATCTTACTAATGGTATGCCTCTCCTCCTTTAGACTTTCTACTTACTTTCATCCTTATTCTGCCAATCTCGTAAATGCAAGAGTTAGCCATTATACAAAATTTTTCTTCCCTTTCACTCATAAACTCAAAAAGTCCTTCCTTGCGTATATGTTTTTTTTTTCTTCTACGACTTTAAATTTTTGAAGAGGAGAGTTGTCAAAGCACTTCTCTAACTTCAATTAAGCCTTTTGACTCTTCTTTAGGGGAAAGCACATCAGTGGGCCTTTCCGCGTATTGTTGCCCTTACACAGTACACTTCTCACATAGAAAAAGGCGCGCTTACAAATAAAGAAAGGCAGACAGAGGAGAGGACAGGCTAGCAGGCAGGTAGACGGACAGACACACACACACACACACACACACACACACACACACACACACACACACACACACACACACACACACCGTAAAACATACCACGATACAAATATAAAGCAACTTAGTAAGAAAGTAAACATAAGTAAAAAATAAACGAATGAATAACTAAACAAATACATAATAAATATATAGAGCTCATTAACAAACAAAAACACTCAAACATCCAACCGAAAATCCACGAAACCAAAACAAAATCTCTCTCTCTCTCTCTCTCTCTCTCTCTCTCTCTCTCTCTCTCTCTCTCTCTCTCTCTCTCTCTCGTAAACAATCCAATGATAATAGAATTTTTCAACACACAAACACGTGACCACCACTCGCAAAGAGACACGTTACATATACTTCCATCCAAACACACAAAACAAGACTATATTACAAGACTTCCAATCACCAACACCATAAGAAAAGTAAAAAAAAAAAAATAATAATAAATAAATAAATAAAGTAAGCATATCAAACTTTATTAACTCCACACTACAAAAAAACAACTACCAAGAAGCAGCAGCAACATGACAGGGCGACCAAGATCCACACCAAGCGGTAGACAAAGGTACTAATCCCGTAATACTGAAACAACTGGCTGGCGGCGACACTGGCAAAGGTGTGGCGCCGCTAAGCTTGTGTTATGTAGCCTCATTATTAGTAGTGGTGGCCCGCCTGCCCTGTGCAATTGTGCTAAATGTAGACTGGAGAGAAGAAGGGGAAGAGAGAGAGAGAGAGAGAGAGAGAGAGAGAGAGAGAGAGAGAGAGAGAGAGAGAGAGAGAGAGAGAGAGAGAGAGAGAGAGAGAGAGAGAGAGAGAGAGAGAGAGATGAGAGAAGAAGAGAAGACAAAAGAGAAGAGAAGAGAAAAGAGAAAGAGAAGAGAAGAAAAAGAGAAAGAGAAGAGAAAAGAAGAGAAGGGAAGAGAAAAGAGGAGAGAAGAGAAGAGAGAAGAAAAGAGAAGAGAAAAGAAAGAGAAAGAGGAAAGAAAAGAGAAAAGAAAAGAGAAGCGAAGAGAAGGGAAGAGAAAAGAGGAAAGAAAAGAGAAAGAAAAGAGAAGAGAAGAGAAGAGGGAGAAGAGAAAGGAAGAAAGAAGAAAAGAAAAGAGAGAGAGAGAGAGAGAGAGAGAGAGAGAGAGAGAGAGAGAGAGAGAGAGAGAGAGAGAGAGAGAGAGAGAGAAAGAGGGTTATATCAACAAAGCAATATTCCTTGTCTACGCCTACTAACACAAATCCATGACACACACACAGGTACATACACATCTACCTACTAACAAATAGTCACACATGGTCCATACATTCATACATACACACACGACAAGCTCGGTACACCCACCAAGGCTTATCTCAATCAATCACTGGTCAATGAAGCTATAAATAAAAAAAAACTAACTCACAACTACAATATATTTCACTGGAACGCTACAGAAAACAGCTACAAACTACATGAATTAGCACTAAAAACACACGCTAATAAACACACACAAAAACAACATAATTTAATGAAGCACACTACCAAATCCCACTACACGTTCACTCGCAATTCACAATCCATAACTCACACAGGACGAAGCGGAAGGAAGGTGATTCAGAAGTGAGGGTTTAGTACACGGAGGCAAGGCTGGCTATCACGAGCCAACGAACACACACTGGAACACTCTCAAATACTCACTTTTTAGTCTCACTGTCGACTGAAATATGCCGTAACACTTCAGAATAAAACAAGCAAAGCCTACGAATGGTTCAGGAGTGTTCGAGCGTGCATGTGATGTCTCGTTCAGCGTTCAAGCCTGTGTGTGTGTTCTCTCGTTCAGCGTTCGAGCGTGCGTGTGTTGTCTAGTGATATTCAATGGGGCATCCGTCTAGAAAGGGTTTACTTTTGAACCTTCCTCTCGTCCTGGGTGGGTTACGAATTGTGGGTTACGAGTGTATTGTTGTTGTGGTCATAATTTTGTGTCCTGTTTCGTAACTAGCTCAAGTTCCTCTCCGTCGCCGGCACTTCCCACTCCTCTCCCTTCGCCGGCACCTCCCACTCCTGTCCCTTCGCCGGCACCTCCCACTCCTCTCCCTTCACCGGCATCTCCAACTCCATCCCTTCGCCGGCACCTCCCACTCCTTCCCTCACGACACAGCGTTGTTCAAAGCTTCGAATCTGATCTGGTTTCGATTCATTATAGTGACAAAGCAAGACCCACATTATAATCGTGACACTATTTATTGAACTATACCGTTTAACCTTTCTTCCAGGGATTGGCATTCTAGTGGACTTTATTTTGTTTACCTATGCCTATCCTTGTCCTACATTAAAAAAAGTACATTAGCACTATAAACCCTTACAAAAACAAAAACTAATATAATGCACTCAAACTTACTATCAAAACATTACAATACATTAATAAAAAGAAAAGGAAAAACGCTTCTACCCCCTAACACACACACACACACACACACACACACACACACACACACCACCACTACAACTAACTACCTCTACTACCCAAACACCACCACCACTGACCCCACACACACTCAACAAACAGTCCTTTCGTCCCACTCACATCACGTCACGGGTATGTAATCTTCCCCTTGCACATGCACGTGGCTCTGCAGCTTCTGAGGCGCTCCAGGCCCTCCTTGGTCTTAGAGTTGCACAGCCAGGGCGGGAAGGATCTCTGGAGCTCCCGGCAGTTCATCCACAGGTCACCGTAGGGGCAGGAGTTAGTGCACAGACGCCGCCCTTTACAGTGTCCCTGGCAACCACTGCAGGGAGGACCAGAGTCGTAAGGGTGTCCAATGCGCTCTAAGAAGTTACCGCTGTAGGGAGACGAGAAGGGAGAGTAATAGGGGGATGAAGATGAGTTGGAGTAAAGGAGATTGTTACTGGAGGAGAAGAGGGAGAGGTAGGGAGAGTAAGAGGAAAGGAGAGGTGATGAGGAAGAATATGGTATGATGTGTTAGTCTGTGTGTAATTGTATCTATCAGTCTATCTATTACTTATCTATCTTCTACTTGCTATCCTTTATCCTTTACGAGTATTGGTAGTTAGCGTAGAAAGGACCCAAAAATCTGTTGCTCTTTGCTATTCATTATCATCCCTTGTAGCTCTTTGTTTCATCCTTTTTATCTATTAATATTTTACCTATATGACGGTCTTTCTATATTCGTCTATATTTGGCTGTCTTTCAACCTACCTATCTATATTCGTTTATCAACTACCTACATACCTACCTCCATAATACATACACACAAAGCTATATATACATTCTTTCTGCTCTTTTCATAACACCTTTCATCCTTTTCCTGCAGGGATTTGCACTTTGACGACCATTCAGTTCTTGGCCAGTAACACTCTCACATACATACATAGAAAAAAAATTATCTATACATATGCATTTACACACACACACACACACACACATTCCTATCTACCTGTTCGCCGCAGAGACGCCGCCACATGTCATTATTAAAGGTGAGAGATGCAGACTGACCACCGCCAGGTAAGAATGAGAGGCAAATTAATGATATTGGAAACTCGCTTATTGGTTCGTTAATTGAGTTGGCGGGCTGATGCAGGAGTCGCGTGGGTTGCTGTCCGTCTGTATGTATGTGTGTTTGTGTGTATGTGTATCTGTTTGGATGTTTATGTTATTTTTTCCTTCATTTCAGTCCAAAGTGTGTCAGTCAATATCCAAACAAGAGCTATAACTGAACACTTTGTTATGTTGCAGTTTGATGTTATTGGAGGGTTGTTGTTATCGTGTCAGTGTGTGTGTGTGTGTGTGTGTGTGTGTGTGTGTGTGTGTGTGTGTGTGTGTGTGTGGCGACTTCTTCCGTAACGATCTCTCTCTCTCTCTCTCTCTCTCTCTCTCTCTCTCTCTCTCTCTCTCTCTCTCTCTCTCTCTCTCTCTCTCTCTCTCTCTCTCTCTCTCTCTCTCTCTCTCTCTCTCTCTCTCTCTCTCTCTCTCACACACACACACACACACACACACACAGACACATTAATCATCATCGCATTCCACACACCTTCCTCTCACACTTCACTGCCTCCATAGATACGCTTCATTACAACACCACCACCACCACCACCATCATACATTCACCACATCACTACACACACCACCACTACCATACACACACACACACACACACACATTCATCTTCACACACTACCACACTTATCATCACAAATACTAACACACAACACACCACAACACTACCACCTCACCACAAACGTCACCACCACAATCACCACATACATTGCCACACTCATCACAACAATCACCAACATGCATACTCACCACGCATCACGTTATGTCGCCATCACATATCCTTGCTAAATTCACCACTAACATTTCTCTCTTACTTCCTTCGTTCTCGCCAAAGAACAGAAAACTCATTATAATTTCATGATATTCTCTCTGCCACTGAATACACACATTAACACAAGATACACGGATCCACACGTGAATCATACATACATACATACATACATACATACATACATACATAAACAAAAACACTGTCTTCTTTAGGAAATGTGTAGCTTAAGTGGGCCTCTTTTTTCCTTTTTTATTTTCTCTTCTTTAGTTGGTCTCGGCCAGATTTCATTTTAAAGACCTAACATGGACAGGAAAATAGAAACAGACAAGTATAACCATGTCCTGTCTACAAACTCCAGGCAAAATGTTGTTAGATATACGCGCTCACACACACACACACACACACACACACACACACACACACACACACACACACACACACACACACACACACCAGTACAGCAGCCATACACATACATACATGGGGCAATAGTTACACACGTAGTTGAAGAAAGGCAGCGGCTTGGCGTGGGCGCAGTGGGCCAGGCCGCAGCCCAGTTGGTGCGAGGAGTGCCACACCAGCTGCGTGTAGTGCCCCACCAGCTTGAGATCGTTGCTGCCGCCGTACGTGAAATGCTCCTTCTCCAGCCACCACGTCTTCACGGCGAAATACCTGCAGGCCAGACAAGTGGTGGTGGTGGTGGTGGTGGTGGTGGTGGTGGTGGTGAAGGTGTTGGTTGTGAAGGTGGGATGGGTGGTGGAGGTGTGTAAAGGTAGTGGTAGTGGTGGTTGTGAGGCTAATGGTGGTGGTGGTGGTGGTGGCGATGGTGGTGGTGATGGTGATGGTGATAATGGTGATGTGTGAAGGCAGTGGTGGTGGTGGTGGTGATATGTGAAGGGTGGTGGTGGTGGTGATGGTGGTGGTGATGTGTGAAGGTTATGGTAGTGGTGGTGGTGATGGTGATATGTGAAGGTATTGGTGGTGGTGGTGGTGGAGGTGGTGATGTGTGAAGGAAGTGGTGGTGGTGGTGGTGATGTGTGAAGGAAGTGGTGGTGGTGGTGGAGGTGGTGATGTGTGAAGGAAGTGGTGGTGGTGGTGGTGATGTGTGAAGGAAGTGGTAGTGATGGTGGTGATGTGTGAAGGAAGTGGTGGTGGTGGTCTTCTAACATTCCAAGTGGACTGATTAAGGGGGACAAGAAATAATAAATAGATAAACAGATGAATGAATAAACTCTAGAACTCTCTTCCTGTGACTTGAACTGTATGGAGGAGGAGGTTTCAACACACTTATCCTAAAGCTTGATTGACGCTTTTATCTTTGTATGGGCCAGACTCCTTAGTGGACCTCATTCTATTTTTCATTGCCATTGTCTCCATAAAAAACCATAAACAAGAAAAAATAAGTAAAGAGTAAAAAAATAAGATAAAAAAAAGCCACCTAACACGATGCATCAAGTAAACTCCAAGAAAGTCACAAAATACCTTAGCTAACTCACGTTCCTTTGAAGTAAGCAAGGCGAGTCAAAGGAAAAAGAAAATTCAGTGAAAGCTTGAGAGTTCCAGAGTTTGTGAGTGAAAGGGATGAGAGACTGAGCTGGTTAAATCCTGCCTGAGTAAGAATGACACAATAGCGGAGAGAATGAGGTAAAATTAATGTAGTGAGACCAAGAAAGGCAGAGCGGCATGAAGTTACCCAGTTCAGAGAAGCAGTAAGCATGGAAATAACAGTAGAAAACAGTAACAGAGAGAGAGAGAGAGAGAGAGAGAGAGAGAGAGAGAGAGAGAGAGAGAGAGAGAGAGAGTAAAACAGTAGATGAAACAAAGACCTGCTGACTCCACCGTGCGTGAAAGAAGTGAGTGAGTGGAACCTCCCTTAGCGTGGAAGCATTACTCTTTACGTGGATGGTTAAGGCGTCTGTGTAGAGTCAACAGCTAGGGGAAAGAGAGACAGGAAACACAGTACATAGTTAAGTCTTGTTTAGTGAGGCACCGAGGGAGAAGTGAAGCATACAGAGGCGCAGTAGCCATGGAAATACCAACACATAATTTACCGGAGATCAAATTGGCGCAGAAATCTCATGTTTAAAGGGTATGTTAGTGTTTGCTCCTTTCTTTGTGTTCCCTTGTGCTGCTGAAGTGAAGCAGGTGGTGGTGGTGGTGGTGGTGGTGGTGGTGGTGGTGGTGGTAGTGGTAGTGGTGGTGGTGGTAGTGTCTTTTTTATGTTTGTGTTTGGATTCTCAGGAGAAGGAAGGCGTTCTCTTGGTGTTTGTCGTTAATAACTCTCTCTCTCTCTCTCTCTCTCTCTCTCTCTCTCTCTCTCTCTCTCTCTCTCTCTCTCTCTCTCTCTCTCTCTGATACTTCTCTTCACCTTCAAACAAGACGCCCACCACGAGAGAGAGAGAGAGAGAGAGAGAGAGAGAGAGAGAGAGAGAGAGTGGGCTGGGAAATGAGTGTTTAATCCGATTATCACAGCCGGTGACTCACGCTCGTGTTTTGTGTTTGTTGCGTCAGATTGCAGGTTTGCCGACCCTTACCAGGCGACACGTGGATGGCGGCGAGCGAAATTCTACCCATATGTTGTTTTTTTTTTTTTCGCTCTTAATTTTCTTTTTGTGTTCAGGTTCGTTAAGTATTCATGTATAGAAGCCTTGCCCAGTGTATCAGGTGCTTTCCTCTCTTGCAAAATATATTATCTCGTGTTTCCTTTTTTTTTTTCTTTCAGTTTGTTTAGATATTCAATTTTGCAAGATATCCTTATTTTCTTTATTTTTTTTTCTATTTCAAGTATTAAAGGCTTGGTTGAAGTATTTGCCACTATTATCTCTCTCTCTCTCTCTCTCTCTCTCTCTCTCTCTCTCTCTCTCTCTCTCTCTCTCTCTCTCTCTCTCTCTCTCTCTCTCTCTCTCTCTCTCTCTCTCTCTCTCTCTCTCTCTCTCTCTCTCTCTCTCTCTCTCTCTCTCTCTCTTGCTAAATGTTATCTTGCAAAGCTTTTATTTTCATTGGGTTTGTTCAATATTCCAGCATCGCAACCCTGGAAAATATTGCCTTTATCTTCTTTAATTTCTAGTTCGTGAAAGAGTCAAGTACCGAAAACCTTGCAAAATGTATAACCCACTTTTCTCGCCTACGAAATATTGCCTCTTATTTCCTTTGGCTTTTATTCAACTTGTTAAATATTCAAGTAGTGTAATCTTGCAAATTCCTGGATATTTTATTATTTTTTCAGCGTATATCGTTCAATATTCAAGTATGAGGCTTTGCTAATTCCATCATCCACTTTACTATCAAACAAAATATTATCTTTTCTTTGTTCTTGCTCAGTTTGTTCAAATGTTCAAGTATTTTATTGCACATCTTCTCTTTCTTTTCCTTTGTTTACCAGCTCGTTTGGTATTCAACAATGAGAGCCTCGCAAAACACGGGATCTACTTCTCTCTCTTCCAATACGTGGTCGCCCATATCTTATGTAAAGCGACCTTGAAAACAAATCTTTCCTTTCTTTATTTTCTATTTCGTTGGACTCAAACACGAAAATCATGCGAAAAATGTATTTACTCTTCATTCTTATTCATATTTCGTTAAAGATTTAAACACTAAAGTCTGGAAAAAAATATATTACGCTTTTTTCTTTCTTTTCCCATGTTGTTAGAGAGTTAAGTATTGGACACCTTGTGAAATAATACCCTACTCTTCCTTTTTTTTTCATTTGGGTCAAGGTTCAAGTTATCACGTTAAATATTATGAATTATGTGCAGTTTTTTGTAATTCGGTCAGGAGTGAAATGAAAAAAACGGCGTTGTCTGATACTGCAAAGATTTTATCTACCCACAAACTCAAAAACGTAAAAAAAATTTAAAAAATAAATTCCCTGATGTGTGTGTGTGTGTGTGTGTGTGTGTGTGTGTGTGTGTGTGTGTGTGTGTGTGTGTGTGTGTGTGTGTGTGTGTGTTTGACTAATAGATTAAAGTGAACACATGATAATGAAATAGGAAACGCATCCGTGCACACACACACACACACACACACACACACACACAGACACTCCCTAATTCCTTCATCTCCTCTTCCACGTAATAATTATATCCCTTCACCCTCATTTTCTTCCCCTAAAATTCCCCTTCCCTCCGCACTAATCCGTACCTCCCTCTCCTCTCCTGTTTCCCTTTCCATATCACCTTTACCCTTTTCCTTCCCATAACACGCCATTAATTCCCTTTTCCATCGTGTTCAGTTCACCATTCTTCCCTTTCCACCATCTCTCTTCCTTTCTCACTTCATCTTCTATTTATTCCTTCTCTATCACTCTTTCTTTCAATCCTTAATTTCCTCCTTTGCTAATATTCTTCCCCCATCCTTTTCGTCTTTACCATCCTATACCTCCCCTCCCCCTTCTCTTCCTCATTCTTCGTCATTCTTTCTTCCTCTAAAATCTTATCCTTCCTCATCCTTTCCTTTTTCACCACTCTATCCTTCTCTATCTTATCCTTCCATCACAGCAACACTAATCTCTCTCTCTCTCTCTCTCTCTCTCTCTCTCTCTCTCTCTCTCTCTCTCTCTCTCTCTCTCTCTCTCTCTCTCTCTCTCTCTCTCTCTCTCTCTCTCTCTCTCTCTCTCTCTCTCTCATGTCACATTAACTCACCACGGGACTTGCTGCGTGGCCACGAATATGTTCTGCCCGCAAGGCCCGAAGGCATCCACGGTGCGTCCTGTGGCGTTATCATGTACCAGAAGCTCACACGCGTCTGCCCAGCGCTGTGCATCTTTCGCCACCTCCTTAGACCAGCTCTGAGGAGGAAAGGCTTGGATATTTTAGGATTCCCAGGATTATATGGTAATGCATGGGTGAGAAAAAGACTGAGAAACACTAGGACTGAGGGATTTCAGGCAAGATTGAGATGGAAAGATTGTGTGATGATTTGAGACAGGAAGGTTTGGATGTTTTAGGATTTACAGGATTATATGGTAATGAATGGGTGAGAAAGACTGGGAAGTGCTATGATGGGAGGACTGAAGGATTTGAGACAAGGTTGAGATGGAAGGATCGAAACATTTAAGACTGGGTTCAGATGGAGGGACTGTGTAGATGATCTGAGACAGGGTTGAGATGGAAAGGGTATGTAGAATGTAGATGAATTGAGACAGGGTTAAGATGGAAGGAGAATGTAGATGAACTGAGACAGAGCTGAGTTATACAAGAATAGGTACAATGAGAAGCGTTGGTGTGTAGTAGCGGTGTCTGTGTGTGTGTGTGTGTGTGTGTGTGTGTGTGTGTGTGTGTGTGTGTGTGTGTGTGTGTGTGTGTGTGAAGAGTAAGTTATAAATAGAACTAGGAAGAATAACAAAAATATATATAATCAGAACGGAAACGTAGAAATGATTGTGTTGGTTTATAATGAACTTTCTTGTTAAAATTAATAGCACTACTACCACTACTACTACTATTACTACTACTACTACTACTACTACTACTACTACTACTACTACTACTACTACTACTATTGCTACTGCTGCTGTTCCTGTTGTTGGTACTGCTGTTATTACTACTAAACACCAACGATAGAGACTTAATAGAGGAAAAAAGAGAAAAAGAAAAGCTAAACCATAAGATGTTATAGAAAGGAGCAAAGAGAAGAAATGAAGGAATAGACACTGAAACATACAAAAAACTAAACAAAAAGAAACAAAAAACAAGGAAAACATGACTGAATAAAAATGAAGAAGCGAAGGACTAGAGAGAGAGAGAGAGAGAGAGAGAGAGAGAGAGAGAGAGAGAGCAACGAGGTGTCTTGTGTAAGGGAAGAAATAATGAAGAGAATTTTATAACAAGGAAGATGAGAAGCTGGGGTAAGGGAGAGGAGAGGGGATGGAGAGTTACTCAGCGATTCTGGGAAGAGAGGAAGAGAGAGGAGGAGAGGAAGAGATCAAGGAAGAAGAGGAGATGAAGGAAGAGGATGAGGAGAGAGAGAGAGAGAGGCTTTCATTTTTTTCAGGAAGCAAGTGTTTAAGAGAATTTTGACCCCTCATTCTTTTCGTGAGAGAGAGAGAGAGAGAGAGAGAGAGAGAGAGAGAGAGAGAGATTTAATTAATTGATTGTTTGACAGAAAAATTAATACATTCTCGAGAACTATTAGGTAATTGGACAAAAACTTATTAGAAAGCAATAGCACTAAGAACAATAACTCTCGCACTTCCTGTCCAGACAAAGAGAGAGAGAGAGAGAGAGAGTTCTTCATGTCATGTATATATATTATGGGTTCTCTCTCTCTCTCTCTCTCTCTCTCTCTCTCTCTTCCTATTCCCTTTTTATCTCTATTTCTATGTGTAAAGTTCTAACGATCTCTGCTTTCCCCTCCGTTATCATCTTTCCCCCTTTTCAATCTTCCAAACTTCCATATTCTCTCTCTCTCTCTCTCTCTCTCTCTCTCTCTCTCTCTCTCTCTCTCTCTCTCTCTCTCTCTCTCTCTCTCTCTCTCTCTCTCTCTCTCTCTCTCTCTCTCTCTCTCTCTCTCTCTCTCTCTCTCTCTCTATGCTCCAAACTTTCCCTTTCTCTTCTCTTTTTCCCTCTCTTCTTTCATTTTTCCCCTTTAACATAATTTTCCTCTTTTTCCTGTTGAAAGGTATGGTGTTTCCTCCTTCCCTGTCTTTCCTTTTCCTTGTTTTATTTCCTTTCCATATTCAGTGTCGTCACGCATCTGGGTTTTCCTCCTTTTGTTTTTATTTCTGCTTGTTTCCTCCACTTCCTCCTTCTCTCTCTCTCTCTCTCTCTCTCTCTCTCTCTCTCTCTCTCTCTCTCTCTCTCTCTCTCTTTTCCCTGAGGTTCTAATGTTTTCACCTCTTCCGTCCTCACCCCTTTCAATTTTTTCTCTCATTTTCCCTCCTCCTTCGTTTAACTCTCTCTCTCTCTCTCTCTCTCTCTCTCTCTCTCTCTCTCTCTCTCTCTCTCTCTCTCTCTCTCTCTCTCTCTCCTTTCTTTCCCTTATTTTTTTCCTTTCTGTGTCATTTTTCATACTTGTCTTCTCTCCTAACTCTTTTTCCCTTTTCTTTTCCTGCACACCATTCATTTCCAGTCTGCCAGTTTTTGTCTTTATTTTTTTTCTCGTTTTTGTTTTATCTTCTAATACACTCTTCCTTCTTTATTCCTCTTCTTTGTCTGTCAGTTTATTTGTTATTTTTATTCATTTCTCCCCGCCCAACACAATTTTCCTCCCTTTTCCCTACAAACCACATTTTCTTCCCCCTCCTTGTTTTTTTCCCTTCCTGTTTCCTCTTCTAACTGACTTTTTTTTTTCTACCTGAGAATCATTTTTCCCTTTATTTGTCAGTTTTTTTTTTTCCTACTCTTGTAACTAATTTGTCTACTTTCCAGGTGAAATATTTTTTTCTTACTTTTTTCTTCTTTCCGAGTAAAGGTTTACGTTTTCTCATTTGCCTTTTACCTTCTTGTCTGTTTCTTGCATCCATCTTTCCTTTTTTTTTTTTGCAATGAACAATTCCTTTTTCTCTTCTCTGTCTGTCCTGTTTCCTGTTCTAACTCCTGTTTTGTTTCTTTTTGTTCATATTATTTCTTCCTCTTATTTCTCTCTTGTCTCTTCTTTCTTTTTTTTTTTCTCTTTCTCCTCCAATTCCGTGATATTTGTCGTCCTCCTCTCTATTTTCCTCCTCACTTCATCTTTCTCTCCTCCAATCACAGACACTCATTTTCTCTCTCTCTTTTCCCTTCTCTCTCCATTTCATTTTTCCCTCAAACCCCAGACTCTTCTTTTACCATTCCGCCCCTTCATCTTTTTTTTTCCTTTTCCTCGGACTCATTTGTCCTCTCTTCCCTCATCGTCCCTTTAGCTTCCCCTCTTCCACAGCCCCCTCACTCCTTTACCCTTCCTTCCCTGCCGATCTTTCCCTTCTTCTCGGATTTTCATTCACTCTCCTTTCCTTCTCAACACTTTCCCTCTTCCTCCCCAAAATACATTCCCCTTTTCTCCATATCTTTCCACCCTCCCCTTCCACAAGCCCTTCTCCTTTACGTCCCTTCATGTGCCCTTCCTCTGGTTCACTATTGTGTCCTCTCCTACTCCTACTCCTTCCTACTCCTTCCCTCCTTTTATCTTCACTCTACTTTCCACTTCAGCACAGTATCTTCCCTTCCATTTCCTTTATCCTCTCCTACCCATTCTCATTCCCCTTCCCCTTCCAGGTTAGGTTAAGTTGAAATAGACACTCTTGTACCTTCCTCTCCTCTCCTTCCTTTCTTCTTCCCTCTACTGTCCATTTCATCACCCTTCCCTCCCCTTCCCTCTTCTTTATTATCCTGCAGACTTCTATCCCCTCTCCATGCCTTCATCTCTTCTCCCCAAGGCCTAAACTTACCCACTGTACCCTTCCCCTTCTATCTTCTCCACCTATCCTCCCACCGGCCCACTCCCAGACACTCACCATTGCCAGCATGTTCGCCGCCTGGGGCTTCACCTTGGATCTGAAGCTGTTATGGAACTGCACGAGGCGGCGCTGTACCCGGTACTTGCCTGGCTCAATGGACCGCAGCTGCAGCCTCCTCCCGAACAGCCTGGGCACTGCAGTGGAGAGGCGAGACGTGTGGGAGAAGCAAAGATATTTTTAGACACAGTGATAGACGTGAGTAATAGGCATAGGAAATTGCATGAGTGATAAAGGATACTATTTTTGGGTACACGAGAACGATGACTCAAAAAGACGAAATATTTGATGGTCTGGAATATGAGCAATACCCAAGATTGTTTTCAGACACAGTACAGTGATGGTCGTAAATAATAAATATGAGGAATATATAAGATTAATTTGGGGTATAAGAGAACGTTGACTCAGAAAAAAGAAATTAAATTCTTGGCAGTCTGGGATATGAGCAATACACAAGATTGTTTTCAGACATAGTACAGTGATGAGCATAAATATGTTACAAGAGACACAGACAAGTGATTGCAGAGACAGGAACGTGAGGAATGAACTATGGCACTATTAAACAGACTGATAGGCGGAATTAATAAGCGTGATAGATTGAATAAGAAATAATTGGAAATATTTCAGAAAGACAAGACAGAAACGTGTGGCGTGAACCTGGATACCTTTAAGCCAAGATGATATAGGTGTAGTGTAAAGGAGGAAGGGAACTATTTGAAGACTAGGAGCAGTATAAGTGACAAGGAAGACTGTTTTAGGTGATAAGTAGAGTGTTAGGTTATTTCTAGAGAGACTGGTAGAAGTAGACAGATTGATTGGAGTAGACCATCTTGGGTGTTATATTTAGACAGACTGCTAAGAGTAGACTGTTTGAGAAGGTCATTTTTGGACAGACTGGTAAGAGCAAACATGTGGGAGCTTATTTTCAGACGAAGTGGTAAGAAATAAATAGTAATAGCAAGGTAAGAATGATAAGCGAGACCATTTCCAGACGTGATAGCGCGGAGTGTTTTGGAATTAAAAAGACCAGTGACGGAGAAGAGTGTGAGACAAACAAGGTTATTTCTGGAGAGAGAAGTTGGTGCGAAGTGTTAAGTGATAGAAAAATATTGTAGGACCAAGAGCAGCGTCGATGACAAACAAGACTATTCCTAGACGTGACAAGCATGCAGACTGTTTTCGACGTGAGATGATAAGGGTATTCTGGGACATCGATTCGCATAGTGTTAAGTAATACATGGTGCCATTTCAACACGAGTCGTTCATACTGCTTTGACATGACTGCATTTCTAGATAAACGTTGAGTGAAAGATGTGAGGGGTAAATATTAATAATTCTTTTTTCTTTTTTTTTTCTTTTTTTTTATGAGTAGTGTAGTGTAGGTAATGTACTGTAACCCACTATTTCCTCCCTCAATTTTTGTCGCTCATATCTCTCGTCTCAATCTCTATCGCCACTCACTCAAGTTGCAGTTAATAAACGAAGCTATTTTTTTTTTAAGATACTGATATCTGATATACATACAGCTTTGATATTAGGAGTAAACAAAAGAAAGAAAATATATTAGTGTGTGTGTGTGTGTGTGTGTGTGTGTGTGTGTGTGTGTGTGTGTGTGTGTGTGTGTGTGTGTGTGTGTGTGTGTGTGTGTGTGTGTGTGTGTGTGTGTGTGTGTGTGTGTGTGTGTGTGTGTGTGTGTGTAGGTGTAGGAAAATGGAAATGAAGAAAACAAGTAGTGAAAGGATACACTGAAAGGATTACGTGCCCAGCAACCTTATGAAACAAAACTGGCTGACTTTTTTATAATTCTTCTGTAACTATCTTTTGGGGAGAAGAATATTGAAGAAACCTTTTTTTTATAACTTGTTGCGTGGACTACCCTAACGAACCACACAATCTTTTTCACGCGTCCGTCTCAAGTGGTTCACAAATTGTCTTCCACGACGGCCTCACCAATTTCCGGTACTAATAATAGGGACAGGAGACGCTTTAGTGAACATTTACGTCTTAGACTAGAGGAAGTCAATTACATACTTTTTAAAGAATGATTTTTGGGAACATGAATTCACTCCTGTATCCTTCTCACGGTCCCACAGTTTACGAGACATTGGTTAAGAAAGAAAGTTATCATTTACATCACTCCAACGGTAAAATTCATCTGAGCTGCCTAACATAGCGCCACGAGATAGGCGAGCGCTGGTGCCGCTGTTTGTGACAACATCGCTGTCCACCCACGTTAGGATATTTGGCACCTCTTATTATTTTTTCCTGTTGCAGTGACGTCACAGATGACGCACTCCCTCGCTGGACGGTCGTGAGAGGCTGGGAGTGTGAGCCGCGCCTTGCAATCTAAAGAATATAAATAAACAAACGTGTCTTTCCCATTCAACACGTTACACATCCATTCTGTTGCCACATTCTTCACATTCAGTCTCTCCACTAATAATCCTGAACTCCTTAATCCATCCAGTCATCCATTCTTTGATCCATTCAGCCATCCATTCCCTAATCCACCCAGCCATCCAACCATCCTTTCCCTAATCCATCCAGCCATACACAGCCTACCTCCCAAATTCTTCCAGTCTACTAACAACCAGTTCAACCTTTCCATTACTCCTCCTTAACCCATCCCGCCAGCCACCCAGCCACCCAGCCACCCAGCCATCCAGCCACCCAGCCACCCAGCCATCCAGCCACCCAGCCACCCAGCCATCCAGCCACCCAGCCACCCAGCCATCCAGCCACCCAGCCACCCAGCCACCCAGCCATCCAGCCACCCAGCCATCCAGCCACCCAGCCATCCAGCCACCCAGCCACCCAGCCACCCAGCCAAGCCACCCAGCCATCCAGCCACCCAGCCATCCAGCCACCTAGCCACCCAGCCACCCAGCCATCCAGCCATCCAGCCACCCAGCCATCCAGCCACCAGCCATCCAGCCAGCCACCCAACCACCCAGTCCAGCCATCCAGCCACCCAGCTATCCAGCCAGCCATCCAGCCACCAGCCAGCCACCCAGCCATCCATCCAGCCACCCAGCTATCCAGCCATATCCAGTCATCCACTCTCACTCTTTCCCTCTTCTTCCAGTCAGTTCAACCTTCTCATCTCTGACCCTTAATTAAATCACTCAGCCATCCATCCTTAACTCACCCAGCCATCCAACCATCCAACCATCCAGCCACCCATTCTCCGGCCTCTCCACCTCCTCCAATCCTTTAATATAACCTTTCCATCTTTCATCCCTTCTCCACCAACCCACTCCATACTCCACCATGCTCCATCCACCCACTCCTCCACTCCCTTTACTCACGCCTGTCTGTTCGCCACGTCCGCCGCGCCACCTGCATCGTCGGCATCACCACCACCACCACCACCGCCGCCGCCTGCATCCACCGCCTCCACAGCCTCATGACGCCTGCGCTGCTACAAGGGCGCGGCACGGCAGACAAGGCAGTTCTCACTATTCACCCGCGTCGCCTTGGTAGCTTTTAGTCAACTTTGGTTTGGTTCATTAATTGTCATGTTTTTGTTTTGAGTTGTTATTTTGGTTTGTTGGTATTTTTATTGTTTGTTTTACTTTGTTCTTGTATTGTTTTTTTTTCTATTCTTTTCTATATTTTTCTGTCTATTTTTCGACGATTTTTTCCTTAGAATTGTTTTTTTCTTTTATTTCATTTTCGTGACCTTTTTTTTCTGTTTGAATCGTTTCTATATTTGATTTATTTTCTTCATGAGCTTTTCTCCTTAAATTGTTTTCTAACTTTTATATTTTTTTCATATTTTTTTCTCACTTTAAATTGTTTCTGCCTTACTGTTTCTATGTTGTTTCCACTTTTTATTTATTTTCAGTGAGCTTTCCCTTTCAATCTCCTTTACTTTTTCATATCTTTGCTTTTTTTTCCAGTTATTTTCACCTTAAGTAAACTTTCTTGAGTTTAAACTGTCACCACACATTATCAACTTCTCTTTCCCACCACCACACTACACCACCCACTAGCAGTTCATTGTGTTGCGTGACATTGAGACATGATTTTTCTTTCCAGTGTCTTTTTTTCAGTAATATAATTATCAACGCACGTAATGAACTTCACATCCCATTACTTTTTCTTCAGTTTTTATCTCTCAAATAAATAAAAACACCATAAATGAAGTCAAAAGTAGCAATTTACTTTCAGGACTCTTATCACTTCACAATGAAAAAGAAGCAAAACACACTCAACACTCGTCCTCATATATTAGGAAAGAATATTATCCTTTATGATTTTCATTTCTTCACTTTTAATCACTCGCATATCAAATACTTTCTACCAAACCTTCTTTTAAAACACCTAATCACTTGACAGGAAGGAAACACTGTATATAAACTGTATACAAACACAAAAGTCACCACCAGTTCATCCTTCCACCTTGACGTTCTCCTCTAGACTTCAACACACATTCCTCATCCCCTCACAAGCTTCTCCCGCGGCCAGTCTTTACAACACCAAAGAGGAGAGGAGTCAAGAGCCAGGCCTGTGTCTTAGCTTCCCTCTGAGGCAGTGAAGCGAGCGATGACCCCACGACTCTCTGCACGAAGAAAACAAGGGAACTGTAATTTAAAACATCTCTCCATCTTAATTTTAAAAAGCAAATGAGGGAACTGTTCTTTACCATCGTAATTTCCAAAAAGGCTCCATTGGAAGTCATTAGGATCGTCAAGGGTGATTTTTACGACTCAGGTAGAGGTTGTAAAGTAAGGAAAATAGGAATATACAAACTGGGGAATGCAGGAAAATAATAAATAGAATAAGTGAAGGAATACATTATAAATAAATAGTTTGACAATACATGACGACAAGCACATGAGGGGAATGGGAATATAGATGCTGGGAACTGGAGAAAAAAATAATAAATCAAGCATACAGATGAAGAAGTGATAAATCAATAGGTGGAGGATACACGATGACAAATAAGTAGGAAGACATGGACATGGACAGATGGGAGATGCATGCATAAAGAAAATTAGACGAGGAATACCTCTGAACAAACAAACAGACAAGAAATGAACAAGAGTAAACACAACAGAGTACACATGAAAAAACAGTTGGATAATAGATTAATACAACCAGGTGAAAAATACATAGATGAATAATAACCACAAATGAAAACACACAGGTTGATAATACAAAAAAAAACAATGAAACAGGTTAGAAAGAAAACAAAGCAAAGGAAAGAGGAATAAACAAAGGCACAAAAAGAGGGAAAAAAAAAACTGGGGGAAAGAAAACATGAGAAAGAGGAGAGGCAGAAGGTAGAGGTGGAGAAAATTAGGGCAAATAATAAGCGATATGAGGTAAAGATGAGATATTTGATGATGGAGGAAGCTGGCGTGTGGAGGAAGGAGGGACGTCAACGAGTGGAAGGGGCGAAGAGGAGGAGGAGGAGGAGGAGGAGGAGGAGGAAGGATGAAGAAGAGGGTACAGGAGGAGGAAATACGAGTAATGGTGAAGGATATGATGAAGAAATGAGAGCGGACGATAAGGTTAGAGGTAAAGGGAGACGTGAGCGTGAAGAAGTGGAAGACGGAGTGGGGGAAGGAGAGATCTGAGTGAAGGCAGGGTTTCCTTATTCGGGGTAACGGTGGGTATTCAGATAAGATGTCTGCTTTAGCCCGTAAACTCCCGTGAAAAGCCCATACGGTGTGACTATGAAAAAAGAAAAAAAAAAACTAGAATGAAAAGGAAAAAAATAGGGAACATGAAGGAACATGAGAAATAATAGCTAATTGAATGTGAGAGAGAGAGAGAGAGAGAGAGAGAGAGAGAGAGAGAGAGAGAGAGAGAGAGAGAGAGAGAGAGAGATGGTAATGATAGTATTGTGTCTGTGGCTTACAACTAAATAGTGCTTTGCGTGAGGCGGAATCTGGCCAAAGGTAACGAAACTGATAAAAATAGATAAATAGATAAGCATATAGATGAATAGTATAAGTAAACCAAATCAATCAGCCCTATTGCAGCTCATCACAACCTAACCTAACCTAACCTAACCTATCCACACATAAGCTGTCTCCACTAAACTCCAAACGAATCCAAACCTATTCCAACTTCATCCAAACTCAATAAAAAAAAAAATATCCACAACTTACTCAAACAAACCATAAGCTAACATGACTGCCTAGCCTAACCTAACCTAACCCATGACTACCTAACCTAACCTAACTAAACCTAACCAAACCTAGCCAAACTTAACTAAACCTAACTAAACCTAACCAAACCTAACTTAACCTTAGTAAACCTAACCTAACCTAACCCACCCCATCCCAACCCAACCCGACCTAACCTACCCCAACCCATCCCAACCCATCCCGACCTAACCTAACCTAACCTTGCCAAAACCTATCCTAACCCAAACCTAGTGCAAGCTACTTTAACCTACCTTGACCGACCTTGGCCTTCTGCGACCTACCCTAACCTGCTCTAGTGATGGAGGGCGTAGGTCAGGGAGGAGGGGTTGGCGGGTGTCTGGGAGCCGGCAAGAAAGTGCTAAGGTTTATGTAGATTAAATTGTTACGAGGCTAAGGTATGCATGAGCTTGTGAGGAGGAGGAGGAGGAGGAGGAGGAGGAGGAGGAGGAGGAGGAGGAGGAAGAGAGGCATGAATCTCTGCATTATGAATTTCACTCTTCCGTCAAAAACATCAGGATAGAAAAATATAAAAGTTGTGGTAACAATTTCAAAACGTGGTGGTGGTTGTAGTGGTGGTGGTGGTTGTTGTTGTGGTGGTGGTGGTGGTGGTGGTGGTGGTGGTGGTGGTGATGGTGGTGGTGGTGGTGGGGGTTGTAGTAGTGGTGGTAGTTTTGTGGTGGTGGTGGTGGTGGTAGTGGTTGCCAAAATGGTAGCAGTTGTCAAAATGGTGGTAATAGTAGTAGTAGTAGTAGTAGTAGTAGTAGTAGTAGTAGTAGTAAAAGTAGTAGTATGAATAGTAGTAATAGCAGCATTTATAATAAAAAATAAATAATGATAATAATGATATTAATAATAATAATAATAATAATAATAATAATAATAATAATAATAGTATAACAATTCCTCTCCTATTTTTCTGAAATAAAGTTGATATCTAAGAAGAGAGAGAGAGAGAGAGAGAGAGAGAGAGAGAGAGAGAGAGAGAGAGAGAGAGAGAGAGAGAGAGAGAGAGAGAGAGATAACAGAGACAATAAGAAGAGCTAACCAACAGACAGAGAAGCAGAAAAATAGAAAGACAGACAAATAGACAAAACAGAGAAACAGACAGACAAACAGACAGACAAGAAGACAGACAGACAGACAGACAGACAGACAGACAGACAGCTGCATGGTACGGTCATTAGAGTGGTCAGTGGCAGTGCATGATCTCACAACAGTCCAAGCAAACATGCACAGAAACGAGAAACCCAACATCTACCTACTCTGACCCCCAACCCACCCTCCACCCACAACCCCCTCCTCTCTCGTGACCCCACTCCCACCACGCACCTGGCACGAGGACACGAGGGCGCAGAACACAAGTAAGCAAGGCAACATGAGCATCAGTAAACAAGAGGACAAAAATGCGAGGACAAGGATTTTAACAGACAAAGGAAACAAAATTCGATGACATGAATGGACAAAAGGACAAAAATGCGAAAAGACCGAAATGGGAGATAAAGGAGATTAATAGACAAGGGGACAAAAATGGAGGAAAGGAGATTAATAGGCAAGGGGACAAAAATGGAGAAAAGGACATTTATAGCCAAGGGGACAAAAAATAGAGATAAAGATTAATAGGCAAGGGGACAAAAATGGAGGAAAAGGAGATTTATAGCCAAGGGGACAAGAATGGAGGAAAAAGGAGATTAATAGGCAAGGGGACAAAAATGGAGGAAAAGGACATTAATAGCCAAGGGGACAAGAATGGAGGAAAAGGACATTTATAGCCAAGGGGACAAAAAAGGAAAGAAAAAGGAGGAAAGGATAATGAGAAAAGAACACACCTGACACCGGAACACGAGAAGAACATAACATTAAGTAAGTAAGGAAACAAGAACATGAACAGACAAGAGAGAAAAAAAAATGCGAGAAAAAAAAGCATAGGACAGAGAACAAGAACAGCAAAAGACAATGAGAACAATAAATACAAGCAGATAACTTAAGAAAACAATGGAATTTTAATACTAAATGACAACAAAAACGGCAGAATTTACGACAATAAGAGAGGAGGAACACTAAAGGATCAGGAAACACAAATACAACAACATAACAATATGAGAAAAACAAGGAATAAGAAAATAAATACACAACGAAACAAAAAAAGAGAACAAAAGCAAAAGAAAACAAGAAGAGAACATTGAAAGACAAGAGAGAACAAAAGAACACACGAATACAAGAAAAAACACAACTGGTATGAGAGCAGAACATAATATCACAAGAAAACAAAGAACATCAAAATAAAAGGAAGGAAGAATAACATTAAAAGAACACTAATCCCCTTGTGTATCATGACGCGTTTCCATATTCATTCTGCTTACTATTTGGGGGATTTGATACAGCTTCAGAAACCAATGTGGGAATTAAAATAGTGAGGACTGTAGCCATTAATCATCTGACCTCCATAGACCCTTCCTAATGTCAATAAAATGTTCTTTCTAACCGTACACTAATTTCAAATGTGTCCTAGTACCGAAAAGGTGAAACAGGGGAGATCTCAAAACACAAAAAGACAATAACGAAAATAGAAGAACAAGAACACAAGAACAAGTGCCAAAAAAAAATAATAAAAGAACACAAAACAAGAGAAATTTCAACACTAAGAACACAATAACGTGAGAAGTAAACAAGGGAAGCTGCAAGAAAGAACCAACAGCCAGCCGTACACGTGGCAGTCCTTTAATAAAACACTCCCATCACCAACACAAAGGAATACAAAGAAAGGACAAAGTATGAACCCACATTGCTTTAAGTATTTACTATAAACTATAAGGTGTTAAATTCTAAAAGTGAAGAATGGAGGGTAAGAGAGGGAGAAGGAGAAGAGAAGGAGAAGAAAAGGAGAATGAGCAAAAACCGAGGAGGAGGAGGAGGAGGAGGAGAGAGGAAAGGAAGGAAGAGAAGGAGTAGGAGAAGGACAAAAAAGAAAGAGAAAAAAGAGGAGAAATTGGAGGAGGACGAGAAGGGAAAAATAGAATGGAAAAAACACGGAGAATGAGAGAGAGAGAGAGAGAGAGAGAGAGAGAGAGAGAGAGAGAGAGAGAGAGAGAGAGAGAGAGAGAGAGAGAGAGAGAGAGAGGTAAACATGGACAGGTGGAAGTAGTGAAGCAGTGAGAATAAAAAGAAGAGAGAAGGAATGAATTAGATCAAGTGGCATAAAGTGGTATAGGGGTCATAACAAAGAGGACATGTGCAAACTTCCAAGGATCAGTAGCAAGGATAAAACCAGAAACAATGGGTCTAAGCTTGACAAATTCAGGTTTAGGAAAGAAATGGGAAGGAACGGTTTCTTTAACAGAGTGGTTGATGAATAAAACAGACTCAGTAATCATGTCGTTAGTGGTGAGTCAATAGGGAGCTTTAAAAGATTAGATTAAATTATGGATGGGGATGATAGATAGAATTAAGTAGATCTGCTCATACAGGGACTGCCACGTGTAGGTCTAACAGCCTCGCGCAACTTCCCTCATCTTCTTGTCTTCTTATGTAGAAAGATGAGGTAGTGGAGCCAAGGATGATCGGATAAAGATAATGGAAAAATATTACGAACGAAGAGACGGAAAAAAGAAAAGAAAAAAAAAGCGGTAATCGTTAAAGAATGCAGAGTAAAAACGAATTAAAAGAAAAAACAACAATTGGAGAACAAGAGAAAAAACAGAAAAGAATGAGATAAACTTAAAATATTGAAGAAAGGAAACGCAGAGAGTAAAACCAGAGAGAGAGAGAGAGAGAGAGAGAGAGAGAGAGAGAGAGAGAGAGAGAGAGAGAGAGAGAGAGAAAGGTGAGTTAATGAGGTGTCAACACAACTAAGAAACTCGCCTGGCTGACTGACGCGTCCTACAATCGTCCCAAAACAAAAAAGAAAAGAAAAAAAAAAGAAAGATGAAAAGCAAGAAAAACACATGAGAAAAGCAAAGGAGGAGACTGAAAACAATCTTATTATGTTGTATATTCTAACCATTCTCTCTCTCTCTCTCTCTCTCTCTCTCTCTCTCTCTCTCTCTCTCTCTCTCTCTCTCTCTCTCTGACACTGTTGTCCTTCTGATGCTCTTCCTCTTTTCTTTTTCTTCCTCCTCCTCCTCCTCCTCCTCCTCCTCCTCCTCCTCCTTTCCTACTTTGTCCTCTTTTCACCTCCAGCTTCTTTCTCTCGTCGTGTCTTCATCTCTCTCTCTCTCTCTCTCTCTCTCTCTCTCTCTCTCTCTCTCTCTCTCTCTCTCTCTTGAAGGCAATGACTCCTCTCCTCTCTCTCTCTCCTCCTTAACACCCCTTCCTCCTTCCCTCCTTCCCTCCTTCCGTACCACACCAACCCCTGTCACCTCCCTCCTTCCCTCTCGCTACCCTACCAGCTGTCCTTCCCGCCACTCCCTGCCCCTGCCCGCCTCTTCCCGCTTCTTCCCGCCCCTGCCCTGCCAATCTGGGAGTCCTGATGACCGCACCAGCTGAGCACACACCACATGCCCGCTAAACACAACTCACAAACAAATGTACGAACGTTTTTTATCTTTTTTGTTCCGTAAAGTATTTTCCACGCAATTAATGGGAGAGAGAGAGAGAGAGAGAGAGAGAGAGAGAGAGAGAGAGAGAGAGAGACAAATTCCTCGCCACGGTTGCCAAGTCCAAAAGAGGAAAGAAAAATAAGAAAAAAGAGAAAAAATGAAGAAAATCTAGGAAAAAAAGGAACGAAGCTTAGCAAAACATTCCTTTCCCAGCAGGAGTGTGGAGGCGAAAGTGTCAGTCACCCCTCCTTGAAAATACGACCAAACATGACAGAAAACGTCAAAGGTTAACGTACACACACACACACACACACACACACACACACACACACTCTCTCTCTCTCTCTCTCTCTCTCTCTCTCTCTCTCTCTGGTTTGATTGATCCAGCAGTCGCCAGTAATGCAATAAGGCAGTTCTGGTGACAAGTAACGTGGGAAATGATTGTAGTAGTGGTATTGGCGATCGTGGTGGTGATGGTGGTGATGGTGGTGGTGGTGATGGTGGTGATGGTGGTGGTGGTGATGGTGGTGATGGTAGTAGAAGTAGTAGTAGTAGTAGTAGTAGTAGTAGTAGTAGTAGTAGTAGTAGTAGTAGTAGTAGTAGTAGTAGTAGTAATCGACTGACAGCCTGTGAAATAAAAAAAAATCAAATGAAAATAATTGCCCCAATGTAAGAACACTAAGAACACTGCAGAATGAAAGATTTCGTACACCTGCAAGACATCACACTCACACGCAACACAAACACACGTAAAAACACACAACACAAGTAAAAACAAACGTAAGCAACACAACACGCAACGCAAACGCATTCACATAACAAACAAACCACAACAAACCACTCGGTAAAAAACACACCCCAGTGAACCCCACAACCTAATCCAACCCAACCCAACCCAACCTAATTCAACCCATCCCATCCAAACTCAACCCAACCCAACCCAATCTAACCTAACCTAACCTAACCTAACCCAACCCAACCCAACCCAATCTAACCTAACCCAACCCAACCCAACCCAACCCAATCCAACCTAACCTAAACCCAACCCAACCCAACCCAACCTAATTCAACCCATCCCATCCTAACCCAACCCAACCCAATCTAACTTAACCTAACCTAACCCAACCCAACGCAACCTAACTTTACCTAACCTAACTGAAACTGACATCTGTGCTGCTGGAACACCATGACCTCACCTAACTTGACCTGATCTGATCTAACCTAACACATCCGCCACTGACAGAAATGGGAGTGGTAGGGACTGGGAGGAGGTAGGAGGCTAAATGGGACTGAGAGGGGCTAGAAGGAACCAGGAGCAGCTGGGATGGGTTGGATGAGGCTAGAAGAGATTAGAAGGGACTGAGAAGGGCTACAAGGAACCAGGGAGCAGCTGGGATGGATTGGGAAGGACTGAGAGGGACCGAGAAGACCTGGCAGGTGCTGGAAGGAGTAGGGAGGGGCTAGGAAGAGCTTGGAGTGGCTGGAAAGGGCCGGGAGGAGGTGGGAGAGGCTGAGATGGACTGAGAAGAACTGGTATGGGCTAGAAGGGGCCGGGAGGGATTGGAAGAGGCAGAGAACGACCGGGAAGAGCTGGGAGGGGCTGAAAGGAACAGTGAGGGGCTGGGAGGGATTGATAGGGGCTGAGGGGGACTGGAAGAGGTCGGAGAGAGCTGACAGGGGCTAGGAGGGGTTGGGAGCAGCTGGGATGGGGTGGGAGAAACCGGGAGGTGCTGGGAGGGGCTGAGAGGAGGATATTGGGTGGGGAAGGAGGGAGGCGCTAACTTGTGTGAGTGAGTTATGGCGGTGCAACAATGAGGTCACTTAGCGCGCTGGTTACCAAAATAGCACTGCCTTTCCCACCAATAGACTACCGTGGGAAACCGAAAAAAAAAATCATATTCACCCTCATTATTAGTGTATAGTCAGTCTTTATGATGCAAATGCCTCTTAGGGAAAATTGATACATAACGATGCGATATCACAACAAAATAAAGTCTAGTGCATTATGTCAGCCAGAAAAGAAAAAGAGGAAAGGATTTTGTTGCGACGGGGAAACAGTAACATCACAGGGCGTCATTTAGAGATACAGGAGAACAATCGCTGCTTCTCCCGATGAAAAAAAAAAAAGAATAGTGAGACAGGTTTGAATATGTAGTGGTGGTGTACTTTAGGAACATTAGAACATTGCGTATGAACAAAAAAAGATACAAAAAAAAAATTCAGTAGGACTACATGTAGCTGTCTTGTTTGTTTTCCATACATATTCACTTCCGCTCATACGTCAGAGAATATTTCCTTTCCTTTCCATCAACATCAAGAACAACAGGTCATGTGGTATCAGATGAAGTTACTCGTACCAAAGCCAGTGTTGCCAGTCCTTCTATGAAACCTACACTGTACACAACATTCACAAGATTTTTTCACTCATGTATACGAGAACCTGTTCATATTGTTCACTGTGTGTCTACATTCACAAGACTTCACTCATGTATACAAGGACCTATTGATATTGTTTCTGTTCCCCTTCTTGCAGCGTTGAAAGCAAATATTTAACGCATTTTTAACATCATGATTAACTTCGATTCTTCTCCCACTATGCAACCTACCGCGTACAGATTCACTCGATATTATCAATACACCTCTAGATACAATTAATATTTACTGTCTATCAGTGTCAAAGAGCCACAATGACACAACAAACAACAATTTATGTCAAAAAAGAAATTAAATGACTTTCTCCTCTTACCAGAACTGCCTTATTTAAACCCACCAAACTGTCTATATTTAAATTTCCCTTTTGGTTCAGCGGCTAAAAATAACAATAACACCAACAAACAAACCATCAATTAAATCAACAGCAAAAATAAAACTGACTTCCCCACTCGAAAGAAAACTGACAAAAAAAAAATGGAAAAAAAGGATTCGACCTGCCGATTGTTTTCATTTCCTTTCCAGCAGAGTCCAGAACAACAAATTTAATGGAACGGGATTTGTAGAAAGACTGGAGGGGAGGAGTGATGCGCTACACAACGAGGAGGAAGAGGAGGAGGAGGAGGAGGAGGAGGAGGAGGAGGAGGAGGAGGAGGAGGAGGAGGAGGAGGAGGAGGAGGAGGAGGAAGAAGGAGGAGGTGGTGGTGTTAGTTTGTCGGTGTGTGGATCAGTAGGAATTAAAGTGCTTACTCAGATGGTGTGTGTGTGTGTGTGTGTGTGAGAGAGAGAGAGAGAGAGAGAGAGAGAGAGAGAGAGAGAGAGAGAGAGAGAGAGAGAGAGAGAGAGAGAGAGAGAGAGACTGAGATTGAAGGCCCGGAAGGAAGCGAAG
>NC_059302.1:11401026-11428526 GCF_017591435.1 Portunus trituberculatus | reverse complement strand
CCGTGACTTTAATCTGTTTATGGGGATCTGTATATCTAAAGGGGCCTTCAGACCTTAGCTAAATCCAAAGGGTGTATGACGAAGACACAGACGAGATGAAGGCAGTTACATCAAATCAACAGTAGTTTGCAAGCTTTCTCTATGCCAAATCTTAGATTTCCTTTTTTTATTGAAAATATTTCATACCATTCGGTGCATGAGTTGACAAACAGAGATAACAAAACAATCTGTGATTAACAAACACGTGCAAATTCACGACAGGAAACATGCAAGGTACACTCTAAACACTCCGGAGGAAAGCAGGTTTCATTATTGATTATCCGACTCTTGCACACTTTCAAACCAAAGCCATTTTTCATTTACCATCAACGATTTTATATTTGAAGCAAAATTTAAAAGGTGATTGAGAACTTTCGGCCGTGACGGCCTTGGGCGCCGCATAGGGGAAGGAGGTGGCTGTCGGGTCCGGCCTGGAGCCCAAGACAAAGAACTGGCAGCTTCTTGTCCTTGGTGGCCTCAAACTTCACCAGTAGTCGTCCACTTGCAGAGCCTAGGCAAGGCTCGCCATAAGCAGATCAATGTCTACCATTCACCAGATGGTTGAACAACTCGCCATGAACGAGGGCACGCCGTGCGCCATGCACCAGACACTGGCAGTACCAGTGGTCCTTTAAGGGGTGAAAAAGACTCACTTCATGATAGTGTTTAGAGTGTGGGGTGTGGTGTATGGTGTGTGGTGGTTCATTGCTCATGGCGACCCGTGTCAGGCGCGGCCCTCACATCCAAGGGATTGGGTTGGACCTTTACGGGGTGTGAAAGGGTTCGTCCCAGCACCTGTGTAGGAAGATTACCTTCAATGGCGAGTAACTGTCGCCACGCCCCCAACGTTATCGCGGGGACTCGCATCGTTATTGTGAAAACTCGCATCGTTATCGTGGAAACTCGCGTCGTCATCGTGAAAACTCGTACCGTTATCGTAGAAACTCGTATCGTTATCGTGGAAACTCCTATCGTTATCGTGGAAACTCGTATCGTTATCGTGGAAACTCGTATCGTTATCGTCGAAACTCGTGTCATTATTGTGGATTTGTATCGTTATCGTGGAAATTCGTATCGTTAACGTAGAAACTCGTATCGTTATCGTGGAATCGCATCATTATCATGGAAACTCGCATCGTTATCGTGGAAACTCGTACCGTTATCGTGGAAATTTGTATAGTTATCGTGGAATCGTATTGTTATCGTGGAAAGTCGTATCGTTATCGTGGAAAGTCGTATCGTTATCGTGGAAACTGGAATCGTATCGTTATCGTGGAAACTCGTATCGTTATCGTGGAGTCGTTTCGTTATCGAGGAAACTCGTATCGTTATCGTGGAAACTGGAATCGTATCGTTATCGTAGAAATTCGTATCGTTATCGTGAAAACTCATAGCGTTATCGTGGAATCACATCGTTATCTTCATCACGCGCATCATAATCATCGTTATTTATTTATCTAATTATTCATCATAACATTATAGCATCATTTTTATTGTCTATAGTACGTAACTCATAACAATATATCCAGCAGTACAAGTCTTTTATGATAAAAAGTCCAGCAAAACTTGATAGATTTTTTCTGTTAACGTATATCGTGTAATTTCTGGAGCTACATACTCTTCCTAATCAATGTGAAATGATATTACAATTTCTAAAATTTCTACAATTCATTTGAAAAGCACTGAGAGCCTTTTCATTGGCGCTGTAATGTAACTGTAACATTATTCGTAATTCAAGTAGCTTCTAACTATGTTTCATTACATTTTATTACTTTTGATGCGTTTCTTACTGTCATCTTTTTAAGATTGAATATACGTATATGTAGAATTTTTCTTAAACCATAATAAATAAATGAAACACGTAGATCGTATACCAAAGTAGAATTTGACCTTTGTAGATCACGTTGGCTCTGTAGATCTCATACCATTACAGCAACCATCAACCCTTCTGTCTAGTCACATTCACACCCACACCTTCCTCTCTGTCTAGACATTTACCTTGAGTTCAGCTTCCTCCTTGGATGCAATAGTTTAATCTAACTTCAAACCAGAAAACAACAAATCTCTTATAACCTTAACACATCAAAATGGCATGAACTTACTATTAGAGACAACAAAATAAAAAAAATTTCATCCAAACTAATTGTCTCCTTTCATACAATAACTTCACATGAACTTAAATCAACTTCAAGTAGACAGCAATATCAGCTTCAGATGTCTCTTTAATCCCTTCAGTTCTGGAACACATTTTAACCAGAGATTTGTGCACGATTAGACCATTTTCTTGACATTATGGAGGGCCTATGGAGGTCAGATGATTAATGGCCACAGTCTTCACAATTTCAATCCCCGACATGAGTTTCTGAAGTTGTATGAAATAACCAAATAGTAAACAGAATGAATGTGGAAACGTGGTACTGAAGGGGTTAATTAGACAACAATATCAACTTCATATTTCTCTTTAACCAGACAACAATATTAACTTCAGATTACTTTAACTACACAACAATATTAACATCAGATTTCTTATAACCCTGACACATTGACCCGTCCTAATCCTACCAGTCTTATCCCAGACAATCAGAAATAACTCCAATCTCTTTTAAGATATTTTTTTCCTGATACAGTAAACTTAATCTGAGTGAGACAACAATAACTTTACTCTTCCCTACTGTTTGTCTGTCCGTCTGTCTGCCTGTCTGTCCTCTTTGTCCACCTGTGGGTGTGTATAAGTAGGTGTGTATACATTAATAGTACTGTAAATATTTCTGCCCGTGTATCTACTAGTTCATGCAAGTTTTCTTTTCATACACTCTTCCACGGCCTTTTCAGTATAAAGTAGTATAAAACAGTATAAAGTAGTAGATGCATTCAGAAATAACGCCATTTATGTATACACTCTTAGATAAACGTACATTGACAAACAGACATGCAAACACACACCACAGTTTCCTGGATAAATATACAGAAACTTTTTATTAATAATAGTAAGTATGCGTACATAAACAGATACAATATCATTTATGTACACACACACACACACACCTATCCAAAGATCGGAAATAATGAGCTCTGAGCTCGCTCCGTAGGGTAACGTCTGGCTGTCTCGTCAGAGACTGCAGCAGATCAAACACACACACACACACACACACACACACACACAGGTGTGGCGGTGTCGTAGTCGATAAGGTGGTGAGGGTGGTATCGGGCAGACGTCCACGCGTAGGTTCGAATCCCACCACACACCGCTTTGAAGCTGTGCCATTTGTCGAGCTGTTTAAAGTTACCTACATGTCACCATGATACCCAGGCTCTAGGTGGTCACACCAAAAGAAGCGCCTGGGTGGTGATATGGGCCCTAATATGGGTACCACTATAAATAAAATTGCCTGCGCCACTAATGGGCGGAAGCTTCTCACATATACTCTTCAAGCATGCCTACAGGCGCTATAGGCCATGACAAAAAAAAAAAAAAAAAAAAAAAAAAAATATATATATATATATATATATATATATATATATATATATATATATATATATATATATATATGAATAGGAAAAAACACACGAGATGGCCTGACCATCCCTCCCCTAGTCTATGGGTTGATCAAGCGCCATCTAGCAACCACGGTATTAAATTGTAAGATACCTCCATGGGGTCGGGAGTATACTAAATATGTACTACGTATGTTAGTATAAAAATACGTGTAACATGTCGATTTTCAGCTGTAAAACTGCAAGATAAATAAACTGAATATTATTAATGCTCTTTCTTATTAATCATCTTTATTGCACACACATTCACACTGGCACACCTACATATAGACACACAGACAGAGACAAGTGGACTAACACACCTACCTACGTGTACACATACACAGACAGGATAGATGCACCTACATCCCTAAACACAGATGGACACACAGACATACAGACAGACACGTGGACTGACACGCGGATACACAAAGAGAGGTAATAAATGTTCCACCATCACAACAGTTACATACCTTCATGAAAAATTAAATGCCCGAGGAGTCCAGCTTTACTCTCTCTCTCTCTCTCTCTCTCTCTCTCTCTCTCTCTCTCTCTCTCTCTCTCTCTCTCTCTCTCCTAATCATTATCTTTTCCTTGACACTTCCTTGACAAGAAATGAAAGCTTATGGTGTGTGTGTGTGTGTGTGTGTGTGTGTGTGTGTGTGTGTGTGTGTGTGTGTGTGTGTGTGTGTGTGCACGTGTATGTGAGCGTGCACGTGTATGTGAGCGTGCACGTGTATGTGAGGCTGGCCGGACATGTGCCTCACCTGAGGTCGTGTCGGTGATGGAAGGTCAAAGGTTAAGAATTTCTCTCTCTCTCTCTCTCTCTCTCTCTCTCTCTCTCTCTCTCTCTCTCTCTCTCTCTCTCCAATCGATTCCTTTGTATGTACAACACCGACGAAGACGCCAACATTCTCATTACTCATTCCTCGCCACTCACTGCCCACACACTGACCAGCTTCCCCCCACTCACTCACTCACTCACTCACTCACTTAGTCAATAACATGTTTTCTTCACTCATTACTGACTCATCCTCTCACACGCTGTCTTGTTTTCCTCACTCGCTCACTCACTCACTCACTGGTCTATTGACTGTCCTGTTTTCCTCACTCATTACTCACTCACTCACTCTCACTCGTCCACCTGTCTTCCCTCCATTACCTGAAATTTTTGTCTCACTCGGTATTCATCCTTTATTCTTATTTTTATTCTTATCATCATTATTCTAGCTTTTCGTTTTGTTTTATTTCATTTCTTTGTGTATTTTGTAATTTTAGCTCGCTCATTAATCGGTGTTTACTTCATTTATTGTTGCTTTTGTTTCTCCTTCTTTCATATGTTCATTTTACAGGTTTAGTTCAAGCAGTAAGCAGTTAAGTGTGCATGTATTCTAGGCATTGTTATTGTTGTTCTATTTTCCTCTTGTCAATACATTCATCCTGTCATTCATTCCACTCAATAGCCGTTAAAGATTCCAGGCATTGTTGTTATTGCTGTTCTGTTTCACCTCCACGAGTTTTGTTCATTGGTAGTAATCCTTCTCTTTGCTACCAGTATCACTATCTCTCCTCTTACTCTTATTCTTATTCCTATTCTTATTCTTATTATTATTATTATTATTATTATTATTATTATTATTATTTATTATTATTATTATCATTATTATTATTATTATTACTATTATCATCATTATCAGCATCGTCATTCTTCTACTACTACTACTACTACTACTACTAATAATAATAATAATAATAATAATAATAATAATAATAATACCACTTCCTTTTGTATCTTCTACTCTTACTTCTACTTCTACTACTAGTTCTTCTATTACCACTTTTCTTTGTATGTTCTACACCTACTACTATTATTTTTTCTTCTTTCCCTGCAGTTTTTTCCTTATTCATATGGTACTCACTTCCCTTCTCCACAAAGTTCCGTCCTACACCTATTCTCCACTCAAACGTGTCATTTTTAAATCATCCACACACTCCTTCCACTTTTTTTGTCTCCTTGCCGAGTCTTCTCTCAGAAAAGTAAAGGAGAAAAGAAAGATCTCACCATTTTGTGTCAGTTCTAAGTCTGTTGTTATGTAGTGATAGTATATTCACGTAGTATAGTCACTCAGGAAGTCTCGTTATGGCCAGTAGGAATGTTGCTTTCTGCTTCATCTTTGCACTCCCTTTGATGATCCCTATTGTGTCCCCCTCGCTAATGCCGGAGATGACCAATACCAGATGACCAGTACCTTCGCTCTCTCATCCCTGTCACTGGTCAACTCACGGAACTCTGTCTGTTTCCTTATTCTTCTTATGACTCGAAACCGTTTCAGTAGCAACATCATGCCGTGGACAGTGATTCTTTGAAGGCAAGCGGCTGAGGGAGACATACGATGGTGATTGATGTAAGTTGAAGAAGGATCTTTCAGTCTTTTTAGTGGTTATTTTGCCATTAACAAGTCTCCATGATACTTGAAAATGAATATATGTACAAATTTTTATTCAATGAGTTGCCAATAAATTATCAAATCCTCATATTTTCTAAAGAGATTATTGGAGGATAACGATTTAAAACTGAGAGAACATGAAACACGATGAAAATGAGAGAGGAATGTTAATTAGACGGAAAAGGAAAAGAATTGATGCAAGCCTGTAATGGTCCAGGCACGTGAAGAGGAGATACGAGGAGCGCGTGGGGAAGAGGATGCTGGAAGTGAACCTCAGCAGCAGGAAAAAAAGAGACTCAAGAGAAGGTTCCTGGATACAGTGAAGGAAGACAAACTATCAGTGGGTGTAACTGGTGGTCTGGACATGGCAGGAGGAGCGGCGAGGACGACGTGGGAAGGAGGATGCCGGAAGTGAACTTAACCAAAAGGAAAATATAGAGGAGTTAATAGAAAGTGTAGAGATGCCGTTAAAAAGAAGAGTGAAGAGAAGAGACGGGGAATATGTAGCGAAGAGAATACTTGAGTTGAATCTAATAAGGATGGAAAGGAGAAAGGTTTAAAGATGCAGTAAGAGAGGAAATGCTTTTAGTGTGTGTGTGTGTGTGTGTGTGTGTGTGTGTGTGTGTGTGTGTGTGTGTGTGTGTGTGTGTGTGTGTGTGTGTGTGTGTGTGTGTGTGTTTCTGTATGTCTGTGATTGTGTCTGTGTCTGTGTTTTGTGTGTGTGTGTGTGACTAAGAAACCCCCCCAAAAAAAAGAAAAAAAAAGTGCGTTGAAGACTAGTCCGTTGTGGCACCACCTGACGGGATCAACACAAAACACTGAAGAACCGTAGAGAAAGTACAGGAACTTCAATATAGTACCAGTTCACAGTCTCTTTGTAAACTATCCTTGCGAAACACTTCTCTTATTCGTTCGGAAGCTTACCAGTACAGGAAGCGTTTTGGGTGGATAGCTAACAAAAGGACTGTGGAATTGGCGCTATTGTCTTACCACTTCAAGTTTTGGTACGCTCACAAACGAAAAGTAGAGGCCAAAGTTGACTGTGGAACTTAATCACGGCTGAAATATTTTGGGTTGGTTAGCTTGCAAATGAAGAAGAGTGACTGGAACTGGCCAATCTTATCACCTCAAATTCAATACAAAAGCAAATTTGCTTGACTTATAATGTTTACCCTGTCCATAAGTGAATTTCTTAGCTCACCAAGTGTTTTTTTCTTTTATTTTTTTCAGTTAGTCTAACACAACCAAGCCTGATATACACCCACTGAATGACAACCCAACCTGTCACCAACGATTACGAGGAAACTGCCTTTCTTATTAACCTTCAGAGAGAGAGAGAGAGAGAGAGAGAGAGAGAGAGAGAGAGAGAGAGAGAGAGAGAGAGAGAGAGAGAGAGAGAGAGAGAGAGAGAGATGAAGACACGATGAGAGAAAGAAACTGGAGGAGAAAAAAAAGGGCAAAGTAGGAAAGAAGAAGAAAAGAAGAAGAAGAAGAAGAAGAAGAAGAAGAAGAAGAAGAAGAAGAAGAAGAAGAAGAAGAAGAAGAAGAAGAAGAAGAAGAAGAAGAAGAAGAAGAAGAAGAAGAAGAGGAGGAGGAGGAGGAGGAGGAGGAGGAATACAATACAAAGGAATACAAAGGAAGACAAACAGCAACAGACCCTTAGGTCCTTACTAGGCTGTTTGTGGAGACTATCTACTAACTACCAATGGTAGGGATAGGACAGCAAAGCAGAAGCGGACAGCAAAGCAGAAGGAGGAGGAGGAGGAGGAGGAGGAGGAGGAGGAAAAGAAGAGCATCAGAAGACAAACAGTGTCAGAGAGAGAGAGAGAGAGAGAGAGAGAGAGAGAGAGAGAGAGAGAGACAAATTCCAGGAACAAAAAAAAAAAAAGGAGAAATATGTCTGACTCTAAATTGAATTCACGATTTACTCCTGCACACACACACACACACACACACACACACACACACACACACACACACACACCGCGTAGTGTAGTGGTTAGCACGCTCGACTCACAATCGAGA
Organism: Portunus trituberculatus; assembly: GCF_017591435.1. Taxonomy (NCBI): domain Eukaryota; kingdom Metazoa; phylum Arthropoda; class Malacostraca; order Decapoda; family Portunidae; genus Portunus; species Portunus trituberculatus. The sequence goes on along the minus strand of NC_059302.1, from coordinate 11,420,481 downwards.
GGACCGGGTTCGAATCCTGGTAAGCGGCGAGGCAGATGGGAAATCTCTTAATGTGTAGCCCCTGTTCACCTAGCAGTAAATAGGTACGGGATGTAACTCGAGGGGTTGTGGCCTCGCTTTCCCGGTGTGTGGAGTGTGTTGTGGTCTCAGTCCTACCCGAAGATCGGTCTATGAGAGCTCGCTCCGTAATGGGGAAGACTGGCTGAGTGACCAGCAGACGACCGAGGTGAATCACACACACACACACACACACACACACACACACACACTATTGACCGCTCATATTCTATCGCTGATGGTTCTGATTCTTTGATGTCCCGAGAAGAAAGAAAGAGATAAGAAGCAGAAGAGAAGGAGGAGTAGAAGGAGGAGGAGGAGGAGAGGGGAAGGGGAAAAGCATTGATGTAGAAGATTAAAAAATGAAGTTGGATTGGGAACTGAAATGAAGATGAAGAAGGAAGATGAAGAAAGATAAAAAAAAAAAAAGGAAGGGAAAGAGAAAGAGGAAAAAAATAAGATAAACGAAACAAAGAACGAAAAAGCGAAAAAATGAAAGAACGAACAATAGGAAGCAACACAAATAAAAGAAAAACAAAATAGAGAAGAAGATAAGATAGAGGATGAAAAAGGAGAAAGGAAAGCAAAGAAGAGCAATAAGAGGAGAAAATGCGGGGAAAATGAGATGTGTGTTTTGAGATTCTGGTAAAAGTGAGGCAACATCTTGAAGGAGACCCTCAAGTCACGTTTGGTGGTAATCCTCTGAGTGGCGGAGACCAGAAGAGGAGGAGGAGGAGGAGGAGGAGGAGGAGGAGGAGGAGGAGGAGGAGAGGGAAAAATGGTGAAAATACGATAAAGACGAAGAGATGGAGGAGGACGAGGAGGAGGAGGAGGTGGAGAAGATAATGAAAGGAGAGTGAAAAATGGTGAAAATACGATGAAGACAAAGAGAAGAAGGGATAGGAAGAGGAGGACGAGGAGGAGGAGGAGGAGGAGGAGGAGGAGGAGGAGAGAAGATCGAGAGGTAATTGTAAGAATGAAGGAAGAAGGGAAAAATAAATAATAATAATGTTAACAATAAGTGATGATGATGATGATGGTGATAATAATAATAATAATAATAATAATAATAATAATAATAATAATAATAATAATAATAATAATAATAATAATAATAATAATAATAATAATAATAACAATGATGATACTAATGTTCAAATTGAAAAAAAAGGAAGAAGGAAACTACGAAAAAGGATACGAACATGAGAGAGAGAGAGAGAGAGAGAGAGAGAGAGAGAGAGAGAGAGAGAGAGAGAGAGAGAGAGAGAGAGAGAGAGAGACCAAAAGAATAAATTAACGGAAAAAAATCAGAACAAAAAACCTAATCCAGCACAGCCCCGAGACAGAAAGAATGAATAAAAGAAACGCGTCGCATTAACATTCACAGGCAGACCACGTGACCTGAGGCTGGCCAGCGACGCCACACACCTGAGTACATCAACGTTAAACCAGGACGCGTATTCTGAAACGCTTTGCTCTCTCACCTTGACGATTCAAAAGCAGGTGGTTAGCCAGATTAGAGGGTTTATCCTGTCAACAATGTAGAAATCTTGTTAACCTTTCACTAAAACCATAAAAACTCCCTTAAAACCTCGCGTCACTTCAACCAGAGCCACTTAAATGATTTAAGGAAGAGGCGGAGTTAAGCCACAGTGATCCTTCCAGTAACAATAAACGTGAACTCCCTTGACTACAGCAGTGACGGAAGGCAAGGGATGGGATTCAAGAACTTATTCCCTTTACAGTTTATCTAAGCACCCCATTAAAATTTGTAAAGTGCCATGGTTTTCTTTTGTTATGAATGTGTGTATGTTCTTATCTATTTTTTTCCTTAAAGTTTATCTAAGAACACCATTAAAATTTGTCGAGTACCACCGTTTTCTGTTGTTATGTTGTATGTGATTGTATTCATCTACTTTTTAAGAACCTTGTTATTCTGAAAACTGTGCCTTTTACGTATTCCCTGCAACTCTATAACAATGAGAAATACTGTAATTCCTCCCAATATTTTAATTTCTTACGCTAAATTCTACTCCTATATGTACTGCTTCATTCTTTTTGCTTCCATGCTTTTTTTTTTCTTTTTAGCAGACATTGAGATGACTGTAATAAACTGTTTGGATGGACATAAATAACACAAGAATATTAATAAGAGTTTCGTCTTTGCTAAAGTGAAGAAGTAATAAAGATTTCATTCGCTCTCTCGCTGCCACGTGCCGCCATTGCTACGTCTGACTCATAAGAGGAGCAGAAGGAGGAGAAAGATGAGAAGGGACTAGGAGGAAGAGAAACACGAGTTGGAGGAGGAAGAAGAAAAGTATGAGGACATGTGGAAGAAAAAGTAGAGGAAAAGAACGATGATAAAAGATTGCATGTGGTATTTATATATTATCTCTTTTCGTGTTAAGGAGAGACGCCAAAGACATTCAAAATATACATATAGACGAAAAAAACAACTAAATATATGAATAAACAAACAGATAAATGCATGTTCGTTCACAGTATAGAAAAGACAAGGAGGGAACCACAATAGATAAACAACCGAATAGATAAATAAACAGATAAATAAAGAAATATGTGGCTTAAAAAAAAAATCCACTTACATGATACTCAAAAAAACATTAGTAAAAGTCATGTCTCCTCTACAACTCTTATCGGCGTTATCCTGTTCGCACCAACCCAATCAGTACTGAAAATAGTTTCCAAATTTGTGGTAAGAAAAGGAAAGAAAAGGACAAACAGAGACTATGACACCACAGACGAAGATTAAATTCCCAGTACAAACTCTCCTTGGCGTTAATCTCAGCGTTAGAGACGATTTCTAGACTCACACTTTCTCCACCTATTAGTCAACAACAGAGGAAATAAGAGAATAGCGCACGACTGACTGATGATTTTTAATGCCACAGATGAAGATTAAATTCCTTGTACAAACTCTCCTTGGCGTTATACTGTTCGATTTCACTGCTCAATGTTAGAGCTAATTTCCTAGGTCCGTCTTCAGAAACGCTTTGCTCTTTCATCACGATTATTTTCAAAGGCCACAGAGATCATCAGCGAGGTTTTCAAGAATGTTTTAGGTTAATAGTGTAGAAATCTTGTCGGTCTTTCTCTAGAACAACGAAAGCACTTTAAAAAAAAAAAACACGTGTAAATTTAAATAAACCCTCTTGAAATGGTGGAGGTGAAGCGCAGAAGTGTTTGAGAATACAAGCCCTAGACTCACAATATGACCACCTATTAGTCGGCAAAGAAAGGAGAGAGAATAACGTTATGAGTGACTGGAGATGATTTTTTAATGTCTTTTTATGGCAAATACCATCTTGAAGCCATAAGATAGTCTCTCAATAATGTCAATTTACTGACGAGAAATTTGAAATGCTACAGTTACCCTTTTTTTTCGTTGTTCTTTCATCTCATTTCATTCTTCTTTCTCTTCATTCTTCTTTCTCCTCTCCATTCCTCCCTCTTTCTCTCCTCCTGACCCTTCCTCCCTCTTTCTTTCCTCCTCTCCTCCTCCTTCTCCTGCTCCTCCTTTTCGTCCTCCTGATTCCTAAAAAAAGGCAGGAAGCGTGTTTTAGCAATGTGAAGGAGAAACGTGAGGCAGAGCTGAGGAGGTGGGTTAATAAGGCAGAGGTGCGGGTAAGAAGTGACACAGCAAGGGAGGTGGGAGGTAAGGTAGAGAAGAGAAGCATATGAGGCAGAAATGAGGAAGAAGAGAGGCAGAATGAGGCGACCAAATGACACATGGAGTAATGGATGAGGTGTACAGGTGAGGAAAGGTGTGAGGAAGCGAAGTGAGGCAGGATGAGAGGAACAAATGAGACACGGAATATGGATGATGGGTACAGGTCGCTTCGAGTACTTTTTTATACTGAAGTGCAAGTTCGATGACATGATGACACCACGATTCCATTTACAAATACGAGAACTCAGTTTTATAGCTGACCTCGAGTACAAGTCCGAGTAGTTCGGAACTGTACCCGAATCCAAGTACTAGTAATTCTTACTACTTCATTTTCTTGTTCATCAGCATAGTGTGTGTGTGTGTGTGTGTGTGTGTGTGTGTGTGTGTGTGTGTGTGTGTGTGTGTGTGTGTGTGTGTGTGTGTGTGTGTGTGTGTGTGTGTGTGTGTGTGTGTGTGTGTGTGTGTGTGTGTGTGTGTGTGTGTGTGTGTGTGTGTGTGTGTGTGTGTGTGTGTGTGTGTGTGTGTGTGTGTGTGTGTGTGTGTGTGTGTGTGTGTGTGTGTGTGTGTGTGTGTGTGTGTGTGTGTGTGTGTGTGTGTGTGTGTGTGTGTGTGTGTGTGTGTGTGTGTGTGTGTGTGTGTGTGTGTGTGTGTGTGTGTGTGTGTGTGTGTGTGTGTGTGTGTGTGTGTGTGTGTGTGTGTGTGTGTGTGTGTGTGTGTGTGTGTGTGTAAACAATGTGTACAATGTGTATAGTGCACCTCACCCACACTGATGGCACCAAACAACACCTTAACGCTTTGTTGTTGTTGTTGTTGTGGTGGTGGTGGTGGTGGTGGTGGTGGTGGTGGTGGTGGTGGTGGTGGTGGTGTTATTGTTGTATAATTGTACTCGACAGTACTGGAAAGTACACGTAAAACTGTTGAGTCCTTGAAGTCTGAGTACCAGAGTACAAGAACAAGTAGTGTGGAAATTTTAAACCCGAGCGCGAGTACAAGTACATGATAATGTGTGCTTAAGTACGAGACGAGTACGTGTACATGTACTTGGACCCAAACTTGGTACAGGTGAAGGTGAGGGAAGGTACAAGAAAATGAAATGAAGGAGGAATAACAGAGATACGTCAGTCGGTATCAGAATGAGAAGGTGAAGGAGACATGTGGATATTGAAACAAGAGCAAACGTGAACAATTTAATCATTGAAGAGTAAAGGAAGACAAGTGAAGGAAATGTGTGACGAGAAATGGAGCGAAGGAAACCTGTGAGAAAGTTAGGATTAGGAGAGAGGTGACGAAACGAGGTAGTTAATAAAGTGAGGATATAAAAGTATGAATCAAAATAGTTAGACCAGGCAGGATATTGAAATAGTAAGTAGAGTAGAGTCAAACCGTGTACATCATCAAAGGAGTGAGTAAAATAAAGTAGACCAGGCAGGATGTTAAAGTAAGAAGCAGTGTCGAGGCAGACCTGGTATGATATTAAAGTAGGAAATAGAGTTAGACCGTTAGACCAAGTAGTAAATAAAGTGGAATCAGAACATGTAGGAAAGAAGGAAAGGCAATCAGTTTAAACCAGTCTCGCAGTATTGAAAGAATTAAAACACCAAAATACACTTCCATTCAATTCCATTCGGCCTTTCTCTGCATCACAAGGCAAAAGAATGATGCAATATGCTCATAAAATTAAACGTCTCGGTACCTTTCAGTTGAGTGGCTTTGCAGGCTGTGTGGGTTCCAGGAGCTCAAGATTGTATTCGTTCTCTATACAAAAGAATCAATTGGGCGAGTCATTGATTGGTTCCACGTGAAGGTAATCTGAGTGATGTATTGTTATCTGCCGTGTGACTGTCTCGTTTCATTAGTTACCCTCCTTTCTCTTTCTTTCTTTTTTACCTTCTGTCGTTTTCTCTTTGTCTCTCTTTCGTGTTTGTTTATCGTTATCGTTTGTTATTTCTTTTCTTCACCTTTTTCTTGTTTTTTTTTTTTCTAGTTTTTGTTTTTTTCTTTTTTCTTTATCGATATTTTTCGTTATTTCTTTTCTTCACTTGTTTTTTGTTTACATACATTTCGTCTATCTTTTTCTCTTTCATTCTTCACTTCTCTTTCCTCTTCTCGTTTATTTCTTCTTCTTCTTTTATTTTTTTATCTTTTGTTTCTTCTATTCCTTAATTTAGCTTTTAGTTTGTTCATTTCTTATTTCTTTTCCTTAGTTTCTTGTTTATTTGTTATTTTTTTCTATTCTTGTCTTGTTTTTTTTTCCTTTTTTTTTCCGTTATTTCATCTGTTTTCTTTTTTCTCCATTTTCTTTTATATATTGCCTTCTCGTTTTACACTTTTCTTTTCCTTTTTTCTTGTCATTTCCAGCTGGTTTTTATTTCTTCTTTAGATTCTCCTTTTTCAACTTTTTTTTCTACGTTACAATATATTCTTTCTGTACAACTCACTCAAGTCACTCTAGGCAACATGTGGAAAAGTTTGATTTTAACAGAAGAAGCCTTAAATTTCACTCAGCATAACACAGAAGGGACAGAAGGAAGAGAGGAAGACTGAAGTGGTTTGGACATTAATCGAGAAGGGACAAGGATCATGTTGGAAGGCAGGCTTTGGAGATGTGGGGAGAGGCTCAAGGAAGAAGGGGGAGACCGAGAAAGAGATGGAAGGAATGCGTGAGAGAACCATTCGCCCGTATTCAAAAGCGCCTTCCACTCTCACTACGACAATTTTCCAAGGCTAAAGAGACAACTAGACTGTTTTCAAGACGGTTTCTCCTTTTAATAAACTAGAAATCCTACCAACTTATCACCAGAACCATAAAAATACTATTAAAAACACGATCATCTTTGGAGAGCACTGATGGTGAGAGAGCAAATCGTTTCGGAATACGGGCTATAAATATCTGAGGCAGTGGGGAATTAATGAGAACGAAGCACAAGATCGAAATAGATGGAAACAGCTCATCAGAAACAGCGACCCCATATAGAAACGGGTTAAGCTGTGAAGTAGGTAGCACAGACGGTTACACAAGACCATAAGAAAATGAGAACATAAAGGAGGATATAAGCAGCCAATAGATTTTCATACGGTAGTTCTTGTATCTAGTTCTGTCCTCTTTTCATGTCGTTTCATATTTATCAATCTAAATCAATATTAAATCTAAGGAAGTTTATATCAGTCACCTACACCTCTACTTGTGAACCAATATCTCCCTATGCTATTTTCATATCTAACTTTAATAAACTTTCCTCTTTTCATGCATATTAATCATTTATCAAACTTTCTAAAGCTTCCTCTTGACTCAGTCCTAACAATGTAATGACTTGATTTTATTTCAGTCACCTACGGCTCTACTTATGAACTAATTTCTCCTATCCTTTTATCAAGTACGCCTTACCAAGCGTTAACCTGTTATTTCTAGTCCTGTCTCTGGTACGAGCCTGGGAATGTTGCTAATGTCACCGTTATTACATCCTCTATGCCACTTGAATATCTTACTAAGCTTCAACTCATACTCATTGTGTTGTTTCAGAGATGTTGGTAACCTTTTCTTCGTTTGGGTGTGTCTGCTTGGACCTTATTATCCTATTTCAAAAACTTGTTGCTTTCGTCTTGGGTTTTCCGTTTTCTCTATTTCCTTTTTTTTTTCTTCTTGTTTTCTTTTCATTTCGTCATTTTTCTCCTCTAGTTCCATCTTCATGTAATTCAGGTTTACCACAATAGTCCTTTCCTGGTCACTAATTAAGGATCATGTCAACATCAGATTTTCGTAAGATTTAAATTGCGTTATGCTGAAGATGGCGCAAGTGATCGATATATACAGATAATCCCTCTTATAGCGACCTGCACGTGTTGTCTGAGTCACGTGTAAAGGAAACTGTTTCGTGTTAAAAATTCAAATGCTCTGATTCTATGTTAAAAAAAAATGCAGCTTCAAGAATTTCAACATGCTCACGATATGAAAACGTCGCAGCAGCTCCACCACTGTCGCCTTTGTTTAACCGTTGCTGTCTCTGATACAAAAACCCGTATTCTGAAACGCTTTACTCTCTCACCACTCTCTCACCACGACTATTTTCAAAGGCCACACACATGATTAGCCGGGTTGTCAATTGTGTTTCTTTTTTATCTCTCACTAGAACAAGAAAGACACCCTTAAAAACCCCAGCAGCTTCAACTAAAGCCTTTTGAACGTATAGTGGAGCGGCGCCGTGCTGTTTCAGAATGTTGTCTAAAGTTCCAACTTATGCTACGCTCGCTGACAGTGACGGGAGGATTATCTCTCAACACTGTCACTCGCACACTCACTAAGCCTGCATCTCCATCCAACATCACTCAACATATCAAGCCAGGAAGCATCGTGCCCTTCCTTCATGAAAAAAAAAATATTTACAGATTAAACATTTTCTTTTTCCACATAGCAGTCAGTCGTTGTTTTTAGTTTGTTTCTTTCTCTTTTGCATGCTCACTACTGCATCTCTATCCTCCTCACTCACAACATATTCCAAAGCCAACAAACATATATTCCCTGCCTTCACAAACAAGAATAATACAGATTAAACTTTCTCGTCCTTCATATTGCAATTCGTTTTTTTTTTTTCCTCTCTTGTGATTTAAGTATTGCATATCAAACACTATCTGGAGTTCAACAAACAGGAAGTTGCAAATTAAATTTCTCGTTTTCACATGCATTTAGTTTTCTCTTCATTTCTCCGGTAATATAAAAAAAAATGTATCAAGAATCTAACACACAAGCACAGTTACAAATTAGCTTCTCTATTTCCATATGATGTTTTCTTTTTCTAACGAAACATTAGTGGATTCCAAACAACGTATCTATAATTTAACAAACAATAATAGCTGCAGATGAAACAGTCGCCTTTTCTTCTCTGCAAGCACGAGTAGTGAAGTGATATTAAACAACATCATACCTACAACATAACAAACAAGAATAGTTACTACACTTTGACTTTTCACCTTTTCTATCCCCTTGTTTGTTTTTCTTTATTTAGCATTTTACCTAGCCCTTTCTCTATCTTGTTAGTAGCTCAGTGAGACTCGTACAGGAAAAACAAAACAAAAAAGCAGTGAAATACATGTAAAAACAACGCACCCAGAACATGCCTACGATATTATTGTTACTTAAAATCCTTAGCAATCTATAATGACATAAATCTCGGCAGTGCTATGAAGCGAAATGCAACATGACACGAGTAACACACCGAGCAGGAGAAGGAGGAGGAGGAGGAGGAGGAGGAGGAGGAGGAGGAGGAGGGAGGAGGAGGAGAATCGTCTGTAAGTCTTGTAATGGAAAGGTCATCAGTTTTAGGAGTCGTCGTGTTCCCGCTCTAGGTGATGTCAGAGATTGAGAGCCGTGGTGATCGGTGAGGAGGAGGAGGAGGAGGAGGAGGAGGAGGAGGAGGAGGAGGAAGAGGAGGAGGAGGAGGAGGAGGAGGAGGAGGAGGAGGAGGAGGAGGAGGAGATAAAGCGAGCAATGGCGGCAGAGATGTGAAGGAAGGAAGAGGAGCAGAGCAGAGGACAGGGTTTAAGAGGAAAGCAGTGACGGAAGGAAGGAGAAAAGTGGAGAGAGGAAGCAAGAGGAGGAGGAGGAGGAGGAGGAGATGGAGACGTTGGAGAGTATCATTAGTGAAGTTGAGGGGATGAAGTTGTTGGTGATGGTGGTGGTGGTGGTGGTGGTGGTGGTGGTGGTGAAGGGTAAGGAGACAGTGGGGATAGGAGGGGGTGATTGGGGTGGGGTGTGGGGAGGTGCAGGGGCGGGGGCGAGCCAGGCAGGTCCTCCAGTGGGTCAGTAGGCTAAGCGGTAAGCCACCTGCACCTGAGCCGCCCCTTCGAGCTACAGATGGAGAAGCTGAAGGAAGAGAGAGAGAGAGAGAGAGAGAGAGAGAGAGAGAGAGAGAGAGAGAGAGAGACTTTGATGGGCGCCGCCGCTGAAGTCACTGACATCACCCACCACTGTCACTGTTACCACCACTATTACTACCAATATCATCACGACCACTATCACCACCACTGTCACCCAAATCATCATCACCTTCACCACCACTGTATTCTTTCTCTTCACGTATCATGGCCGCCACTATCATTGCCATCATCACAATCACCACAATCTTCATTTTCATTGTCATTATATTGCAATCACCACAGATACTTTTATCACTTCATCACCATCACCAACATTACCAGTTCATCACCATCACCACCACTATAACTTTCAACACAACTCTTATTTCACCACCACCACCTACAATAATTTCACCACTCATGTTATGTCACCACCACCACAACAAAAGTATCTACTATGAACACACCATCTTACAAAACACAGTCACCACCATCACCACCACTATAACGACCCTCACCATCACCACCACTACCAGCACCACCACGACTCAAGCACAACTGACCGACACCACCACCACATCTTCATCACACATTAGACAAAAAAAAAAAAAAAGAATAAAGATAGAAAAAGAGAGATAAAGATGAAGAAGCAGCAACAAGTTTACACACACACACACACACACACACACACACACACACACACACACACACACACACACACACACACACACACACACACACCACAAGAGTAAAGATTTAAAGTTAGCTCTCTCTCTCTCTCTCTCTCTCTCTCTCTCTCTCTCTCTCTCTCTCTCTCTCTCTCTCTCTCTCTAATTCAATTTTGTTGTATTTTTCTTCTTGTGATGATTTCTGTATGTAAATTTTCTGTTTTTTTAGTATTCTCTCTCTCTCTCTCTCTCTCTCTCTCTCTCTCTCTCTCTCTCTCTCTCTCTCTCTCTCTGGATAGGAAATCATTAGCCCAGTCCTCCACACCTGGCCGGAAGTGAATCTAATTGACGCTTTTGACAGGAAAACGAATCTATATAACTGGAAATAATGGCTAAATGAAGAAAACGTGACGAGAGAGAGAGAGAGAGAGAGAGAGAGAGAGAGAGAGAGAGAGAGAGAGAGAGAGAGAGAGAGAGAGAGTATATCTACACGTGTTTCGGAATGTCATGTTCACTCTACCAGCTAAACAAACACCAGTGAACATTGGCAGGCCGTGTAAATCCCTGGCAATGACCGATCTAGGACTGCCTATTCGATGACGCAGCGCACGAGAACACGGGATCAAGGGAACACTGGAAGATAAGACAGGGACACAGGAACACGGGAACACGAGGCATGACAACATAGGGTAAACAGGAACATGGGGAAAAGAACACACGAACAAGGAAACAGGGAGACGCGAACACAGGGAGATGAGAACACAGAAACATGGGAACACAGGAACACGGGGACAAGAGGACACAACACAGGGAGACTGGGATATGGAAACACGAGAACACGGGGAGATTAGGACACGGAAAAAACACGGAGACACTGGAATATAGAAACACAGGGAGAATAACACAAGAATACACAGAGACACAGGAACACGAGAACACGGACACGCAGGGACACTCAGACAGAAAGAGGAATGAAATGAAGACTAGACAAAAAAAAGGAAATGAAAATAAAAAGAAACGATAGAGGGAAACAATGAACGATAATGAAAAAAAAAAAAGACAAGGTAAAAGAAATTATGTGAAAACAAACTCAATTTTCCGCTTGAGGGAGAAACTAGCAAAATGATGAAGTGAAATTAATACAAAGTGTCGGAACAAGGATACGAGGAAGAGAAAAAAAGCAAGGATAAAGGCAAAGAAGAAACAAGATAAAACAGTGAGAGATAAAAGGAAATGAGAAAGAGAGACATGAAAATGTTATAAAGTGTAAACAAAGGTGGCAAAACGATAAAATAATAAAAGTTTGAGCCCAACAGCAAACAGATTATCAGAGAACAAACTTAATTTTCAGCTTAAGAGGTTGAACTAAGAGATGACTAACTGACTAAAACATCAAAATAGAAACAGAGCGGCAAAACAAGGAGAAGGTGTCTTGACACTTCATCTAATACTTTCACTACCAATTTCTGCAACATTCGTGGCCTTCGTTCTAATTTTCAATCTGTGGAACACCACCTCTCCTCTACTAAACCTCATCTTCTCTTCCTAACCGAAACACAGTTGTCTGTGACTACTGACAGCAGCCCCTTTTCTGTTCCCTCCTACTTGCTCTATCCTCATTTTCAATCCAAAGCTGGATGTTGCGCATACGTGCGTAACGACACCACTTGCTCTCGTGCCCACAATCTTGAATCTTCAGAATTTTCTACCATCTGGCTAAGACTTCAATGTCACTCTCTAACTAAATTCATCTGTGCTGTATACCTCTCACCTAATTCCTCTGACTATGTAAAATTCTTTGACTATTTGACTTCCAAGGTGGAGCACATCTTATCTCACTTTCCTTTTGCTGAGATCTCCATTTTAGGGATTTCAATGTTCACCACCAGCTTTGGCTTTCATCTTCTTTCACTGACCAACCTGGTGAACAAACCTTCAACTTTGCTATCCTTCATGACCTAGAGCAGCTAGTGAAGTTCCCTACCCGTATTCCTGACCGCCTTGGAGACACGCCCAACATTCTTGATCTTTTCCTAACCTCCAACCCTTCTGCTTACTCTGTTAAACTTTCCTCTCCGTTGGGCTCCTCCGACCACAATCTAATTTCCGTTACCAGTTCTATCACTCCAGTGCAGCCTCAGGACCCGCCTAAGCGGAGGTGCTTCTGGCATTTTAACTCTGCTAAGTGGGAGGAACTAAGGCAGTACTATTCTGATTTCCTTGGGATGATTATTGTTTTCATGTCAGAGATCCTTCTCTTTGTGCCGAGCGCATAACAGAGGTGATTATCTCTGGCATGGAGCTATACATTCCTCATACTTTCTCTAACCCTAAAGCTAAAAAGCCTTGGTTTAACTCTGCTTGTTCTCGTGCTGTCAATGATAGAGAGGCGGCTCACAAACGGTTCCGTAGCCATCCAACTGCTGAAACTCATGCCCTATATATTTCTGCCCGTAATCATGCCAAATCTATTCTCCAACTTACTAAAAACTCTTTCATCAATAGAAAATGTCAAAGTCTTTCCAATTCTAACTCCTCTCGAGATTTCTGGCATCTAGCCAATAATATCTCTAACAACTTTACTTCTTCGTCTTTCCCTCCTTTACTTCATCCAGATGGCTCTACAGCTGTCTCTTCTTTTCTAAAGCTGAACTCTTCGCTCAAACCTTTGCTACCAACTCAACTTTGGATGATTCTGGGCATATTCCTCCTACTCCTCCACCCTCTGACTACTTCATCCCTAAAATTAAAATTCTTTATAAAGACGTTTTCCTGGCCCTCTCTGGCCTTGATTCTCGGAAGGCTTACGGTCCGGATGGAGTCCCTCCTGTTGTTCTCAAAAACTGTGCTTCCGAACTCGCTCACTGCCTGGTCAAACTCTTTCATCTGTGTCTCTCTACTTCTATTTATCCTTCTTGCTGGAAGTTTGCTCACATTCAACCTGTCCCTAAAAAAGGTGACCACTCCAATCCTTCTAACTACCGCCCTATAGCTTTGATTTCCTGCCTTTCTAAAGCCTTTGAGTCTATCCTTAATAGGAAGATAATGAGGCATCTATCAGCTCACAACCTTCTCTCTGATTGCCAGTATGGTTTCCGTAAAGGCAGATCTACTGGTGATCTTCTTACTTTCCTAACTGAATCTTGGTCATCCTCTTTTAGGGACTTCGGTGAAACCTTTGCTGTCGGCCTTGACATATCGAAAGCCTTCGATAGAGTCTGGCACAAATCTTTAATTTCTAAACTACCCTCCTACGGATTCTATCCTTCTCTCTGTACCTTCATCTCCAGTTTCCTTTCCGATCGTTCTATTGCTGCTGTAGTAGACGGTCACTGTTCTTCCCTAAAACTATCAACAGTGGTGTTCCACAGGGTTCTGTCCTATCACCCACTCTCTTTCTATTATTCATCAATGATCTCCTAAATCTGACTCAATGCCCTATCCACTCCTATGCTGATGATACCACCCTGCATTATTCAACAGCGTTCAACAGACGCCCAACCCAACAACAATTAAATGACTCAAGGCGAGATGCTATAGGACGCCTAACTTCTGATCTTTCACTTGTTTCTGATTGGGGCAGAGAAAACCTGGTTTTGTTCAATGCCTCAAAAACTCAATTTCTACAACTATCTACTCGACATAACCTTCCAGACAACTATCCTCTCTTCTTCAATAACACTCAACTTCCCTCTCCTCTACATTAAACACACTCGGTCTATCCTTCACTAAAAATCTAAACTGGAAATTTCACATCTCTACTCTTGCTAAATCAGCTTCCAAGAAGTTAGGTGTCCTATGGCGTCTTCGTCCATTTTCTCTCCCTCCCAGCTGCTTGCTCTGTACAAGGGCCTTATCCGCCCGTGTATGGAGTATGGCTCTCATGTCTGGGGGATCCACACACAGCTTTACTAAACAAGGTGGAATCTAAAGCTTTTCGTCTTATCAACTCTTCTCCTCTAACTGACTGTCTTGATTCTTTAAGTCACCGCCGCAATGTTGCATCTTTATCTGTCTTCTACCGCTGTTTTCATGCTGTCTGCTCTTCTGAACTTGCTAACTGCATGCCTTCCCCTCCTGCGGCCTCGCTGCACAAGACTCTCTACTTCTTCTCATCCCTATTCTGTCCATCTTCCTAATGCAAGAGTTAACCAGTATCTTCACTCCTTCATTCCCTACACTGGTAAACTCTGGAACTCTCTACCTGTGTCTGTATTTCCACCTGCCTATGACTTAAACTCTTTCAAAAGAGGAGTGTCAAGACACCTCTTACGTTAACTGGACCCTCCTTTTAGATTTTTTTGTTTTTTCTCTTTCTACTTTCCTCTTAACAGGGCCTGGCAACCAGCGGGATTTTTTTTTTCCAACACTTTGTTTGCCCTTGGCCAGTGCCCTTGTAATGTAAAAAAAAAAAAAAAAAAAAAAAAAAAATTTGAAGGAGAAAAGACCAAATTTAATGTGCATAGTAGAAACAAAGCTAAGGGAGGAGATCCATGTTATAGCTTTAAGGAAGAGAGATACAAAAGTTGGAGAAGAGACAGAAAGGGTAAAGGAGGAGGAGGAGTGCTAATAATGGTTTGTGATAATATATGTGTGGAGGAAGTGCACTATAGAGATGGCATGGCAGAAGTAGTGGGAGTAACAATCAAGACAGAAGAAATTAGAAAAAGGAAAATCATAGTTGTGCATGTGCCACCTAAGACAAATACATGGAGAACAGAATAACATAAGGAAATGCAAGGAGAGGTGATTAAGTGCTTTGATAATATCATAAGAAGAGTTGGAAAAATACTATTAATAGGAGACTTCAACTGCAAAAGAGTAAACTGGAAAGAGATGAAAGTAATGGGTAATGCTGGACAGTGGAGCAAGGAGATGTTACAGTTAACTATGGTGAATACATTGGATCAGCGGGTGGAGGAACCAGGCGCGGATCCAGAATATCTATTTGGGGGGGGCCCGCCGCCATCAAGATAGTGAAGACCAATGGATAGTGATTAGTGATGGCGGAGCATACAGTCGAGATTTTTAAAGGGGAGCGGAGATTTGGGGGCCTGGGCCCCTGGGCCCCCTGTATCCGCGCCTGGGAGGAACCAACACGGTATAGAGGGGAAGAAAATCCATCATTGCTTGACCTAGTATTCACTAAGATGTTGAAGTTCCCTCCCATCATACAATATCAGAGTCCAATGGAAGAAGTGACCTTGTAGGAAGAGGATGTGCTAAGATACTGGGAGGACTACAAAAAGTAGAGATTAAATTATGCAAGAGCAAATTTTGAAAAAAGTAAAGACAATTTTTTGTTGGCATTGAATGGAGGAACATTATGAACAGAAAGACAGACCAAGGAAAATATAAACTATTGCTACAGAAGTATAATGAGGGAATGAGGAAATACATACCAATCCATAGAGTAAAAAAAAGTATACAAGCTTGGTACAATGCCAGATATATAAGCTAAAAGGATAAAGCTTGGAAGAAACTCAAAAAGCAGATAAATGAAAGCAACAGACAGCAGTATAAGGATACTAGAAATGTATATATTTGAGTAAGGAGAGAGAAGAAAGAAACTTTGAGAAAGATGTGGTGTGGAAAAGCAAAGATGAACTCAAGCTTTTCTACAAGTAAGATGAAGAATAAGGAAACCATAGAAAAAAATAATTAAAGGAGAGAAAACATACCAAACAGCAAAGGAAATGAGTGAAATAGTGAATGAGAGTTTCAAAACTGTGTTCACTGAAGAAGAGGAGTTTACAGAACCAAATACGACATTGCATTGTCAGAGCTTGCAAGAAATCATAGTGCACAAAGAAGATATTGGACGACTACCAGAAAATTTAGATGTCAGAAAAGCGATGGAGCTGGATGGTGTGCCAGGCTGAGTACTTAAGGAATGTAAAGATCAATTGTTAGAACGAGTTTGGGAAATGGTTAAAAGCTCATGAAAAGAAGGGAGAGTACCACTGGAATTGAAGAGAGCTAACATAATCCTAATATTCAAAGGAGGAAAGTCAACAGACCGGTGTCACTTACATGTGTTGTGAAGATATGTGAAATTGTTATCAAAGAAAAATGGATATCTGGAAGAAGAATAAGTTATATCAAACAGACAATTTGTGTTCAGGATAGGAAGATCAAATGTGTCAGATTTAATAAGTTTCTACTCAAGAGTAGTAGAAGGACTGGAGAGCAGAGATGGATGGGTGGACACGGTATACCTGGACATAAAAAAAAGGCTTTTGATAAAGTCCCACATAGCAGACTACTTTGGAAGTTGGAGAACATAGGAGGATTGAGAGAAATTGAATAAGGGATTACTTAAAGGACAGAGAGATGAGAACTGTGTTCAGAGATACATACTCATCTTGGAATAAAGTAACAAGTGAGTGCCACAAGGGTCAGTGTTAGCTCCCATTATGTTTCAGGTATATGTAAATGACACACAGTATGGAGTGACCAGTTATATTGATTTGTTTGCTGATGATGCAAAATTGCTAAGAATAATCAAGACCCGAGAAGACTATTTACTGCTGCAGGAAGATATAGACAAAATTTATGAGTGGAGTAAGAAATGGAAGTTAGAGTTTAATGCCAAGAATGTCATGTAATGGAATTAAGAAAGAGTAAGAGAAGACCAGTATGGAACTATTTGATAGGAAAGGAACAAATAATGAAGACTAAAGAGGAAAAAGATCTAGGAGTGGTTATACAAGAAACTCTGAGCCCTGAAAAACACATAAGATATTTGGAACAATGTATAAAATGTTAACTAATATTAGGGTGGCATTTTAGTACTTAGACAAAGATATGATGAAAAAATTATTATAAGTATGATACGTCCACAGTTGGAATATGCAGCAGTGGTGTGGTTGCTGAACTTGAAAAACAATATAAGAAGATTAGAACAGATCTAGAGGATAGCTAGAAAGATGGTGCCAGAACTAAAGGACCTAACATATGAAGAAAGACTGAAAGAAATGAGACTGCCAACCTTACAAGATAGAAGAGAAAGAGGAGACCTAATAATATTGTATAAAATAGTTAATGGTATTGAAAAGATAGACAAGCAAGACCTGGTGCTGGTGATAGAAGCTGGAAGGACAAGAAAATATGCAAAGAAGATTAGGATGAGGCAGTGTGTGAAAGTTATTGGAAAATACAGTTTTCCACAGAGAATGGTTGAAAAGTGGAATGCATTGAATGTTGAAGTTGTTACAGCACATAATTTGCATAACTTTAAAGAAAAATTAGATAAGTGGAGATATGGAGACAGGACACTATGAGTCCCACTTAAACCATGTACAATACAACTAGGTAAATATTCACACACACACACACACACACACACACACACACACACACACACACACACACACACACACACACACACACACACACACACACACACACACACACAGATTGGGAGCTTTTGAGGAAGGCAAGAATAGACCATTAAAATTGAAACTAAAGTCTCAGGTGGCAGCGGAGGCCTTGTTGAGGAGGGCTTGGAAACTTAAGGACTCTGAGGAAACCAAAACAATTTACATAAGAAGAAATATGTCACAAGATGAGAGAATGAAGACGAAGGAGCTAGTATCTGAAGAGAAGGAGAGGAATGACGAAAGAACAGAGGAGGAAAAGATCAAGTTTTTTTGGAGGATGAGAAATGGGAGGCTAAAGAAGTGGTGGAGGCATTACATGGAAGAACGAGACTGGGAATGGAATAAAAGTGACTTACACGAACATAGATGGATTTCTGTCTAAGAGGCTAGAATGTATGGATTACCTAAGAAATAACGAACCGGACATAATGTGTGTAGTGGAAACAAAGCTAAGGCCCGAAATAAAGCTAGACTGGTTTGTTGTAAAACACTACAAAGTATGGAGAAATTATAGAAAAAATAAAGGTGGTGGTGGTATAATGGTTCTTACTAAGGAAGATCTGATAGTGAAGGAGGTGAACTATAGTAAGAGAAATGAGGAAGTGATAAGTATGCTTATAACAGATGGCAAGAGGGACATTAATATTATAACAGTATACATACCACCCAGAACCAGTGCTTGGGAATATGAACAGTACCAAATGGTGATGAGAAATACTCTAGACAGAATGAAGCAAGAACTCAACAGAAAGGATAGAGTGATGATAGTTGGAGACTTTAATTGCAAAGAAATAGTGTGGGAAGACTACGAAGTGGTGAAAGGTGGTGAGTGGGTAGAAGAATTGTTAAAGGTAGCAACAAATAACTTGATGGCGCAGTGGGTGAGATCACCAACAAGATGCAGGGGACAGGATGTTGCAGCAAGGTTGGATTTGGTATTTACCAGGGGAATCTCTCTAAAAGAGGAAATTGAACATGATGTAAAAAAAAAAAAAAAAAAAAAAAATACAAACTCATCACCACCTCCTGCCCCCCCAAAAAAAAAAAAATCGATCAGAAGACAAAAGCAAAGGAATGGCGCGAAAACAAACAATCTGCAGTTTAGAGTGGCAAACTAACAAATCAAATTAAAACCAGATGACGACAAATAAAACTGGTACAAGGAAAAAAGAAAATCACTGAGGTGGTAAAAACGACCAGAAGCAAAACAATTACATGGCTTGAAGATACGAGCGTAGAGTCGGTGTGAAAACAAAGAAATTAAATGAAAACAAGGTACCAATGAAAGGAAATGGCATGGGTGAGAAAGATTAAAATAGTGATCATTTAATACGGTAAAAAAAAAAATTGTTTGAAGGAAAATAATTTGACTAAAAAGGGAGACAATTTAGGGGTGACTAAATGACAAATGATATAAAAACAAGGTAACGAAATAAGGAAACGCTCGAGGAAAAATGTTAAAAGTGACAAATATAAAAGTGACAAAACTAACAAGAAATAATGGTTTGAAGTCAGTGGTATGGAAATGGCGTGAAAACTCTGCATTTTTAGGTCAAGGAAGAAAACATAAGGAAGAGAAGATGAGAATTAGAAACAAATGATTAGGAAATAAGTTGGAAAAGATGACAAAATAAATGAATAAAGAAATAAGTGAGGAAAAGAAAAACTATCCTTATAAAACTAAAACGCATAAAATAATAAATGGTCGGAAAAAAAAATTCACGACACAAAAAAAAAGTGAAAAAAAATCTCAAATAAACTACAAAGACAAGAGTGAGAAGGAAGAAAATAATTATCTTAAAAGAAAAAA
>NC_059302.1:11383526-11396026 GCF_017591435.1 Portunus trituberculatus | reverse complement strand
ATCAAAAGTTTTTACCTAAAGGATATGTATTCCAGATATTATAATGGTAGAATCACTGAGGAAGATTTCAAGATTGTTTACGAGAAGGTTAATTTTGGATTAAAGAAGAACGTAGCTCTTGGTGAGAAAATAATATAAGAAAAAGTAACAATAATTAAAAAAAATAAAGTGAAGTAAATAATGACGAAACTTCGACTGAAATTCACTAAAATATAAAGATTTTGCATATGCTAATATCTTCTACTTTTATGAACTTTATGAATTTAATATCAGCATGTAAAGGTTCTTCCTACAGCGATACCACGTGTTAAGTATGGCAGCATCAATCTAAGAAACATTGTTAAAAAACACACAATCACTCAGATGAGAGCCCATTAACAAACCGTGGGTTCATGGAGGTGGGCTGGCCAGGTGCTCATGTTGCAAGCTGATGGGAGAGTTGTACTACAAATATCCATCTCTTTAATTGTTTTTACTCCCTGGTGATGCAAAGCACAATTTCCTAAATCCTGGTGGTCAATAAAACACATTCCAATGGAGGATTCTCTCCTAACGCCAAGCAAACAACAAACATAAACGTTCCTCATTAACTCCAAACGTTTCCCCACAAAGCCTCATCGGCCTCAAGTCGTGTAGCACTTTAGCGGGTTATATCGTATATATTACATATCCCACTAAAAATCCGATTCCCAAAAAAGGTTCAAAAGTGTTTCTCAAAAATTAAAAGATAATTGTTGCAAACGCCCCACTTGAAAAAAAGTTAAAATTATAGGAAAGGAGAAAATGCAGAAGTTGGATGGGAGTTCCAGAATTGACCAGCAATAAGGATGAATGAGAGTACTAGTTAGCTCCTGCATTAAAGAGATGGACAAAATAGGAGTGAGAGGAAGAAGAAAGTCTTAGGCAGCGAGGCCACGGGAGGAGGGGGAGGTATGCAGTCAGCAAGATCAGAAGAGCAGATAGCATGAAAATAGCGATAGAATATAGCAAAAGATGTAACATTGTAGCGATGAGAAAGAGGATGAAGACAGTCGGAGGAGAGGAGTTGATAAGACGAGATGATTTTGATTCCAACCTGACTAAAAGAGCGAATGGAGCTGGGGAGAGCTGAAAAAGGGAGACGACTCATAACGACTAACTTCATAGAAGGTGCTTTAGCTACTAATGAGATGAATAGGTTCCAGTTTACATTATCAGTATAAGACAGACCGGACCGAAGATGTTCAGTGTAAAAGAGGGGACAGTTTAGTGTCAGAGTAATCTAGAAAGTTATATTGAGTCAATAGATGGAGGAATTGAGTTTTTGAGGCATTTAACAATACTGAGTTCGTTCTGCTCCAATCAAAAGTTTACAAAGATCCGAAGTGAGGCTTTCTGTGGCTTCCCTGAGTGATCTGTTTACTTCCTGAAGGGTTGATCGTCTCTGAAAGGACGTGGAAAAGTGCAAGGTGGTATCATCAGCGTGGAAGTGGATAGGACAAGTTTGGTTTAGATCATAAATTAATAGTGGTAGAAAGAGAATGGGTAACAGGACAGGACACTAAGGAACACTACTGTTAATAGACTTAGAAGAACAATGACCATCTACACAGCAGCAATACAACGGTGAAAGAAGAAACTCAAGATGAAGCTACAGGGTGAAGGATAGAAGCTGTGGGAAATTCAACTCACGACCAGCGAAGTCATCCTTCACAAACATCATTTCCTTCATTTGAGTAAATACTTCGGCTTATTTAATGTTTCTCATTGTTACTCACGCATCTGCTTTTCCTGGAACGTTCACCGAATATAGAAACAGGGACGTATGTAATGATTACTATTTTATCCGGGAATAAATACGAAACAGATTAAGAAATGGGAAAGGACTTTTTGCTGTTAATTATCATACGTCATAATGCACTTATTCATGGCGGTGATGCCTTACTTGTAAGTCCAGCAGCATCGTGTCACGCAATCTTAGCTGGAGCAAGTAATCCATGATGGACAGTGGTGGACTCTTGTGAGACTCATGTTCTTGAAGTTTACGATAGCGCTTCGTTTGTAAGATTTCATTGCTTCATTTGTAATATCTCGTATCATTTGTACTATCGCGTTGCTTTATTTATAGTGTTCTATGCTTTATTCGTAATGTCTCCTTACTTCGTTTGTAATGTTAAATAATTAGTAATCATTTTGTGGTTACATAAATACGAGTATATATGTAAATATTACTACACAATTATCTCTTATATAAATAACTCTTATCAACTATCCATAACCACTTAACTATTCTTACTTGGCACTATTAAAATATTTATAAAGTTCTGCTACACACGCTATTACTCACAAAAGGTGTAGGGGAGTTTTTGGAGATCAAAGCTTTGTGAGAGACTATCAAAAGCTTTTAGTATGTCTAACGGAACTGCAAAATTTCACCAAAATCCCTAAAAGAGGATGACCAAGACTCACTAAAGAAAATGAGACCACCAGTACAGAAGCCTTGACGGAAGCCATACTGACAATGAAGTACCGCAACATAAACTCAAAGATACAGACAAGGCATGAAAAGCATAACAAAAAGAAACAAATTACTAAGGCCAAGGAGAAATGAATTTAGGCAGACAAGGGAGGCAGGAACAGAAAGAAAAAATATGAATGGCTATATATACACGAATACGGATCACAAAGAAGAGAGCGTAGTGAAACTGTTTTACAACAATGATAGAGAATTAATAGAATGCTGGAGAGCAGTGGGAGATGAAACGTTCAGGATCATCAGAAATGGTTAATCCAAGCAGGACACGCCAGTCCCGAGTGAACCAAGAGCCAGACAATCGAGCAAATAACAGCGTCACCAACACTAACACTGTTCACTACAATAATAGACGCCATAAACACTTTACACCACCACGGAGCACATTGCGCGCCGAACAAACACAACTTAACAAATTGACTGCCAACACATCGTGGGACAACTGCAAATCATAAACAAATTTTATACCAAATGTGGAAAGGAAGAGAAAAAAAATGTCCAACTACAGGAAAGGAAAAAAGGTGAACACCGATCTGGAGCTGTGGCGTTGAAAAGGCGAGGGTTCCGCCTATACATCTATATCTACACGCATCATTATAATACACAGTTATGAAGTGAAGCAAGGATAACAAGCAAAGATACACAGATACACCACATACAACTTGAATACTTATAACAAATTACACGACGAAGTGTAATCTCATCCCAACCCAACATTAGCCACAGAATAACACCACTTCACTGCAGATATTCGTCAAGTAACAACAGAAACCACCACAAGACCAATCAATATAGCCACAACCTACCTTCCCACCGCACACCTTTCCCTACAATACCACATGTTCACAGATCAGCCTCAAATAACATACCACATACACATAGGAGACCTGAACGCCAAACACCACACACTGGGAACCACATAGTACAGTAACACAGTCAGGAAAGGCATCAAACTACTAATAGACGATAATAACCCACGATGCACAGGTCCAGACGTTCTATCACATAAATATAACTAACAACAAAACACCGCCAGACATAACATTAACATACAAAAGAATATACCACAGCAACGTATCCCAACAAGGGCCAAACACAGCGCCAGGTCACATACCAATCATCTTCACACTTATAACCTAATCCTTAAAATACCAACACAACTAAAACAGAACACCAGGAACATATCAGTAAAAAAAGATAGCATACCAATTATCTTCACACCCAAAACCTCTACTTAAATACCAGCACCACTAAAGCATCACACCAAGAGCATAGAAGTATTAACACAGGGAAAACAATGCTGAGTCATGGAGGGAGGTGGAGGAAATGCACAAGGAAATAGACACATGGTATACAATCATCATAGAGCACATGGAAATAATATATATACCAACAACTAATCAGCATTGTACAAAATCATCACAGAATACATGAGGAAATACATATATACCAGTAAAACATAATGTCTAGAACATAGAAATAACTTATCACATAGCAATAATCTTCACACTTAAACCTAAGCCACTAAAATACCACCGCCACTAAAGCACAGCATCAAGAGCGTAGAAGAGCATATCAACACAGGGAAACAATGCTGAATGATAGAGGGAGGCGGAGGAAATACACAAGACAATACATATATGGCACAAAATCATCATAAAGCACATGGAAACAACCAATCAGAAAACAGAACACAAAACAGCCTTAAACTTAACCATGAAAACATACAATGGTTTATAAGAAATACACACACACACACACACACACACACACACACACACACACACAGAACAAAAGAGCCCTTGTGTCATGCCTGCGTGTATGCAGAGGGCTAAACGAAACGAACTAAATGGGCCCATCTCGTGGCTGCAGGGGGTCCCTTCAGGAAGGGAGTGCCACCAGTGTCCTGCAGCATGGCCATAGCGCGCGCCTCGTCCGGGTTGTCGGCACAAACAAAACCCTTTCCTCGCCGCCCAAGTCCACGAGGTCCAGCCACCCGGAGGTTCCCTCGCCCAGCTCACGCCAGATCACAGGGCTGGGGGATGCCACTGGCCACTACCCGATCCCAGTGCCTCGCCTTGCCAGCGGTCACTCTCTTGAAGAGAGCACGCCCTGTTCAGCAGACAAAAGCGGCTGGCTGGCTGCACCTCCTCCACGCCAGTCGCATCCTCCTCCAACTCGTGGCGCAGGAAGGCCGGCGAGGCGGCGGGTTCCCGGAACGCGGGTTGGCGCGCGCTACTTCCAGAAGTGAGGTGCTCTGAGGCCCACCGCCCCAATATTGAAGATAAAATGTTGCCACACTCAATGCATCAGGAAATCCTTCCACACTACACTACAAGACACATACCTTTACTATACTATACTGCTCGACAATCCATTCACACCAGACTCCATCACACAATACAACACAACACATTACACAACGTTGCACTGCACTCAGACAGTCCAGTGCTTCCCAGCCTTTCCTAAGTCCGTGCAATGGTAAGGAAGCTTTCGAGGAATTCTCAAAATTATTCTGGTTCTTCGTAACAAGACAATGTATATAAACAGCAGTGTCAAGTCTTTGTTTGAAGCACAGAGAATGGCTGCTCGCTCTTAACTAGTATAAACAACAGTGTTAAGTCTTTGTTTGAAGCACAGAGAATGGCTGCTCGCTCTTAAACAGTGTAAATATGTAGCAATGTTAGGTCTTTGTTTCAAACACAGAGAATGGCTGCTCGCTGCCCTGGTGGCCCTTTGTTATCCTATTATTTATGTTATGTTAGTATAAATAGCAGTGTTAGGTCTTTGTTTGAAGCAGAGAATGGTCCTCATTAATAACTAGTTGTTATAACAGGTTCTAAATGTATAATAAAACAGAATGCCACATGTCACACCTGTGATGAGCGAGTGTAGCATACTAATGTAATACGTATTGTAGGTACATGTCTAATAACAGTTTTGTGCTCTGCTCTGCGCTGGTGCATCGTCTGTGTCGCCTGAGTCTCAATCTGCACTAGGCCTTACGTCTGGACAGAGACTGAAGCAGCCAGTCAATAGAGCGGAGTCCTTAGTGTACACTCCTGGTAATGAAATGAGTGTCTTGTTGAGGCTGGCTTCACACGAGAGACAACAGGAGGATATACAACAGGAGGACAAGAACTGGATGACATAACATAATAGAAAAAGGAGGACAGGAAGAGGAAAGGCAAGGAACTTAACAAAAAACAGAACATGGACTGGGGTGAGGAAATAACAAGAGAACAAAGAGACAGAGAACATAACAAGGACTGGTAAACCTAACTGGAAAACAGGAACAGGGAACATTACAAAGAGATCAGAGAGACTATGTGAAAAAAAAGATAAATAAGTGCACAAGAGTTATAAAGAACGCGGCAGAACAGAAGGGAATGATGAGAACGAAGAACATGAGAGTGGAAGGACAGGAGGACATGAGTGGAGGACAGAAGCTGAAGGACTTAAACAAGGACGTGAGGGAAGGACAAGAGAGAAAGATAAGGGAGGGACAGGTGTGTGGGAAGAGGGAAATGAGGCAATATGAGAGAGAGAGAGAGAGAGAGAGAGAGAGAGAGAGAGAGAGAGAGAGAGAGAGAGAGAGAGAGAGAGAGAGAGAGAGAGAGAGAGGAAAACAAGAAAGAAAGAGGAGGAGGAAGAAAAAAAAGTGTCTGGAGACGAAGACAAGAGATGAGTTTTCAGGAATATAAAATCTCTCATGAAATTTGCCTTTCTCTCCAATGACATGAAGTGTGCTGAGTGTGTTTAAATAGTGAGTGTGTGTATGTGTGAATGTGTGCATGTATGCCTGAAATGTCATCCACTAGAGCAGAATGCAAGAGTGATAAGACGGCGGAGTGTTTGAGAGTAAGGGTGAGTGGTAGGAAAGAGAGAGAGAGAGAGAGAGAGAGAGAGAGAGAGAGAGAGAGAGAGAGAGAGAGAGAGAGAGAGAGAGAGAGAGAGAGAGAGAGAGAGAGAGAGAGAGAGAGAGAGAGAGAGAGAGAGAGAGAGAGAGAGAGAGAGAGAGAGAGAGAGAGAGAGAGAGAGAGACAGACAGACAGACAGACAGACAGACAGACAGACAGACAGACAGACAGACAGACAGACAGACAGACAGCTAGACAGCTAGACAGATAGACAGACAGACAGACAGACAGCTAGACAGACAGACAGACAGATAACAGTAGCAATAATAATAAACCACCATCACCACAACCACCACCACCACCATCACCACCACCACCACCACCACCAACAACAACAACAACTACAACTACCCACGCCTCCCTCCACTGCCTATCCAGCGAGTCACACACCTGCTGGCCAAACAAACCTGCTCACGATAAAATTAACTAAAACCAAACAAGTCAATCACTACAAACAAACGCACGAACAAACTACCACATTAATTAATATGATCGACAGGTATAAGAAATTTCAGCGCACAGGTAAGAGAGAGAGAGAGAGAGAGAGAGAGAGAGAGAGAGAGAGAGAGAGAGAGAGAGAGAGAGAGAGAATTGATTTTTCTTGCATTTTTAATCTTAAGTTTTTGTTGCTATTTAAAAAAAACTAAAATCTCTCTCTCTCTCTCTCTCTCTCTCTCTCTCTCTCTCTCTCTCTCTCTCTCTCTCTCTCTCTCTCTCTCTCTCTCTCTCTCTCTCTCTCTCATCTATCTATCTACAGTATATTTCATCTATCTATCTATCTCTCAGTTTACAGATGAAAAAAGAAAGTAAAATAAAAAAGCAACATAGATTGACCATATCTGTTCATAACAATTAACAACCAGAGAGAGAGAGAGAGAGAGAGAGAGAGAGAGAGAGAGAGAGAGAGAGAGAGAGAGAGAGAGACACACACACACACACACACACACACACACACACACACATCCATCAGGGCGCGGAAGACAGGCGGGCGTCACAGGAGAGCAGAGGCTGTGAGACCCATCAATGTTCCCTGGTCGTGTCGTGTCTGGCTCTTCCTCAGCCTGGCGGCGCGGCGGGGTCAAGGCGAGGCAGCACCAGGCGGACAACAC
Organism: Portunus trituberculatus; assembly: GCF_017591435.1. Classification (NCBI taxonomy): domain Eukaryota; kingdom Metazoa; phylum Arthropoda; class Malacostraca; order Decapoda; family Portunidae; genus Portunus; species Portunus trituberculatus. Next base: position 11,388,485 of record NC_059302.1, on the reverse strand, counting down.
ACCAGCTCAGCCGCCTCGCTCACTCACGGATGACAGTCACGCATATACATTATCTTTATGTGCTCCATATAGAATTTGTGACGAACGGGATAAATATTTCTTTTTTTTTTATTAATTTCACCATGTTTCGTGAATGGTTTTAGTAATAATATACCTTTTGTCATTTTCTTGATTTTGTTCTGTCGGATTACAATTTTGTTTATGTATGTTTATGTATTAATTTCACTTTGTTTCGTGAATAATTCTATCAATAATATACCTTTTGTCATCTTTTATTCTATTTTGTTGGACTTTAATTTCGTTTATGTATATGTTTGTAAAGTTGTAGTCACTAAATGTCTATCTATCTATTTAACTATCTATCCACCTATCTGTCTATGAAGGACACCGGCAAGCGCCACAAAAATTACAATGGCGAAATATCCGCTGAGGTGCCTGGCTATACAAAGGCAAAAACGTGAGTCTCGATAACCTTGTTTTTTAAGGATTTGTTTCTTTCCTAATTCTACACGCTCTGTCTCCATACCTTGCCCAATTACTTCTCTATAACATCTATGATATATTTTACATTATTTTCTTATATCTTGTATACTATAACACATTCCTTATATAAGGAATATGTTATGATATACAAGATATAAGAAAATAATGAAAAATATATCATATATAAGGAATGTGTTATAACCTAGCCTAACTTAAACCTATCTCCTGAAGTCAATTATTTCATGCAGTCTTTCTCTGTACCCTGCATACTTGCCTCTACATTTTATAACATGACTTCCACTTCACTCTGTCCTACACTATTGTCATTATGTCTACAACTTACCTTAACTTATACTAACCTAACCTAACTTAAACCTATCTCTGTCACTCTGTTTCTACACTCTATTTAGGTAGACGGACGGGTGAACAGACACTGAGAGGCAGACAAGAAGAACAGGGAAGGGCCCATGAGGTCACAAAACAACAAACGTACTAACCATTGAACAGAGGAACAGACGAATGGACAGACAGAATGACAGGCGAACAAATGGACAGGCACATAGAAGGGAGAAACACACAGGCGAAGGCAAAAGAGGATGAATTAAGAGATACACAGGAGTAGAGAGAGAGAGAGAGAGAGAGAGAGAGAGAGAGAGAGAGAGAGAGAGAGAGAGAGAGAGAGAGAGAGAGAGAGAGAATGTTTGTCTGTGTGTGTGTGTGTGTGTGTGTGTGTGTGTGTGTGTGTGTGTGTGTGTGTGTGTGTGTGTGTGTGTGTGTGTGTGTGTGTGTGTGTGTGTTTCGTCGTCTTCCATTACTACGCTGAATGCTCCCATGAATTAGCGAGGAGCAGCAGCAGGAGCAGCAGCGGGTCGGTGAAGCAATCTGGGATCTGGGACAGCCCGTCAGTTCTGTACCAGCAAGATAAAAGATCCATTGAAGAGAGAGAGAGAGAGAGAGAGAGAGAGAGAGAGAGAGAGAGAGAGAGAGAGAGAGAGTCACGTAGATGTTACTAAGATGAATGTCGGTTGAGATAAGAGTAATAGTTGACAAGACTCGAGTTGAAAGCACTTTTTGGGTATAAATCTTTTCTCAGTTGCTTTCATCAAGATCCCTTTTAAAAGATCCATTGCCGAGGAGAGAGAGAGAGAGAGAGAGAGAGAGAGAGAGAGAGAGAGAGAGAGAGAGAGACGAAAAGTATACGAGAAAGCAAGATAGAAAGAGAGATTAATATCAGTTTACCAAAATAGACTTGAAAGTACTTAGGGAATAATTCTAACTTAGTACTTTCAAATGGCACTCCGACGCTTTCAGACACAAGTAACAAGTCGAAATGGCTGAGCGAGGAAGATACAGGAGGCATTTATGGTTGTGTGGAGAGTGCATGGCCGGGAACACTGGTTTGTTTGTTCTCTCGAAGTGTGTGTGTGTGTGTGTGTGTGTGTGTGTGTGGTGGTGGCATAGCAGGCGTTCTCAAGCAGTTACCAAGTACTCACTCGCTCGACAAGGCAATTGCGGTAAGGTTATGAGACGTGGAGAAAAAAATAGAAAGGAAAACAGTAAAAAAGAAAAGGAAAAGAGTGTGCTAAGAGTGGCTGAAAGTGATGATAAAGAAAATACATTAAGACTGCGATAGGTAATGAAAAGAGGAATTCTGAAGTGAAGAGGAAAAAAAGAATTATGGCGAATCGAGGTAAGGAAAATAATTGCAATAATCAAAATGCGGTATCATATCATTGAGGAAAAGGAAACCATGAAAAAGCTTAGGAATGAGTAAAAATGTATGGATAGTTAATGCGTTATAGAAGGAATAGGAAATGGCAAACAGAAAAAGAAAAAGTAAAGGAAATGTTTTGTGGATATGGGGTAAAAAAAAAAAAAAAAAGTAATAATGATAATATTCAAATTGAGATAAGATTCTGATACGAAGAAAATGAAAAGAAAAATATGAAAAGGCAAAATAAAAGGACTGTGCCAAAAGGGAACGATAGAAAATAAGATAAAAGACAAAAGAAAAAAAGCGAAAAAACCAAGTAAAGGAAAAAAAAAAGTGTCGATGTGAAAAAGTAATTATTTAATAAGGTAATAAAGACGTAGTAAAATCAATGAGGTTATGATACACACAGGAAAAACAGCAAAGGAAAACAGGAATGAAGGAAAATGTTGGGAAGGTACCTAATATGCTGAGGTAGAATAAAGAAAGTCAAAATTAAATGCGTTATGATTACGATAGATAGTAGAAAATAAGACAATAAATAACGAAGAGACAGAGAGAGAAAAGGAAATAAACCGATAAAGCTCAGAAAAAATTAGGAGTGTAAAATAAAAGGAAGAGGAAAAGAAAACAACGCACAGAATTAAGAAAAGAAGAAAAACTAATGTGATACGCGAGAGCTAAGATGAAAAAAGAGGAAAAGAGGAAAGAAAAAAGACGAAAAACTTGACACGGATGAGTAAAAAAAATAGAGAAAAAGTTATATTCAAGAAATTTTAAAACACAAAAATAACAACGAAGGAAAATTAAGTAAACATAGACACTGTTGAATAAAAAACAAAGAAAATTTAAAAGAAAAGTTAAATCGAATGTAAAAGAAAAAAAAAGAGAGAAATGAAAAATGTATAGATAAACATGGTAAAGGGGAACAAAATTAAACACAGAAAGAAAACAAAACAAAACAAAAGAAATAAAGAAAAGTTAGTGACACAGAAGAGAAAAAGAAACAAACTCAAGCACAACTTTGAGATAAATCGAAAAAAATAAAAAGGAAAAGAAAGAAAACAGTGAAGATGCAAAGCCAAAACGCTAAGTAATAACAAAGACGAAGCAAATGAAGGACAATTGTGAGGCTTAAAAATGACGAAGATGACGAGGAAACAGTAAAAAAGGAAATAATGTTATAAAAGAGAAAAAATCTTCATATATTTAGAATCTTTCGGTAGTAGTAGTAGTAGTAGTAGTAGTAGTAGTAGTAGTAGTAGTAGTAGTAGTAGTAGTAGTATATGAAATAATGTTGAATTAATAACGTGTTTGATTCCAATGTGTGTGTGTGTGTGGGGAGTGTGGAAGTGTATGTCTAGTATGTCTATTATCTTAACATTTCCACTTGTATGTACACAGCTGTCTCTGAATCAGGGAGCAAAAATGATGAACGTGTATGTGCTCATATATATATATATATATATATATATATATATATATATATATATATATATATATATATATATATATATATATATATATATATATATATATATATATATATATATATATATATATGCTATATACATACATACATTTAAAAACATTTCTCGTCCTGTCAATAAATACCCAAAAGGGAAAGTTAAGGGAATTACTTCCTTGAATAGCGATAAAGAAATAATGGAAAAATAATAATAATATAAAATCTCTACAAAGCCAATAGCAACATGAATACCCCAAAAATAAAAATAAAAATTATCTCGAATAGTGATAGAGAAATAGAAAATAAGAGAACAATAGGAAAATAATGTAGACTAAAGGAAATACCAACATATCAGAATCAGTGTGTTGGACTTGAGGAAAACTTTACGGGAAGACAAGGAAGGGAGTGTTGAGACAGTCTGTGCTGCTCAACATCACACTATTTTCAAAGGCCACTGAGATGATTAGCCAGCTACACTGTTTTAGTCATTTGTTTGTTTCATGTGTGATGAAGAAGCCAATCAAAAAATAAAAAAAAAACAAATAAAAGACGATGAGTTACCGCTGATAGTAAAGAAAAGAAAATTGATAAATAGAATAAAATAAAAACAAGCGACCTTTAATAGGACGGTTTCAGAAAGAGACACTTCCTTGATTACTGTAGATATTTTTCATGTAGGGAATACCAGGCATACCACGACAACCACTTGTTGGTTCCCTTATTTCTCCTAATATTCCCTTCTAAAATACAAATCACATTAAGAAATCAAACCTTATCCTGTCACAACACTCCTTAAAAACCTGCAGTGTACATCATTTCCCTACATTTCCCCTAATATTCCCTTCAGTTACACAAAACACACCAGGAAACCAAACCTTCCTTCACAACACTCCTTAAAAATTTGTAAACTTTCTTTTTCCCTTATATCTTTCCTATCATTTTCTTCTAATACACAAAACCTTCCAGCAAAACAAACCTTAACTAAAAAAGTTTCTCTTACATTTCTCCCTCAGTCCCTCTCCTTTCACACACACACACACACACACACACACACACACACACACACACACACACACACACACACACACACACAGCCAATCAAAGCACCGTCATCACATAATTAAACACGCCTCAAAAAAAAAAAAAAAAAAAAAAAAAACACGACCTACAAAACCCAAAGATGCATTCTAACCCGGTCTTGAATATCACCATGTTTGTTTACACTGAGTCGAGCTGCACCCTCCCGCTACCGAGGTGAAGGCTGACCGAGCGTGCCGCGTCACTCCCTCACACTCCC
>NC_059302.1:11326026-11371026 GCF_017591435.1 Portunus trituberculatus | reverse complement strand
TGCAGTGATATAGTCAAATTTTCAGTTCAGTGGTATGCTTATCTAAAATTGGGCATTTTTTCATAGTTTCCCCTTCTAGCTCTCAGTTCCAGAATTGACTAGTGAAGCAATTTGTCAGGGAAAACATCAAGAATGAGGATCTAAACTACAAAGTACAATTTTAATTATGTAAACTAAACCCTAAGGGGTTTTAAGGACTATTGTCCACGGTCAGGAAGGGCATCCACTCGGGGCACCATTTGATAGATTAGGAGAACCCGAGCATAAAACAAGAAAAAAAAATTTACCCACACCTCGTTCTGAACAGCGTACCTGGAGCGGATACGAGCAGTGAATCACGAAATAGTGGACAAGGTGCTGCAGGTAAACTACGAGGAGCACGACGAGAATTCCACCACCTTCGACACCAATTCCACCAATACCAACGCCTGCTACCTGCCGGAGAAGCGCCTGGCTCCTCTGTTCCACCAGCAGACACTCCTCCTCCTCCTCCTAAAGACACTACCACAGTCCCTGGAGGAGGTGGAGGAGGCCACGTGGAATCCAGAGATCACCGACTACATCTTCAGACCAGAGAGTGAGTCACGGAGCACGCACGGGCGGCGGGGTGAGGGCATGAGTGAGTTGCGGGGTGAACGGAAGGCGAGGTGAGGGGATGAGTGATTCACGGGGCATGTGGATGTCATTACTTGTGGTCTTCACGCATCAATTCCTGACAACGACCTGAGCGAACTGTAACTCAGCTCAGGTTATCAGCATTGAATCGTCGGTCAGCACGGATACTACAAGTGGGTGGTTTAGTGGTGATGGCGTAGCAATAGTTCACTACTAAACAAAACGTATCAATATTATGAAGATACATACATTTCATTATTCTGTCTCTATTCTTGACAACTCCTACAATTAAGGTCTCCCCCCCCCCTATTCCGAAGCACTTAGAGCATTCATAGAGACCACAAATCAAAAGCTAGAAATAGTTGAAAGCTTCTCGGACTTTTATTTTTCCTTCCTTAAACTCTTTCACATCTGGACAATTTTCTACCATGATCAACTTTTCAGTCATTTTTGCATTACAATTTCTTAAAGCTACGTTGCCTAGAACAAAAAATTCACTTAATTTGTACTTTTTTTCCTTACCCTTTTTCTAGAGCTCTGAATTCTCAAGTCTGACCATAGTGGTAAAGTGTTTAAACTACCAGTAGAACCATGAAAACACCGTTGACAACCTCCTCTACTCTCACTACGGGCTATCAAAAGTGGTCGAGTTGAAAAGCTGAGAAATATACGAAAATTATGCATTAAGAGAGCATCACCTGATTGGGTATGATAATTAACGTTTTTTTTTTCTCTCCCACCTTTCCTCCTCACCTGACAAAGAGCGGGCTGTCTTCGACGTGTATAGCTGCAGGCAGTGTTACGCCTTTGACGCCAGCGGGGTGTGTCGTGAGGTGTTCTTCTGTAAGAATGGCGAAGATATGTTCTCAAGTCGTCGTCGCAACTATGGATGACCTACCATGCCCTGGCCACCCTCCTCCTGTGTAAGGGCGGTGGTGGTGGTGTGCTGAGGGTGGAAGGTACAGAAATGGTAAACAGTGCAGGACGTGTGGATTCTAAAGTCCTCTGTTCTCCTTGATTGTAATCTTAACATGTGATACGAGTATATTAATACAATTTGTAGTTTCACTTTAAATATATTTAAATTATTTGATTGTATGAACACACACACACACCGCGTAGTGTAGTGGTTAGCACGCTCGACTCACAATCGAGAGGGCCGGGTTCGAGTCCCGGTAAGCGGCGAGGCAAATGGGTAAGCCTCTTTATGTGTGGCCCCTGTTCACCTAGCAGTAAATAGGTACGGGATGTAACTCGAGGGGTTGTGGCCTCGCTTTCCCGGTGTGTTGTGTGTTGATGTGATCTCAGTCCTACCCGAAGATCGGTCTATGAGCTCTGAGCTCGCTCCGTAATGGGGAAGACTGTCTGGGTGACCAGCAGGCGACCGAAGTGAATTACACACACACACACACAGGCAGTCACCTGTTAATCAACTAGACAAACTGTTATTTAACCTCGCTGACTGAAACATAGCCCCATCACACATAATAAACAATATGCCTCACCACGGTGTTTGGAAACGCTTACCTGGTACGGGGAGCAGTGTGGCCCATCCAAGTGAGAGCTAGAGAGGACACACAAAGGGATGGGAGTGAGGAATGAGAGTCAGATGTCAGTACTTGTTTATTGTCCGGGTACACGACGCACAGCTGTACGACGGAGTGGAGTGTCTCGCTCAGGGGGTCTAAGAATGAGGGGCCGCGCCGACAAGGGAAGCACGCACGGGACTGCTTCACAAACTCTCTAAAACATTCCAGAGTTCTTCCAGACCGTTCCCAACAACTGCCAGCTGGAAACTCCAAGCCCTACATTACATTAATTTTCCTTTCAAGACGTTTAATGGGGAAGTCCACGGGCCAGGTGAGAAGGCCGCTGATGGCCAGGTGTGTGGGAGATTGAATGAATAGCTGCCTTGGTGAGCCGGGTGGTGGTTGGTCGAGCGAGGACCTAACACGAAAACTATGCCCAGCTCGACTAGCCGCCACTCAGCTGGTCCACAACGTTTGCCGCCTGACAGGAATTTACCAGAAAAGTGCCAGCCAATCACGTGCGCGCTCTGCTTGCCCGTAGCCAACCATGTGCGCGCTCGGTTTGCCCAGAGCCATTGGCGTGCGCGCTCGGCTTGCCCGGTCGGCGCCTCATCTCTAAGGAACAAACACGAGGCAGCGCTAGAAAGTCGTAGCTATGAAAAAGTAAGTAGAAAAATATTTCGCTAGAGATGACAACAAGGATACCCTCTCTGGCAACATTATTACAAATAACATTTTTTGATTACACTACATGATTGTGATACACTCGAACACACAATTGGCACAGCAAGGGTTAAACTTTTTTTTTCTTTTTTTATAATAATATGGTTTGTTTCCTACACTACCGCGCCGCCGTCCTCCTCCACACTCGACAATTAGGGACAAAAACTTGCTTCCTTTGACTTTTCGGTGTGATTATGAACGCCTTGGAGTGAATGCAACATCCTGCCTGGAGTACGCGTGAAGGCCAGAATGGCGAGTCTGCCGCCCCCCCCCTCCCCCCTGGTTAGTGATGCCTTGTTGGTTTGGGTTACACTTTTTTGGGACAGTTCAAGTGCACTAGGTGAAGCCTCGTGGTGGTGACGTGGTGGTAGTACTAGTGGTGATGGGTGGTGATGGTGGTGGTGGTGGTGGTGGAGGAGGACGAAGGCGCCGCTACGATAACCCCGCCGAGGGCCGCCTCACAGCCCCGCCACATAACAATGACACGAACACCAGCAACAAGATGGCCGCCACACCATCCCTCACATAATTGTTTTTTGTAGCATTTTTTGTCACATTTATGTCCAGCGAAACAGGACACACACAAACATCTTTTTTTTTTTTTTTTCATTTTTTTATATACTATATATAGTAATCCCCGCCATCACTGTATTTTATTTTTTTAAGCTAAACAACAGCCTCGCGCGCCCACGAAGGTATGTATGTATGTATGTATGTATGTATGTATGTATGTATGTCAGTCGACGAATAGTATTTATATATATGTATATTTTTTTATTTTTTTTTACCCATTGACGCAACTATACAAATATTCATACAAGCCCTTTGAAATAACATATATCCATGCGGTATGTGAAATAACAATGTACATTTAATGGGAATGAGAGTATTTTTATCACACCGTACAAATTGTTGAGGACCAACGGAGGAGCTGTTCCCTTGGGGAGGGGGAAGGGAAGGGGACGGGAGGGGAGGGGAGAGGAGAGGGGTAGTGGAAGGGAAGGGTGGGGACAGGGGAGAGACACTTGCGACGTTACATACGTCAAGAACACGGAGAGGGAAAACATAAAGATTATATGCTATCAAAACTGAAATTAAGAAAATGTTGAAAACTCTCACGCATAGAACTACAGATAAATCAACAAATAAACTGATAACATATACAATAAAAAAAAATAATGAAACAAAATAGGACAGGAAAAGGATCACAGAAATTTCACTGCCACTGAAACAAGAAGAAAAAAAAAAAAAAGACAAAAGGAAAGCGGGAAGTAATACATAAAACAGCATATGAGGAAACTGTAGCTAGAACGACCAGAGAGAGAGAGAGAGAGAGAGAGAGAGAGAGAGAGAGAGAGAGAGAGAGAGAGAGATGAATGGACACACGAATACCATTTTCACACACACACACACACACACACACACACACACACACACACACACACACACACATATATATATATATATATATATATATATATATATATATATATATATATATATATATATATATATATATATATTCAATTTATGTACTGTCGGGGTTGTATATAATATTTAAATTTATCTTGATTAACAGATTAATTCAAAATTTGAATTTCCAAGTATAAATCTGGAAAAAAAAAATGTCAATCTTGAAAAAGAGTAAATATTCTTAAAATTACAGTCAGTTCAAAATTTACACTTCTTTGGTATACTGACATGCTCTCATGGAATGTGCGTTCTTATTTATAAATGACACTCACCTGTTTAATTGGAAGGAGAGAGAGAGAGAGAGAGAGAGAGAGAGAGAGAGAGAGAGAGAGAGAGAGAGAGAGAGAGAGAGAGAGAGAGATCGGTGTCAAATAACAGGTGAAACGAGAGATAGAAATAACAAAGAATTTGACATGCCAAAATAGAACGAAGATGATGTAAAGATGGATTGCAAAAAACAAAAGAAAAAAAAAGAAAAAAGAAATAACAAGGGAGACTATAACAAATAAATTAAGAGTAGGAAGGGGACACAGCGCCCTCCTAGCAGGCACCAAACACCCACAGGCCGCCAGACACCCAATGTGACGCACAGACAGAACCTCCGGGAGCAGGGTAGGGTAGGGCGGGGCGGGGCGGGGCGGGGCAGACGGGGGAAGGGGAGTGAGGAGTCCTGCCCCGTCCCACCCTGCCCCGCCCTGCCCGCTCCGCCCCAGTAAGAGTTAAGTCACTACAGTACTCATACATACTATGAGAATCTCCATTTTGTGTCGCCCAATCGACAGAAAGAACGGGACATGAAAATTATACACAAACATCATCATTATCGTCATCATCATTAATATTATTATTATCATGGTTTTATATAATTGTTTGTTGGGGAGAGGGGAAACGTGTCTCTCTCTCTCTCTCTCTCTCTCTCTCTCTCTCTCTCTCTCTCTCTCTCTCTCACACACCATGTAGTGTAGTGGTTGGCACACTCGGCTCACAACCGAAAAGGCCTGGGTTCGAGTCCTGGGCGCGGCGAGGCAAATGGGCAAGCCTCTTAATGTATAGCCCCTGTTCACCTAGCAGCAAGTAGGTATGGGATGCAACTCGAGGGGTTGTGACCTCACTTTCCTGGTGTGTGGAGTGTTCTGTGGTCTCAATCCTACCCGAAGATTGGTCTATGAGCTCTGAGCTCACTCCATAATGGGAAAGGTTGGCTGGATGACCAGCAGGCGACCGTGGTGAATTACACACACACACACACACACACACACACACACACACACACACACACACACACACACACACACACACACACACACACACACATTTCCCCTCCCCCCACATCACTCTTCAGTGCACACGAAGGATGGCTAAAGAAAGTTTCAATAACACATTTCTTCACTGCTTTCTAGTAGGTTGCACAGTGTCGTTGTTCACCTCCAGACGCGGGAGCTGAGTTCAGTGGAGGAGGGCGAGTGGAGTGAATGCAACCGCCGAACGAACTCCACTTCTCACAAGAAACCGGATTCCGTCCCTCTCTCCTAGATGGTGTGCTGCTCTTCGTTTTCAAAAGGACGCGGAGTGGGGACTGTCCCTGAGTGCAAGAATATGATGAGAGAGCCAGCAGACCAACCCAGCGTACAGGTCATTGCTCATTGACGTGACCGGAGTCATGCTGAGTCTGATGCCAGCTGTCAGTTGCTGTCAAAATGACTCCATGGAAAACGAGCATGAATGAATGCAAAAAAGCGACACCTCTACTGTCATGTATCTGCCTCTGACACTGTGTAACGCTTTCAACACGGTAAAAATGAGATCTGTCGGATTGAACGACAAAGGTACACGACTCTAACTGGAAGAAAGCCTGTAAATACTGTAGCTCAGTAATATCTAGATGATGAAATGCATATGAAATATCACAAAGAAGATATCGGTAGGAAGAAATCAAAGTTCGACGTGGAAAAGTACCTCGAACCTTCAAAAACCAGATCTTGAGAACATGAGGAGGAGCAGCACAGGTTGACAAGATGCCTGGCGCCACCCACAGGCCACAGGCCAACAATGCACGGGGCTACATGGGTCTGCCACACTTGGGACACCACACAACTGGAGCCCCGCTGAAGGCAAGCGAGACACTACTGCCCCCAACACTCAACAAGCACTCAGTCCGACAACCAACGCTAGAGTGAGCCGAATATTCAGTCCCTTTGAAATTATTTCTTATTGCATGGTTCTGTTACTCAACCTGGCTGATGCTGGAATCATTGCCACTAACACTGCCCCAGTACAGTGAGGCTTGCCCAGTTGCTGTTATCGCCCCCATCACAGCCCCACCACGTCCTGGCAACACGCTGTGAGCTTGGTGCGTGTGGCAGCAGTGCGGTGTGGAAGAGTAAGCGTTGGAGCAGGAGCACACAGCCCACTGGAGTGCTTGGGTCACCTTCTGCGGGGGTGGGGGGGAGGCGGAGAGACGACCGTGGCAGGAGGAGAAGGTAGAGGAGGAAGTGCTGGAAAACAAGGGACAGAAGGAGAGTTGGATGGGGAGGGAGCCGACCCGTTATGGAGGAACACAGCACTGCACCAACATGAAAGTGACGAACCACAGAGTCACACCCAAAGAGGAAAAATTCGCGCACAAAACAGAACTTCGACTGACCTTGATTCACCTTTTTGCTCTGTCAATCCACGTTGGAAAGGAAGTTCAAACCAATTTCTATTCATTTTACTTTTCTGAATGTGTGTGACGTTTCTTCTCGTCCACAACACAGGGAACTAAAAGCAAGTTACTTCCATTTAATATATTTTTCTTTCCCATGACGACGTAGAAAAAATGTACTTTATTGTCGTATTGTCTTCCTGTTTTGGTCATTCTGGACTAAATCAATCAAACCTATTCATCTGTCCCTCCCTCCCTCCCTCCCTCCCACCTACAATCCCTCCCTCCCATCCCTGCTTCCCTCCCTCCCATGTTCCCTCCCTCACTATATATTTTCTAGACAATAAGCGTATTATTTTCACAGCTTTTCGCATTATACACACTTTTTTTTAGTTCCAGGAAACTTCATCTACAAAGGGCGGAAGTCGTCACCTGAACAAGTCTAGTCTGAGTTTGTGTCGGAAGTTTACATCTTTTTAAGTCTTTGTGTGTACAGGTTTTGAGACGAGTGGGCAAAAAAAAGTACTAGTATCAAGCATCCAATGATTGAACTGTCATAGTAGTAGTATACATAACAGTGCATACTATCTACTCAATATTTAAGCTGTAAAAATTTCTTAGGTTTGTAGAAATTCTCTGCCTTTTAAAATTTCTTCTAACTTGTAGCTGTCACAAATGACACTGAGGAGATAGTCTGTGTTTGTGTGAGCTAGTTCCTGTAGTCAGTGGTAGTGATAGTGACCATACTAAAACTATACACTACCTATGTATGCTTCAAAAGTGGGTTGAAGTGGCTTAATAAAAAACTTTATGCCTTTTTTATCTTATTGTACGTCAGTTGTAGTATTATTGTCTGTTTGGACTGTTTGGTGTTGCTGGTCGAGGTATTGTGATCACCTCGCCCTGGGCCTAACCTGTGTGTGTGTGTGTCTGTGAGAAACTGAAAGGAGGTTCTGCCATTTAATTCCTTATGTACTGTTACGCAGTTGTCTGTTTGTCACTTGTTCACCTTACACATTAGCACATTTGTCTGATCTAAACTTAAAGGGTTTGTCTGCTTCTCATTATGCTTCAGGTTACCAGGTCATCAGTTCACTGCAGCAAGTTCATCTAGACAGGTGTGCTGCCATGTGCAAGAGACACCTGCACTATGACACACACACACACACACACACACACACACACACACACACACACACACACACATAGATACACATACAAAATACACACAAACACATACAGGCATGCAGACAACACACACACATGACATGGCGAAGGAAAGAGCAGAGTATCACAGAGAAATAAGAGTAACAAGTAACGGCTGGCATCTGCTTCTTAAGAGACAGATTCCATGACCTCCTCCGGACACCTGGTGACCTAACATTTCTGTGATATGAGGTCACGGAGTATCAGGTTACATGGGGTACATAACATTCCACCTGAGGTCACACCCACACCCAAATACACACTTACACACACACACACACACACACACACACACACACACACACACACACACACACACACACACACACACACACACACACACACAGACATGCAGACACATACAAACATGACCAACTCAAAAAAGTGGTCTTCTCTGTTCTATCTTTACATTAACCTGTTCCTCTCCACAAGCAGGTGAGAAAAGGATCTCCTCTATTATGTCCTATGTTGTTGTCCCTTTTGAGGACACTCTAAGGCTGCCCGGAAACTGTACGACTCCCACTCGCTGCCCCAGAAGTAGAAACAATGTCAACCTTACACTGAGACTGAGGCAGGTGAGGATTTGCCAGATGAAGTGAGTTGCCAAGTAGTGGCCAACAGTGCAACATGATAATGCTCTTCTGTAGATCGACCTCCCAGTGCCTTCATGACTGACAACTACTGGTGATGGTAGTGGTGGTGGTGGTGGTGGTGGTGGTGGTGGTGGTGGTGGTTAGGTGCAGCAGGAAGAGGAAGAGGAGGGGAAGAAGGACCCGGCGCTATAGCCCATAGTCAAACGACTCCCACTCGCTGAACTTGGAGTCTTGCTTCTGGAGTCGCTGCTGACAAGCCTCCAAATAAGAGTCATTGATCCGGTACATGCCTGAGTTGGCTTGGAACATGAGGGTCTCCAGAATCCTTTCATTCTTGATGGCTTTACTTGGTAATACAATCTGCCAGGGAAGGAAAGAGTTAACCCAGAGCACCAGGAAGGCAAGAAAGCAAAGGTACTGGGGAACTGCTTTAAAAATGTTAGTCAAAATATCTACTTGATTAGAAGCTGAATAACAAGCAAAAAAATGCAAAATACCCATTAGGTGTTAGTGAACCCAAAGCAATGCAAGGTTTGGTTTTTAATAAACCCTGATACAAGACCCAACTGAGTGAATATCACATAAGGAAAGATCAAACAGAGGGGGTAAGTACAGTATCCCATACATCTCTTCACTAAGCATTACATAAATTTTTGTCCACAGTTACACCCTATGAGGTTACAGATGGAAAAGGTGCATTATAGAGAGATGTCATATATTCTACCTGATCATTTTAGTAGTAATTACCCTGAGCTTCTCATTGTTGACCCATTACCTATCATCAACTCAAAATTCCCCTACCCATCTGCTAACTCTTTTTTTGCTGCTTACAATTCAGAGTGGGCAACTAACTTCCAATATGAAAGCTTCTTACAATCTACATACAGGCAACCCCCGCTTAACAGAGGTTCACACAACGAAATTACGCTACAACGAAGGTTTCATTTTACTACCATCTGCTCGTTTAACAAACACTAAACTCGCTTTAACAAAATTTTATCCAGGTAATTTTTTCCAAGTTTGAAAGCACCGCCGTATCACGCAAGCCGACAGGCTTTTGAATACACCAGCACCTCTCATGGACAACACACGCACCACTCACTCCCCCTGTTCAAAACAATAACAGCGTCAGCAGCAGCTCGTCTTTCCTTGCTCAACTTACCACCAAAACACCCTGCAATGTCGCCTAGCGTTGCTATGAAGACCAGGAGGTCTCTTACTCTCGAAGTGAAGCTGGATATTATTCACAGACACAAGAGGCGAGAAAACTAATAGCATTGCTCGCCACCATCTTGACTCCATCTACTGTCTCTACTATTTTCAAGTCAGCAGACTCTATTAAGAAGGCTGGTGAGACCGTATCTTCCTTGCAAGTTAAAAGAATCAGCTGAACTCGTGACTCTACAATGGATAAAATGGAAAGCCTTGTGGAAATGTGGTACATAAGTTTTGTATGCGGTACAATGATGTGTCCTTTGTTTACATTCCACAGGTTGCCGGTTAGTGTCTTTCCCGTTTCACTCTTCCTCCCTTCATAAATTTAAGATCATCAACATTATAAAGTTACGTACATACATACATTAGTGTACATTATAATGACTTAAATTAAACTGCCTAAATGTTTAACTTCATAATCTTTACTTTCATTAAACCTTTCACTGTACTATGACGCACTCTTTCTTTGTTTACTCTCAATTGAAGTTCAAGTCAGGGGTTAAAATTGTTATAATCGGTTCGCTTAACGAAGTTTCGCTTAACGAAGGGTTTTTAGGAACGTAACCCCTTCGTTAAGCGGGGGTTGCCTGTACTTTAGTGCGACTCTATTGACCATTACTTTAGTACCATCACCCAATACATACCACATTCTCACTCTCACCTTGATGAGATCCTGAGGGGAGATCCTGTACAGCTTCAGCTCCCTGGTCAGCCTCTCCATGATGCAGCGGAACTCCACACGAGAGTCAGCCTTGGACGCACCCTTCACCTTGACACGGTTCTTGGCCCATGCCAGCATCGCCTCAAACTTGGTGATCTCGGCCACTTCCAGGTTTCTGGCCATCATCATGTTCACCATAGATTCAGACAGTTGGAGGAAGTCTGCTGACTGGAACACCTGCAGAGAAGAAACATTATTAATAAGGATATCCAATTGCTGTCTTAGCCAGATAAGATGCAAAAACATCAATCCTGTAGTTAGGTAGGTAGACCTAAAGGCACCTGACATCAACTGCACTATGTTTCTTTACAGCTTGTGAGTGAAAAATGAAGTTGAATGAAAGACAGTTCAATTATTTGATGAAGGATATGAGAACATAAGAAAATAAGTGAAGCTGCTAGAAGCTGTCAAGCATACACATAGTAAACCCTGAATGAAACAACCATAAATTTGTGTAATCTTGTTTGAAAGCTCCATAATGATTATTGAGAGTGTTCCATTCATCCACAACTTTACTTGAGAACCAGTTAGAGGCATACAAAGTTTCCACAGTGTCTGGCTCTGAAAATCATAATCAGTTAACAGTTCTGGCACTCACCTGCACAGCACGAGTCTCCACAAAGGCAAGGATCATGTTGACCAGCTCTGAGGCTGAGGTGTAGCGCCAGTAGTAGTTTTCAAGGCTGCTCAGCATGTTACACACCTGTAGGAGAGCACTTGTTTCAACACACAGTAGTAGCAATATCCAGTGTAGCCCAAGGGACAAAATTAGATATATGTATAAAAAGATACCTTTCTGTTCCCTTTCTTCTACTAGTAAAAATACTCTATTTCTTACTTTTTACACTTATAGGCACTATTTATGATGTTTCTTAACCAAAGTGGCCACTCTTAAAACTGCTCCGTGTATCAACACTTAGAGATAAAAAATAAGATGTGTGGAGTCTTTAGGGCCAGATACACAAGAAACAGTGGTACAGTGGAACCATGCGTGCTTTGGGGTCCGAGGGGTCTACAAGCGCACAGGTTCGAATCCTGTCCACGGTCCGAGTGTAGGTTGGGCTTCCTCACTCGGGGCAACGGCTTCCTAGCAGATGGGCTTTAAGACAGGAGATACCCTAAAAAGTATCCCCTTTAGCCCATAAATTCCCATGAAAAGCCCACATGGTATAAATAAAAAAAAATTTAAAAACACAACAAATATGCAACACTCACACTACAAACTCGATCCCTCTCCTACTCTATTTCCTTCCACCCATTTCTCCCTACTTACATACACACACACATATAGAGTAAAAGAGAGCAAACACACATGGTATAATGCTATGTGTGCAGCAAGAAATGAATATGTTAAGGTGAGGAAGGAAGAGGAAAGGAACTATGAAAAGGACATTGTCGAAAAATGTAAGGAGCAACCGAAATTGTTCTACAGATTCATAAATGGAAAAATAAGGCAAAGAGAAACAATATAAAGGTTAAAAGGAGAGAACAGGAAAGTGGAAGACCCAAAAAGTATGGCAGAACTATTAAATAGTAAATTTCAGGAGGACTTTACTAAGGAATCCAAATTTGAAAGGCAACAGAGTAATTGAGAGCCCATCTGTATGAAAGACATTAAAGTAACCAAGCTTGAAATAAAAGAGTTAATGAAGATATTGGATGAAGAGAAGGCAATGGGACCAGATGAAGTCTCAGGCAGACTACTGAAAGAATGTAGGGAAGAACTAACAAGTCCTATATACAACATCATAAAATGCTCAATAGAAAATGGAACAGTACCAGTAGAATGGAAAAGAGCTGAGGTGGTTTCCATATATAAGAGCGGAAGGAAGAAACTTTAAATTACAGAACGGTATCACTAACTAGTGTAATATGCAAGATGTGTGAAAGAGTAATAAAGAAACAATGGATCGAGTTCCTTGAAGATAACAAATTATTATCAAATAGCCAATTTGGTTTTAGAAAAGGGCAGTCGTGTGTAACAAATTTACTGAGTTTCTACGTACTCTAGAATAGTTGATAGAGTACAAGAGAGAGGGGGATGGGTTGACTGTATTTATTTGGATTTAAAAAAAGTGTTTGATAAAGTGCCACATGCAAGATTACTGTGGAAATTAGAGAAGTGTGGCTTAAAAGGAAGCACATTGAGATAGATGGAAAATTACTTGAGGGGGAGAGAAATAAGGACAGTAGTTAAAGATATGAAGTCCAAGTGGAGAGCAGTAGACAGTGGAGTGCCACAGGGGTCAGTATTGGCACTAATACTTTTTCTCATATACATAAACGACATGCCTGAAGGAGTGAACAGCTACATAAATCTGTTTGCGGATGATGCAAAACTGTGCAGAGTTATAAAGCAAAAAGAGGATTGTGAAATACTGCAGGAAGACCTAAATAAGATCTGGATATGGAGTAAAAAGTGGGAGATGGAATTCAATGTGGACAAAAGCCATGTCATGGAAATGGAAAAGTGTGAAAGACGACCCGTGGGAATTTATAAGATGGGAGATGGAATAGAACTAGAGAAAGTAAAAAGGAAAAGGACTTAGGAGTGACAATGGAAGATAACAATCAACCGGTAAGCCATATTGATAGAATTTTCAGAGACATATAATTTGCTAAGGAATATTGGATTAGCATTTCACTACATGGACAAAGAAATGATGAAGAAATTGATAAGTACTATAATAAGACCCAGCTTGAAATATGCAGGAGTAGTGTGTATCCCCATAAAAAGAAACACATAAAGAAGTTGGAGAGACTATAAAAAACAGCCACAAGAATGGTTCCAGAATTTGAAGGGATGACTTATGAGGAGAGACTAAAGGCTATGGATCTACCAACTCTGGAACAGAGAAGGGAGAGAGGGCATCTGATACAGGTTTATAAATTGATCAACGGAATGGACCAAGTAAATAATGAGAAACTGATCCTGAGAGAAGAATATAACATTCGAAGCACAAGATCGCATAGTAAAAAGCTGAGGAAGGAAAGATGTCTGAGAGATGTTAAAAAATATAGTTTCTCGCAAAGATGTGTCGAGACATGGAACAGTTTGAGTGAAGAAGTGGTGTCAACAATAGTTTTAAAGAAAAATTGGATAAGTGTAGATATGGAGACGAGTGTGCATAGTTTTAAAGAAAAATTGGATAAGTGTAGATATGGAGACGGGGCCACACAAGCGTAAAGCCCAGGCCCTATAAAACTACAACAAAGTAAATACAACTAGGTAAATACACACACACACACACACACACACACACACACACACACACACACACACACACACACACACACACACACACACACACACAACACACAACTTCACTACTTAAGAGAGTGTCAAATATTGAATGTAAACTAGATAAACTGATAAAGGAGAAGATGGAAATGAAAGAGAATAAAGAACAGGAAATGGAGTTTATAAGACTGAGAGAAAGGATAAGAAAAGTGGAAGAAAATGAAGCTAGGCTAAGAGCGGAAAACGAAGAACTAAAAAAGGAAGTAGCTAACTACAAGAAGCAGATGGAAGAAGGACTCGGTAAAGCCGAGAAAGAAAAGGAGAAGCTGAAAGATCTAGTAAACAAGGAAGAGGAAAGAGTACAGAACGTGATTAAAAAAGAAGTACAAGCATGGAGAGTCCAAGATAAGAAAGATAAGGCTGATTTTCAGGAGGTGATTCAAGAACAACTTAAAGAAAAAGAAGAAAATATGACAAACAAAATGATAGGAGTCCTCAAGACAAAAGAAAATCTAGTTAGAGAAATTGCAGAAAAAAAAAAAAGTGTAGTCGTATTTGGAATAAAAGAAAAAAATATAAAATATAGACCAAAAAGAGAAAAAGAAGAAATGAAATCAGTCAAAGACCTACTGAAGAATCTTAATGACGAAGATAGGCAGAACTTGGAAGAGGAAGTAGAAGAAATAAACAGAATGGGACCATATCAAGAAGGAAAAACGAGACCAATTAAAATATTACTAAAATCACAAGCAGCAACAGAAGAAATATTATATAGAACAACAAAACTTAGAGAAACAGAAGGCTGCAAGGATATCTATATAAAGAAAAATAGAAATGAGGAAGAAAGGAAGAGATACAATGAACTGGCAGCAGCAGTAAGGAAAAGAATAATGAAAGGTCAGAAGAGGAGAAGAAGGCATTTTTGGAGAATTCTAGGAGACAGGATAAGGAAATGGTATATAAACGAGAAGGAAGAGAAAAAAGTGGAACAAGTTTAACTAAAAATGATAAAGGCAAAAGACTAAAAATGATGTATACGAACATAGACGGGTTTTATCAAGTAAATTAGAATTAAGAGATTACATAAGGAAAGAAAATCCAGATATTGTATGCCTGGCTGAAACAAAACTAAATGAGGAAATCAAAATAGTCTTGGAT
This sequence comes from Portunus trituberculatus, assembly GCF_017591435.1. Classification (NCBI taxonomy): domain Eukaryota; kingdom Metazoa; phylum Arthropoda; class Malacostraca; order Decapoda; family Portunidae; genus Portunus; species Portunus trituberculatus. Next base: position 11,355,908 of record NC_059302.1, on the reverse strand, counting down.
AATAGGTATAATGTATGGAGAAGAGACAGAGTGGGTAAAGGAGGAGGAGGAGTCATGATAATGTTAAGGAAGGAGATAGTGATCAATCAAGTGGAATGTGGGAAGGAAAAGCAGAAGTATTGTATATTAAGATGCATATTAATAAAAAGAGATAACAATCATTGTAACATATGTGCCACCAAAACAAATTCATGGACCAATCAAGAATATAAAGACATGATAGATGACACAATAAGGAGTCTAATGAGAATCGTTAAAGAAAGGAGAAAAGTGATATTAGTAGGAGATTTCAACTGTAAAGAAGTGGACTGGGAAAATTATGAAAGTGGTATGGGGGAAGAAGCCTGGGGAGAAAGATTCTTAAACCTAATGATAGACAATATGATGGACCAGAGAGTAAAGGAATGCACAAGATTCAGAGGAAACGACGAGCCGGCGAGATTGGACCTAGTTTTTACAAGGGGTATACAAATGAATGACGATATAAGATATAAGTGCCCATTGGGAAAGAGTGACCATGCAATATTAGAAATAGATATAGAAGAAAGAAAGGAAGATAGAGACGATTCATACAAAGGCTGATATTGAGAATCTCAAGAACTATTTTAAAAACGTAGACTGGGAGGAGATGGAAAACTCAGAGACAATGCAAGACAAATATAACTTATTTTTGGAAATATACAAAACAGGAGTCAGGGAATATGTCCCAAAATTTAGACCAAAAGAAGAAGGAAAGAAAGATTGGTTTAATGCAAGGTGTGCTAGGGCAAAGGAGAAAAGAGATGGAGCATGGAAAAGGTGGAGGAGAAATAGGAATCCAACAAACAAGGAAAACTTCAAGGCAGCGAGAAATGAATATGTTAAGGTGAGGAAGGAAGAGGAAAAGAACTTGAAAAGATATTGTCGAAAAATGTAAGGAGCAACCAAAATTGTTCTATAGATTCATAAATGGAAAAATTAGGCAAAAGAAACAATAGAAAGGTTAAAAGGAGAGAACGGGATGGTGGAAGACCCAAAAAGTATGGCAGAACTATTAAATAAAAATTCCAGGAGGTCTTTACTAAAGAATCCAAATTTGAGAGGCCACAGGGTAATAGAGACAATCTATATGAAAGAGATTAAAGTAACCAAGCTTGAAATAAAAGAGTTAATGAAGGAACTGGATGAAGAGAAGGCAATGGGACCGGATGAAGTCTCAGGCAGAATACTGAAAGAATGTAGGGAAGAACTAGCAAGTCCTATATACAACATCATAAAATGCTCAATAGAAAATGGAACAGTGCCAGTAGAATGGAAAAGAGCTGAGGTGGTTCCCATATATAAGAGTGGAAGGAAAGAAGAACCTTTAAATTACAGACCGGTATCACTAACTAGTGTAATATGCAAGATGTGTGAAAGAATAATAAAGAAACAATGGATCGAGTTCCTTGAAGACAACAAATTAATATCAAATAGCCAATTTGGTTTTAGAAAAGGACAGTCTTGTGTAACTAATTTATTGAGTTTCTATTCTAGAATAGTTGATAGAGTACAAGAGAGAGAGGGATGGGTTGACTGCATCTACTTGGATTTAAAAAAGGCGTTTGACAAAGTGCCACACGCAAGATTACTGTGGAAGTTAGAGGAGAAGGGTGGCTTAAAAGGAAGCACATTGAGATGGATAGAAAATTATTTGAGGGGGAGAGAAATAAGGACGGTAGTTAAAGATATGAAGTCCAAGTGGAGAGCAGTAGAAAGCGGAGTGCCACAGGGGTCAGTATTGGCACCAATACTTTTCCTCATTTATATTAACGACATGCCAGAAGGAGTGAACAGCTACATAAATTTGTTTGCGGATGATACGAAACTGTGCAGAGTTATAAAGCAAAAGGAGGATTGTGAAATACTGCAAGAAGACCTAAATAAGATCTGGGAATGGAGTAAGAAGTGGAAATGGAATTCAATGTGAACAAAAGCCATGTCATGGAAATGGGAAAGAGTGAAAGACGACCTGTGGGAATCTATAAGATGGGAGATGGTGTAGAACTGGAGAAAGTCAAAAGGAAAAGGACTTAGGAGTGACGATGGAAGAAAACAATCAACCAGTAAGCCATATTGATAGAATTTTAGAGAAACATATAATTTGCTGAGGAATATTGGAGTAGCATTTCACTACATGGACAAAGAAATGATGAAGAAATTGATAAATACTATAATAAGACCTAGATTGGAATATGCAGGAGTAGTGTGGACCCCTCATAAAAAGAAACACATAAGAAAATTGGAGAGGCTACAAAAAATGGCTACAAGAATGGTCCCAGAACTTGAAGGGATGACATATGAGGAGAGACTAAAGGCTATGGATCTACCAACCTTGGAACAAAGAAGGGGAGAGAGGAGACCTGATACAAGTCTATAAATTGATCAACGGAATGGACCAAGTGGATAATGAGAAACTGATCTTGAGAGAAGAATATGACATCCGAAGCACAAGATCGCATAGTAAAAAGCTAAGAAAGGGAAGATGTCTGACAGATATTAAAAAATATAGTTTCCCACAGAGATGTATTGAGACGTGGAACAGTTTAGATGAAGAAGTAGTGTCTGCAACGAGTGTGCACACTTTTAAAGTAAGATTGGATAAGTGTAGATATGGAGACGGGGCCACACGAGCATAAAGCCCAGGCCCTGTAAAACTACAACTAGGTAAATACAACTAGGTAAATACACACACACACACACACACTGGGACACTCCATTCCCTACCTCTATTTTCTTTTCATCTTTTACCCATTGTCCTCCACACATGCCCACTCCAACTCCACTCACCACTTCAATACGGAGGAACTGCTTGGCGTGGTGGAAGCAGGCCTGGAGGAGTTCTGGGAGGTCATAATGCTCAGCAGCACAGATGAGGCCAGGGATGGAAGTACAGGTCAGAGGACAGGACCCAGTGTGAAGGTAGTCCAGCAGGATCCTCAGTGTCTCAGGCTCAAATTCGATGATGGTGAACTGCCGAGTGACATTAGGTTAGGCTGGGTGACGGTGAGAAAGGGAAAGGAAAAGTTATTGAGAGAGCTGTGAGTGGCTGTCTGGAGTGGCAAGGAAGGAGTAGTGAGTTGTTGATTTTCATGTTGAGTCACTAGTTTGGTGATGTCTTGGTTTTGTGTCGGAATAGGTCTGGTTTCGTAGTTTGGTCAGGTCAAATTTTCTAGTTCAAATTGTCTAGTATACAAGACATTTATATTAAGTTTTGAAGTTTTGTAGTATAGACTTAGGTTAAGTTTTTCAGGGTTGGAGATGTTTTGGTTAAACTTTGTATTATGTATAGGATAAACCTGAGATTAATTTTTTGTTGAGTTTTACTGTAACAGGAATTTTATAGTTTTATAGTATGGGAGAGGTTCAGGTCAAGGTTTAGCATACAGGAGAAGGCTTGGTTTTGTAGTGTTGGAGAGGTTAAGTGAAGTTTTACTAAAAGAGAACGTTTAGGTTAGGTTAGCTTCTACAGTATGAGAAGTTTAGATCAAGTTTAGATCAAGTATAATATAAGAGCAAATTTCAATTGAGTAATGTTGTATGAAAGAGCCTTGAAGTCTTTATATAGAAGTTTTATATAGAAGGAAGTTTCTGTAGTACAAGAAGAGATTTAGGTTAAGTTTCATGGTATAAGAGGAAGTTTAGTTTTAGTTGTTTAGCATGGATAGATGCTTAAGTCCAGAATGAAGTCTGGAAGAAGGCTTCAAGTAGGTATGTGTGTGTAGGTATGTACAGTTTTTGGTTATGGGAAAGGATGCAGTTATTTTATATCAAAGAAGTTGACATGTTTATTCTGCACAGTTATTTTCAGCTAACATGTTGCAAGGATGAAGGTGTGAACAGATCACAGTGAAAGACTTCAAGTTAGTTTGTTAGTCCATTCAAAATTATTTCAATCATCATTTCAGGGAATTAAAGTTAAGAGTTCATGGAGCTTTTCACAAGCCACTCATGAATGATGTCTGATGAACAGTTACCCATTACTCAATAAGGCAAAATGAGGTGGTCTTGTTAGGGAATCACTTCTCTCATCACATCCAGTAACTTCACTCATGAGGTCATAGAGCTCAGCCACTGATGGCTACCCATTAATCAATATGGCTACTTGGGCTGGTCCTGTTAGCCAGTTGGGAATCACTTATATCATCATATCCATTAACTTCACTCAAGAGGACTCAAGATATTTTTCTTTATCAACCTACACTTTTATGCAAGAGACATTTTACCTAAAACAATAAAACTAGGAAAAAGAAGCATAGAAATTTTTGTCCTACCCAAATGTAAGAAAAATACATAGTAGTCTTCTCCATTCTGTATTCTTTTTTATCTAAACACTATGAAAGTTATCAAATGCCACTCAAGATGTCATATATGAAAATCCAGTCCTTATTAGATAAGGAAGTTACTAGTCAAACTGTGGTGTTTGATAAGCCGAGTCACAACAATGATTGACCTCTTCAGGATGGGTTGAGATGTAGTCAGCAGGGCATGGGTGAGGGAGTGGACCCATGGCTGTGAGGAGAGGCAGGTGGGAGAAGGGAAGGAGTGACATACATTTGTCATCAGTCAGACCCACCCACAGTTATGCCAGTCTTGACACTACTGAAAATCAGTGTCAGACCAAACAGTAAAGGTCCAGTCTCTCAAAAGTATTCATAAACAGCTTGGGATGTCAAGAAAAAAAAAAACAGAGATAAAGTCAGACTAAAACAGCTGTGTTGTGAGTCTCAAAACATCATCAAAAGTGTCAACAATCTAGATCATCAAGGGAAAAAATGGTAATTGTAATGCTACATATGCAAGTTTTACAAATACTGTATGTAGGTTTAAGTTTTTAATTTACTGGTGCATTGTTTTAATAAGAGAAAGATCAAATATCAACTACACTGAAGGAAAATTAGAAAACTCTATAATTTTTACATCATTAATTTTAAATCACTGAAGTCTGTGAAACTATTGTTAGAAAAATATATTAAGTCTAAAAAATTTGGCATATAAGCTGAAGTGAGGCTGTTTCTGACTGTACGTTCCCCTGAATCATGTCCTCTTGCTTCCATACCTCATCCACTTACACACACACACACACACACACACATGACCCTTTAACTACTATGGCATACCTTTCACTTCACTATTTCAGAAAAAAAAAATGTCTGAAGATTTAAACTATTCCATTATTCACTTCTTATGTTATCAATTGTCCTTTGAAATTAGAATCCAAATTGGCAACACAACATTTTTACTCCTCAATAGTAATCAGTTGGTTAATTAAGGGCCATTTGTGTGTGTGTGTGTGTGTGTGTGTGTGTGTGTGTGTGTGTGTGTGTGTGTGTGTGTGTGTGTGTGTGTGTGTGTGTGTGTGTATTTACCTAATTGTATTTACCTAATTGTAACATACGGGAAAAGAGCTATGCTCGTGTTGTCCCGTCTCCATATCTATTAATGTCCAGCTTTTTCTTAAAATCATGAATATTCCTTGCGTTGACCACTTCCACGTCTAAACTATTCCATGCTTCCACCCTTCTATGAGGGAAGCTATATTTTTCACATCTCTCCTATAAGTGGCCATTTTAGTTTTTTCCCATGCCCTCTCGACATTCTTCCATTCCACATACACAGATCTTCCCTATCCATTTTTCCATGCCAATCATCACTCTGTATATTGCTATCAGGTCTCCCCTTTCTCTTCTGTTTTCCAGGGTTGGAAGTTGCATTCTTTTCAGTCTGTCTTCATAAGTCAAATCTCTTAAGTCAGGCACCATTTTCGTTGCAGCCCTCTGTACTTTCTCTAGTTTCCTTATGTGTTTCTTTAAGTTCGAGCCCACTGTATTGTTGCATATTCAAGCCTCGGTCTTATCATTGCAGTAATTATTTTCTTCATCATTTCTTCATCTAGATATACGAACGCCACTCTTATGTTCCTCAATAAGTTCAATACTTCTCCAATTATTTTGTTTATATGTCTCTCTGGCGATAGGTCATTGGTAATTGTCACCCCAAGGTCTTTTTCTTCATGACTGGTTTTATGTCTTCATTTCCTATCTTGTACATACTCCTGATTCTTCTTTCACTCTTGCCAAACTCTATTTTCTTGCATTTTGTCGTGTTGAACTCCATTTGCCATGTACAGCTCCATTTCCATATTCTGTCCAAGTCTTCCTGGAGTAGTTCGCAATCTTTGTCACATCTCACTTTTCTTAACAATTTTGCATCGTCTGCAAATAGGCTCACATAACTGGACACCCCATCCACCATGTCATTTATGTAGACTGCGAACATTACTGGTGCCAACACTGATCCCTGTGGAACTCCACTCTCCACCAATCCCCATTCTGATGGTCTGTCCTTAATTATTGTTCTCATTTCTCTTCCTACCAAAAGTCTTCCATCCATTTTAGTAAACTGCCATGCACTCCTCCTACCATTTCAAGTTTCCAGATCAGTCTCTGGTGTGGTACCTTATCAAAGGCCTTTTTTAAATCCAGATATATTCCATCAGCCCAACCATCTCTTTCCTGTATTACATCTATCACCCTCGAATAGTAACATATCAGGTTTGTCGTGCATGAACGCCCTTTCCTAAAACCAAATTGACACTCACAAAGTATGTCATTTTTCTCCAAGAAGTCTGTCCATCTATTCTTCACCACCCTCTCACACATCTTAGCTACCACACTTGTAAGTGACACTGGTCTATAGTTCAATGGGTCTCTCTTGTTACCTGATTTATAGATTGGGACAATGTTAGCTCTTTTCCAGTCTTGGGGCACTACGCCTTCCCTTAATGAGGCATCAATTACTTCACAAACTTTTTCTGCCAATTGCTCCTGCATTCTCTTAAAATCCATCCTGATACCCCATCAGGTCCCACAGCTTTTCTCACTTCTAAACTCCCCATCATGTTCTTGATCTCCTCCACAGTTACTTGAAACTCCTTCATAATCCCTTTCTGTTCCATTACCAGTGGTTTGTCAAAAGCAGTCTCCTTTGTGAATACCTTCCGAAAGCATCCATTCATAGCCTCTGCCATTTCCTGGGATCTTCACTGTATACTCCATTTACTTCTAAACTTTCAATACTTTCTCTATTTTTGATGTTGTTGTTCACATGTCTGTAAAAAGCCTTGGTTGGTCTTTACATTTATCAATTATATCCTTTTCTTGTTTCTTTCTTTCTTCTCTTCTAATCAACACATATTCATTTCTTGCTCTTTTGTAACTTTCCCACTGCTTAATCCGTCTTTTCCTTCTCCACCTCTTCCATGCATCCTCTTTTCTTGTTCTAGCCTTTTCACATCTATCGTTAAACCAGTCCTGCTTTCCAACTTCTCTATGTTGTCTTATTGGTACAAATTTTTCTCACCTTCTTTGTATATTTTTATAAATTCCTTCCACTTTTCATTTGCTCCTTAGCACTCTTGAATTTCATCCAATTTGTCTCTTGAAAGAATTTCTTTAGGTTTCCAAAATCTGTCTTGGCATAATTCCATCTTCCCACTTTATATTCTTCATTTCTTCTAGATTTCTCTTCGTCTATCACCTTGAACTCCAAAACTGCATGATCACTCTTTGCTAAAGGGCACTCCACCCTCATCTCCTCAATGACCATTGGCTCTGTACTAAAGACCAAGTCCAGTCTTGACGATGCTCCCTCTCCTCCAAACCTAGTATCTTCTTTGACCCACTGAGTTAACACATTTTCCATTGCCAGTGTCAATAGTGTATTTCCCATGTTGTCTCTGATCCTTCCATTGACCAGTCCTCCCAACACACCTCTTTACAATTAAAATCTCCCATCATTATAGTTCGTTCACAGCCACCCAACATTTCTTCCAGACATGTTCCTGTATCACTTATCATTTCTTCATATTCCTGTACTGACCATGCATTTGTCTTAGGTGGTACGTACACCACTATGTAGTGCCTCTTTTTCCTTCATTAGTTTCTGCTCTGATCTTTAGCACTTCTGCCTTTCCCATACCTTTTTCACTTGATCCACCTTTATATCTTTTTAACCAGCAACATCACTCCTCCTCCCATCTTACCTACTCTATTTCTTTTCCAAACGTTATATTTCCTTCTCCAACCTTCATCAGGTCTTCTCCCTCTCTCAGTTTTGTTTCAGTAAGACCCACAATATCTGGGTTCTTGTCCCTCAAGTAATCGTTGAGTTCTAAAATCCCGATATCACTCCATTTATGTTGGAATACATTACATTTCGCTCATATGTAAGTTTCTTTAGTCCTTTCTTGCTGTACTTTTCTGGGTTATGAACCACTTCCTCAGTCTCATATCCAAGATTCTCCAGAAAAACTCTTTCTTCTCTTCTTCTGTCCTCTCTTCATTTTTTTCAAAGCCTCCTTTCTCAACTCATTTAACATTTCTCTTTCCTTTTCACCGAGATCTCTTCTCAACCAAATCTTCCTTGTTGTTTCCTGCTGGGCTAGCCTCCATGACTTCTCCACCAATTCATCTACATCCTTTTGTGACTTAAGTTTGATTCTTATTGGCCTCATACCTTCTCTTGTGAACTTTCCAATTCTATGGAAGTCCTCTATTTCTTGTACTAGGTCTTTTCCTCCTCTTGCACCACATTAATGATATTATTTATCACCTTTTTATGTTTTTCTCTCTCCATTTTACTCGGTGTCTTATCCTCCTCCACACCAAATATCACCACACATCTCTTTTTGTCTACAGTTTCCCTCACCAATGTCTCATTTGACTTAATAACCTTCACCACTTTCTCAGCTATCTTCTCTTCTATGATCTGTTGATCTATAATTTCAGCAAGGCCCAAAGTTTTCTCCCTGACTCTTTGATTTCCTTTTCCAGACTTGCAACTTTGTAATTTACCTCCTTTCTTTCCACTTCCTGACTTTTTTTCCATTCAGCCTGCTTCTCCATCACTTTTCCTAGAGATTCTCCACATTTTTCGCAATTCACTTTAATTAGCTTAACTTCCTCTTTCAGTGCTGCATTTTCCTTCTTCATATCGGCACAGTCTCTCTTTACATTGTCATAACTCGTTTCCAGGCCCTCATACTTTTCAAACAGTTTTTCAATTTTACCTTCTAACTCCAGAATTTTCTTCACATAAGCGCTCTTCTCCATTATTCCTTGAAACCCTGTGAAGTCTGATTCCTCTTTCGAGTTCACGGCCGCCATGTTGCGCAGACGTAAACAAACCAGCTGATGGCTCAAACGCAGGCTACAGTTTATATTTACCTTCACTGGACATTATTTTGCTAATCAACAGTTAACATGACTATATGGAGACGGGACAAACATTACCAGCTCCTTTCCCACCTTGGTTACTCTTAGGTAACTGTAGAATTATAGATGATTGCTCTGGAGCTCAGCGACCACCTCCGCCCGTGTGTGTGTGTGTGTGTGTGTGTGTGTGTGTGTGTATTTACCTCTTTGTATTTACCTATTTGTGACTACAGGGCCCGAGCCGTAGCTCACTATGTCCTGTCTCTTTGTCCACACTTGTCCAATTTTTCCTTCATTTGACTGACACTCGCCGCACACCACATCCACGCTCAGTTTGTTCCATGCATCAATGCTCGATACGGAAGCTATACTTCTTGATGTCGCTCGTGCAGGAGTCCTTCAGTATTTTCTTTGGGTGTCTTCTTAGGTAATTACTGGATGCCATCGTGATCAGGTTCTCCCTATCCAATATGTCCACTCCATGTACTATTTTGAACATTGTTATCATATCCCCTCTGACTCTTCTTTCTTCCAACATGCTTAATTCCAGCCTATTTAACCTCTCCTCATACGGTACCTCCTTAAAATCTGGTATCATTCTTGTTGCTAACCTCTGCACTCTTTCCAGTTTCTTGACATGTTTCTTCATGTATGATGACCAAATTACTGATGCATATTCCAACTGTGGCCTAATCAGGGGGTCAATATTTTCTTTATCATGTTCCCATCCAGGTAATTAAATGCCCATCCTATACTTTGGAGCATGCTGTACATTTTTCCAAATATTCTATTAATGTGCTTTTCTGGAGACAGATTACTCTGTACAGTCACTCCCAAGTCTTTTTCTTCATTGACTTCAATTACAGTCTTCCCCCCCAGCTGGTAGTCTTTATATGGTCTACATTTACTTCTACCCATTCTCATTACACAGCTTTTGTTGGTATTGAATTCCATTTGCCACGTCCTGCTCCATTCATATATCTTGTCCAAGTCCTTCTGCAATATATTACAGTCATGTATATTCCTCACTCTCCTCATAATCTTTGCATCATCTGCAAACATATTCATATAACTTCTCACTCCCTCTGGCATGTCATTTATATAGATCAGGAACATGATGGGACCAAGCACTGAACCTTGGGAAACTCCACTGGTTACCTTCCTCCACTCTGACTTCACTCCCTTCACTACTGTCCTCATTTCTCTACCTGTCAAATAATTTCTCATCCACTCCATCAGATTTCCCCTTATTCCTCCGATACTACTTAACTTCCACATCAATCTGTTATGTGGTACTTTATCAAATGCTTTTTTTAAGTCTAGGTATACACAATCAACCCATCCATCCCTCTCTTGTAAAATATCGACCACTCTTGAGTAGAAACATAGCAAATTTGATACACACGATTTCCCTTTTCTAAAGCCAAACTGTTTCTCACTTAGTATTTCTTTGTTTTCCAGGAACTCACACCACTTGCTTTTGATCACTTCTTCACATATCTTACACATAATGCTGGTCAAAGAAACAGGTCTATAATTCAATGGTTCCATGTGACATCCACTTTTGTAAATTGGTACTACATTTGCCCTTTTCCATTCTACTGGTACCTGTCCCGTGTTGATAGATGTTCTTGTTAAATCTAAAATTGGATCTAGCAACTGCTCTTGACATTCTTTTAACATTCTTCCAGACACACCATCTGGTCCCATTGCCTTGTTAACATCTAATTGACTCAAAACTTTTGCAATGTCACTCTTTGTTACTATAATTTCTTGCATCCATCTTGTCACAGGTAACATCCGTCGATTGAATTGTGTTTCTTCTGTGAATACTTTGCAGAAATTCTCATTCAATTTTTCAACAATGACACTTGTATCTTCATATATATAATCTCCAACCTTTAATTTATCAACAATTTTTTCTTTTTTTTGTAATTTACCATTAATGAATTTATAAAACAATTTCGGATCACTTTCACAATTCTCCACTATTCTCTGTTCAAATTCATGTTGTGGCCTTCTTCTCACTTGAACATATTTATTTCTTGCATTCCTATATGCTTCTCTCTCCACTTCTCATTATTTCTCTTGTATTTTTCCCATGCCTTTTCCTTCTCCCTTTTTGCCTTGTCACAGGTTTTGTTAAACCATTGATCTCCCTTTAAAATTTTCTTAGTATATTTTGGCACAAAGTTCTCTGTGGCCTCACTATATATTTCCATAAATTTTTCATATTTTAACTGCATGTTTGTTTCCTGGTACATTTCGGACCAATCCACATTTCCAAAGTAATTTCTCAACTCCTTATATCTTCCCTTAGCATAATTTAGGCATTCCTCCTTGTATCCAACTTCATTATCTTTGCTGAACCCCATCTTCACCTCAAATTTCAATAATTCATGATCACTCTTCCCCAAAGGACACTCATGCTCAATCTCATTTTCTAGATTTACTCCCTTTGCGAATATCAAGTCCAGTCTCGACAGGGCATCACCCCTCCTTCCCCTTGTTGGATGCCTCACCCACTGTGTCATCAAATTTCTCACCGCATAATTTAATAGCTGCTCACCCCATTCTCCACCATTCCCCACTTCAAATTCTTCCCAATTGACGTCTTTACAGTTGAAATCTCCAACTATAACCATTTTTGCTTTCTTTCCAGCTTCATTTCTCATTCTTTCCAATGTGCTTTCCACCATACTATTATACTGATCATTTGACCATGCACTTGTTTTTGATGGTACATACACAGTTACAATATTGATATCAGTCACCACTACACCCACCACTTCCTCCTCGTCTCCTCCAAGGCACACATTTTGCACTATTAAGTCTTTTCTTGTTAACACAATTATTCCACCTCCACTTTTATTCACTCTATCTTTTCTCCACATTCTATAATTTCTCCCTCCAAACCAATCTATTTGTATATTCGGTCTCAATTTAGTCTCCACTATACACATAATATCTGGTTTATCCCTTATCAGATGGTCCATACACTCTAATCTTTTTGATAGGAAGCCGTCTATGTTAGTATATGATACACTTATGTCTTTCTTCCTTATCTGCTCCTTTGTCTGGTCTTTTACTCCCTCTCTTTTGTCCACCACTTCCACACTTTGTCGGTTCTTATTTTCCAAAAAAACTTTCTCTTTTCTTCTTCTGTTCTTGCCTCATTCCTCTCTCTCACCTCTGTCACCATTTCTCTCATCTTAGCTCTTTCCTCCTGTGACATATTTCTTCTTACATAAATCATGTTTGTCTCTTGAGAATTTTTCAGCTTCCATGCATTTCTCAATACATGCTCAGCAGCTACTTGGGATTTTAATGTTATCTTCATGGCTCTAGACTTTCCTTCTTCATACTTTCCCAATCTCATATATTCATCAACTTCTCCAAATGCATTTTCTTCTTCCGAGATCTTATTCAGCATGGTCTTAATCTTCTCTTCCTGCTTAATTTTTCTCTCCTGCCAGTTTCTTATATTATCTTCCTTTAATCCACTCACTACCACACACTTTTTCTTTTCTGCAATGTTTCTCACCATTGTCTCCTCTAGCTGTAAAACTTTAACAATCTCCCGTGTGTTTCACTGTTTGATCTGCTGCAGTCTCTGGCGAGACAGCCAGACGTTACCCTACGGAACGAGCTCAGAGCTCATTATTTCCGATCTTCGGACAGGCCTGAGACCAGGCACACACCACACACTGGGACAACAAGGTCGCAACTCCTCGATTTACATCCTGTACCTACTCAATGCTAGGTGAACAGGGGCTACACGTGAAAGGAGACACACCCAAATATCTCCACCCAGACGGGGAATCGAACCCCAGTCCTCTGGCTTGTGAAGCCAGCGCTCTAACCACTGAGCTACCGTGTATTTACCTAGTTGTAGTTTTACAGGGCCTGGGCTTTATGCTCGTGTGGCCCCGTCTCCATATCTACACTTATCCAATTTTTCTTTAAAACTATGTACACTCTTTGCTGACACCACTTCCTCACTCAAACTGTTCCAAGTCTCAACACATCTTTGTGGGAAACTAAATTTTTTAACATCTCTCAGACATCTTCCCTTCCTCAGTTTCTTACTATGCGATCTTGTGCTTCTAATGTCATATTCTTCTCTAAGGATTAGTTTCTCATTATCCACTTGATCCATTCCGTTTATCAATTTATAAACTTGTATCAGATCCCCTCTATCTCTTCTCTGTTCCAAAGTTGGTAGATCCATAGCTTTTAGTCTCTCCTCATATGTCATCCCTTTAAATTCTGGAACCATTCTTGTAGCCACTTTTTGTAGTCTCTCCAATTTCCTTATGTGTTTCTTTTTTATGGGGGGTCCACACAACTCCTGCATATTCCAATCTAGATCTTATTTTAGTACTTATCAATTTCTTCATCATTTCTTTGTCCATATAGTGAAATGCTAATCCAATATTTCTTAGCAAATTATATGTCTCTCTGAAAATTCTATCAATATGGCTTACCGGTTGATTGTTTTCTTCCATTGTCACTCCCAAGTCCTTTTCTTTTTTTACTTTTTCTAGTTCTACTCCATCTCCCATCTTATAGATTCCCACTGGTTGTCTTTCACTTTTTCCCATTTCTATGACATGGCTTTTGTCCACATTGAATTCCATCTCCCATTTTTTACTCTATTTCCAGATCTTGTTTAAGTCTTCCTGTAGTATTTCACAATCCTCTTTTTGTTTAATGACTCTGCACAGTTTCGCATCGTCCGCAAACAGATTTATGTAGCTGTTCACTCCCTCTGGCATGTCGTTTATATATACGAGAAAAAAGTATTGGTGCCAATACTGACCCCTGTGGCACTCCACTGTCTACTGTTCTCCACTTGGACTTCATATCTTTAACTATTGTCCTTATTTCTCTCCCCCTTAAGTAATTTTTCATCCATCTCAACGTTCTTCCTTTTAAGCCACCCTTCTCCTCTAACTTCCATAGTAATCTTTCATGTGCCACTTTATCATACGCCTTTTTTAAATCTAAATAAATACAGTCAATCCATCCCTCTCTCTCTTGTACTTTATCAACTATTCTAGAGTAGAAACTCAATAAATTTGTTACACATGACCGACCTTTTCTAAAACCAAATTGGCTATTTGATAATAATTTGTTGTCTTCAAGAAACTCAATCCATTGCTTCTTTATTACTTTTTCACACATCTTGTGTGTGTGTGTGTGTGTGTGTGTGTGTGTGTGTGTGTGTGTGTGTGTGTGTGTGTGTGTGTGTGTGTGTGTGTGTGTGTGTGTGTGTGTGTGTGTGTGTGTATGTGTTTCACTGTTTGTTTGATGTGCTGCAGTCTCTGACGAGACAGCCAGACGTTACCCTACGGAGCGAGCTCAGAGCTCATTATTTACGATCTTTGGATAGGCCTGACAGACCAGGCACACACCACACACTGGGACAACAAGGTCACAACTCCTTGATTTACATCCCGTACCTACTCACTGCTAGGTGAACAGGGGCTACACATGAAAGGAGACACACCCAAATATCTCCACTCGGCAGAGGAATCAAACCCCAGTCCTCTGGCTTGTGAAGCCAGTGCTCTAACCACTGAGCTACCGGGTGTGTGTGTGTGTGTGTGTGTGTGTATTTACCTAATTGTACCTAATTGTAACATATGGGAAAAGAGCTATGCTCGTGTTGTCCCGTCTCCATATCTATTAATGTCCAGCTTTTTCTTAAAATCATGGATATTCCTTGCGTTGACCAGTGTGTGTGTGTGTGTGTGTGTGTGTGTGTGTGTGTGTGTGTGTGTGTGTGTGTGTGTGTGTGTGTGTGTGTGTGTGTGTGTATGAATATTCCTTGCGTTGACCACTTCCACGTCTAAACTATTCCATGCTTCCACCCTTCTATGAGGAAGCTATATTTTTCACATCTCTCCTATAAGTGGCCATTTTTAGTTTTTTCCCATGCCCTCTCGACATTCTTCCATTCCACATACACAGATCTTCCCTATCCATTTTTCCATGCCAATCATCACTCTGTATATTGCTATCAGGTCTCCCCTTTCTCTTCTGTTTTCCAGGGTCGGAAGTTGCATTCTTTTCAGTCTGTCTTCATAAGTCAAATCTCTTAAGTCAGGCACCATTTTCGTTGCAGCCCTCTGTACTTTCTCCAGTTTCCTTATGTGTTTCTTTAAGTTCGGAGCCCACTGTATTGTTGCATATTCAAGCCTCGGTCTTATCATTGCAGTAATTATTTTCTTCATCATTTCTTCATCTAGATATACGAACGCCACTCTTATGTTCCTCAATAAGTTCAATACTTCTCCAATTATTTTGTTTATATGTCTCTCTGGCGATAGGTCATTGGTAATTGTCACCCCAAGGTCTTTTTCTTCATGACTGGTTTTTATGTCTTCATTTCCTATCTTGTACATACTCCTGATTCTTCTTTCACTCTTGCCAAACTCTATTTTCTTGCATTTTGTCGTGTTGAACTCCATTTGCCATGTACAGCTCCATTTCCATATTCTGTCCAAGTCTTCCTGGAGTAGTTCGCAATCTTTGTCACATCTCACTTTTCAGTAACAATTTTGCATCGTCTGCAAATAGGCTCACATAACTGGACACCCCATCCACCATGTCATTTATGTAGACTGCGAACATTACTGGTGCCAACACTGATCCCTGTGGAACTCCACTCTCCACCAATCCCCATTCTGATGGTCTGTCCTTAATTATTGTTCTCATTTCTCTTCCTACCAAAAAGTCTTCCATCCATTTTAGTAAACTGCCATGTGTGTGTGTGTGTGTGTGTGTGTGATTCACCACAGTCGCCTGCTGGTCACCAAACCAGCCTTCCCCATTACAGAGAGACCTCAGAGATCATAGACTGATCTTCGGGTAGGTTGAGACCTCAACACACTCCACAAACCGTGAAAGTGAGGCCATAACCCCTCGAGCTACATCCCGTACCTACTTGCTGCTAGGTGAACAGGGGCTACACATTAAGAAGCTTGCCCATTTATTTGCCTCACCATGCCCAGGACTCGAACCCAGGTCTTCTCAGTTGTGAGCCGAGTGTGCTAATCACTACACTATGTGGTGTGTGTGTGTGTGTGTGTGTGTGTGTGTGTGTGTGTGTGTGTGTGTGTGTGTGTGTGTGTGTGTGTGTGTGTGTGTGTGTGTGTATTTACCTAGTTGTATTTACCTAGTTGTAGTTTTACAGGGCCTGGGCTTTATGCCTTTATGTGTGTGTGTGTGTGTGTGTGTGTGTGTGTGTGTGTGTGTGTGTGTGTGTGTGTGTGTGTGTGTGTGTGTGTGTGTATTTACCTAATTGTATTTACCTAATTGTAACATACGGAAAAGAGCTATGCTCGTGTTGTCCCGTCTCCATATCTATTAATGTCCAGCTTTTTCTTAAAATCATGAATATTCCTTGCGTTGACCACTTCCACGTCTAAACTATTCCATGCTTCCACCCTTCTATGAGGAAGCTATATTTTTCACATCTCTCCTATAAGTGGCCATTTTAGTTTTTCCCATGCCCTCTCGACATTCTTCCATTCCACATACACAGATCTTCCCTATCCATTTTTCCATGCCAATCATCACTCTGTATATTGCTATCAGGTCTCCCCTTTCTCTTCTGTTTTCCAGGGTTGGAAGTTGCATTCTTTTCAGTCTGTCTTCATAAGTCAAATCTCTTAAGTCAGGCACCATTTTGTTGCAGCCCTCTGTACTTTCTCTAGTTTCCTTATGTGTTTCTTTAAGTTCGGAGCCCACTGTATTGTTGCATATTCAAGCCTCGGTCTTATCATTGCAGTAATTATTTTCTTCATCATTTCTTCATCTAGATATCTGAACGCCACTCTTATGTTCCTCAATAAGTTCAATACTTCTCCAATTATTTTGTTTATATGTCTCTCTGGCGATAGGTCATTGGTAATTGTCACCCCAAGGTCTTTTTCTTCATGACTGGTTTTATGTCTTCATTTCCTATCTTGTACATACTCCTGATTCTTCTTTCACTCTTGCCAAACTCTATTTTCTTGCATTTTGTCGTGTTGAACTCCATTTGCCATGTACAGCTCCATTTCCATATTCTGTCCAAGTCTTCCTGGAGTAGTTCGCAATCTTTGTCACATCTCACTTTTCGTAACAATTTTGCATCGTCTGCAAATAGGCTCACATAACTGGACACCCCATCCACCATGTCATTTATGTAGACTGCGAACATTACTGGTGCCAACACTGATCCCTGTGGAACTCCACTCTCCACCAATCCCCATTCTGATGGTCTGTCCTTAATTATTGTTCTCATTTCTCTTCCTACCAAAAGTCTTCCATCCATTTTAGTAAACTGCCATGCACTCCTCCTACCATTTCAAGTTTCCAGATCAGTCTCTGGTGTGGTACCTTATCAAAGGCCTTTTTTAAATCCAGATATATTCCATCAGCCCAACCATCTCTTTCCTGTATTACATCTATCACCCTCGAATAGTAACATATCAGGTTTGTCGTGCATGAACGCCCTTTCTAAAACCAAATTGACACTCACAAAGTATGTCATTTTTCTCCAAGAAGTCTGTCCATCTATTCTTCACCACCCTCTCACACATCTTAGCTACCACACTTGTAAGTGACACTGGTCTATAGTTCAATGGGTCTCTCTTGTTACCTGATTTATAGATTGGGACAATGTTAGCTCTTTTCCAGTCTTGGGGCACTACACCTTCCCTTAATGAGGCATCAATTACTTCACAAACTTTTTCTGCCAATTGCTCCTGCATTCTCTTAAAATCCATCCTGATACCCCATCAGGTCCCACAGCTTTTCTCACTTCTAAACTCCCCATCATGTTCTTGATCTCCTCCACAGTTACTTGAAACTCCTTCATAATCCCTTTCTGTTCCATTACCAGTGGTTTGTCAAAAGCAGTCTCCTTTGTGAATACCTTCCGAAAGCATCCATTCATAGCCTCTGCCATTTCCTGGGATCTTCACTGTATACTCCATTTACTTCTAAACTTTCAATACTTTCTCTATTTTTGATGTTGTTGTTCACATGTCTGTAAAAAGCCTTGGTTGGTCTTTACATTTATCAATTATATCCTTTTCTTGTTTCTTTCTTTCTTCTCTTCTAATCAACACATATTCATTTCTTGCTCTTTTGTAACTTTCCCACTGCTTAATCCGTCTTTTCCTTCTCCACCTCTTCCATGCATCCTCTTTTCTTGTTCTAGCCTTTTCACATCTATCGTTAAACCAGTCCTGCTTTCCAACTTCTCTATGTTGTCTTATTGGTACAAATTTTTCTCACCTTCTTTGTATATTTTTATAAATTCCTTCCACTTTTCATTTGCTCCTTAGCACTCTTGAATTTCATCAATTTGTCTCTTGAAAGAATTTCTTTAGGTTTCCAAAATCTGTCTTGGCATAATTCCATCTTCCCACTTTATATTCTTCATTTCTTCTAGATTTCTCTTCGTCTATCACCTTGAACTCCAAAACTGCATGATCACTCTTTGCTAAAGGGCACTCCACCCTCATCTCCTCAATGACCATTGGCTCTGTACTAAAGACCAAGTCCAGTCTTGACGATGCTCCCTCTCCTCCAAACCTAGTATCTTCTTTGACCCACTGAGTTAACACATTTTCCATTGCCAGTGTCAATAGTGTATTTCCCCATGTTGTCTCTGATCCTTCCATTGACCAGTCCTCCCAACACACCTCTTTACAATTAAAATCTCCCATCATTATAGTTCGTTCACAGCCACCCAACATTTCTTCCAGACATGTTCCTGTATCACTTATCATTTCTTCATATTCCTGTACTGACCATGCATTTGTCTTAGGTGGTACGTACACCACTATGTAGTGCCTCTTTTTCCTTCATTAGTTTCTGCTCTGATCTTTAGCACTTCTGCCTTTCCCATACCTTTTTCACTTGATCCACCTTTATATCTTTTTAACCAGCAACATCACTCCTCCTCCCATCTTACCTACTCTATTTCTTTTCCAAACGTTATATTTCCTTCTCCAACCTTCATCAGGTCTTCTCCCTCTCTCAGTTTTGTTTCAGTAAGACCCACAATATCTGGGTTCTTGTCCCTCAAGTAATCGTTGAGTTCTAAAATCCCGATATCACTCCATTTATGTTGGAATACATTACATTTCGCTCATATGTAAGTTTCTTTAGTCCTTTCTTGCTGTACTTTTCTGGGTTATGAACCACTTCCTCAGTCTCATATCCAAGATTCTCCAGAAAAACTCTTTCTTCTCCTCTTCTGTCCTCTCTTCATTTTTTTTCAAAGCCTCCTTTCTCAACTCATTTAACATTTCTCTTTCCTTTTCACCGAGATCTCTTCTCAACCAAATCTTCCTTGTTGTGTGTGTGTGTGTGTGTGTGTGTGTGTGTGTGTGTGTGTGTGTGTGTGTGTGTGTGTGTGTGTGTGTGTGTGTGTGTGTGTGTGTGTGTGTGTGTTTCACTGTTTAACTGTTTGATCTGTGCAGTCTCTGTAGCTCACCAGTTACCTAGTTGTAGTTTTACAGGGCCTGGGCTTTATGCTCGTGTGGCCCCGTCTCCATATCTACACTTATCCAATCTTACTTTAAAAGTGTGCACACTCGTTGCAGACACTACTTCTTCATTTAAACTGTTCCACGTCTCATACATCTCTGGAAACTATATTTTTAATATCTCTCAGACATCTTCCTTTTCTCAGCTTTTTCTATGTGATCTTGTGCTTGATGTCATATTCTTCTCTCAGGATCAGTTTCTCATTATCCACTTGGTCCATTCCGTTGATCAATTTATAAACTTGTATCAGGTCTCCTCTCTCCTTCTTTGTTCCAGGGTTGGTAGATCCATAGCCTTTAGTCTCTCCTCATATGTCATCCCTTCAATTCTGGAACCATTCTTGTAGCCATTTTTGTAGCCTCTCAATTTCCTTATGTGTTTCTTTTTATGAGGGGTCCACACTACTCCTGCATATTCCAATCTGGGTCTTATTATAGTACTTATCAATTTCTTCATCATTTCTTTGTCCATGTAGTGAAATGCTACTCCAATATTCCTTAGCAAATTATATGTTTCTCTAAAATTCTATCAATATGGCTTACTGGTTGATTGTTTTCTTCCATCGTCACTCCTAAGTCCTTTTCCTTTTTAACTTTCTCCAGTTCTACTCCATCTCCCATCTTATAGATTCCCACAGGTTGTCTTTCACTCTTTCCCATTTCCATGACATGGCTTTTGCTCACATTGAATTCCATTTCCACTTTTACTCCATTCCCAGATCTTATTTAGGTCTTCTTGCAGTATTTCACAATCCTCCTTTTGCTTTATAACTCTGCACAGTTTCGTATCATCTGCAAACAGATTTATGTAGCTGTTCACTCCTTCTGGCATGTCATTAATATAAATGAGGAAAAGTATTGGTGCCAATACTGACCCCTGTGGCACTCTGCTTTCTACTGCTTTCCACTTGGACTTCATATCTTTAACTACCGTCCTTATTTCTCTCCCCCTCAAATAATTTTCTATCCATCTCAATGTGCTTCCTTTTAAGCCACCCTTCTCCTCTAACTTCCATAGTAATCTTGCATGTGGCACTTTGTCAAATGCCTTTTTTAAATCCAAATAAGTACAGTCAACCCATCCCTCTCTCTCTTGTACTCTATCAACTATTCTAGAATAGAAACTCAATAAATTAGTTACACAAGACCATCTTTTTCTAAAACCAAATTGGCTATTTGATATTAATTTGTTGTCTTCAAGGAATTCGATCCATTGTTTCTTTATTATTCTTTCACACATCTTGCATATTACACTAGTTAGTGATACCAGTCTGTAATTTAAAGGTTCTTCCTTCCTTCCGCTCTTATATATGGGAACCACCTTAGCTCTTTTCCATTCTACTGGTACTGTTCCATTTTCTATTGAGCATTTTATGATGTTGTATATAGAACTTGCTAGTTCTTCCCTACATTCTTTCAGTATTCTGCCTGAGACTTCATCTGGTCCCATTGCCTTCTCTTCACCCAGTTGCTTCATTAACTCTTTTATTTCAAGCTTGGTTACTTTAATCTCTTTCATATAGATTGTCTTTCTATTACTCTGTGGCCTCTCAAATTTGGATTCCTTAGTAAAGACCTCCTGGAATTTTTTATTTAATAGTTCTGCCATACTTTTTGGGTCTTCCACCATCCCGTTCTCTCCTTTTAACCTTTCTATTGTTTTTTTTTGCCTAATTTTTCCATTTATGAATCTATAGAACAATTTTGGTTGCTCCTTACATTTTTTGACAATGTCTTTTTCAAAGTTCTTTTCCTCTTCCTTCCTCACCTTAACATATTAATTTCTCGCTGCTTTGAAGTTTTCCTTATGTGCTGGATTTCTATTTCTCCTCCACCTTTTCCATGCTCCATCTCTTTTCTCCTTTGCCCTAGCACACCTTGCATTAAACCAATCTTTCTTTCCTTCTTCTTTAGGTCTATATTTCGGGACATATTCCCTGACTCCTGTTTTGTATATTTCCAAAAATAAATCATATTTGTCTTGCATTGCATTGTATGTGTGTGTGTGTGTGTGTGTGTGTGTGTGTGTATAAATGGTGAAGGTAGTAGTGGAGTGGTAGGAAGTGGAGGCCTATGCAGTAGAAAGTCTCAGCCTTTCATTAAAATTTGAGAAATTAAAAAGAAAAAAAAAAAAAACAGGAGACAACCGCATGAAAAGAAAATCATAAAAGTTATCAATCATTTCATTCTTCTGAAAAATTTTGCATTGTTTTACCTTACAATTTACACAAGAGTTATCATTATCAATATTATTATGAAACTACATATAACACTCATGCAACACACACACACACACACACACACACACATACACACACACACACATACATACACAGACACACACACACACATGCATACTCACTCACTCAGCCTCTCACACACACAAACACAGATATGGAGACACATAGAGGGGTCAGTGTTGAGAGGATGGTGAGGTGATGGGAAGCAAGGGTCCACACAGGCATGAAGGGAAAAGGGAGAACAAATGTGTGAGAGGAGTGGCAGGACAGCAGGAGCAGGAGCAGGACTTGGAGTGGGAGGAGTTGGAGGCCGACACTGAGTTTATACGTCCAGTGTTTGCTGTATTTTAAGAAGACACCACTCTACTTAGGGAGAAACAGAAAGAAAAAACAAAGAAAACCAAAATGTTAATGAAAAAAAGTTCCGGAGATCAATAAGTTCTTTTTAACACCATAATAGATGTATATTTAGTAATAGTAACAGCAGCAGCAGTAGTAATAGTGGCAGTAGTAACAGCAATGGTGGTAGTAATGAAGGCAGTATAGTTATAATGGAGGTATGGTTATTAATGCAGAAGACAGTAGCAGTAATGGCAGTAATAGTGGTAGCAGTATAGTATATATTACCATACCGAGGTGTTTCATTCTATACGAGTATGCCACGAACACCAAACATCACCACACGACTTATTAATAATGTTGCTGCTGGTTTATTTTGCTACGGGAGTGTTGGTTGATTTACTGAGAGAGAGAGAGAGAGAGAGAGAGAGAGAGAGAGAGAGAGAGAGAGAGAGAGAGAGAGAGAGAGAGAGAGAGAGAGAGAGAGAGAGAGAGAGAGAGAGAGAGAGAGAGAGAGAGAGAGAGATTCAAACTCTTTATTTTTTTTATCTAGTATAACTCACTTAGTTAGCCAGAGCTTGACAGGAAGTATACAGAAAGACAGATGGTTTATTTAACACGCATACGAGCTTCTTAGTTTAGTAAGCAACACAAAGTAATACTATAATTAAGGTGATGCACATGATATATTTAATAAGAGACCGCAGGGACCTCACCTGGCTTAAGCTCCACACTGGGCAAAGGGAGCTGCTTGGGTTCTCTTGTGTTTGTTATTGACAAGAACAACCCCACACCACACAAACGCACCCAGCAAAGCCCTACCATGTGTTAGTGATGTGTAGGCTACGGGTGCCCATCATCTCACTGACTTATGTACTGGCTATGTGGTGTGTTCTGGGACATGATTAGTGTAATGTGTGAAAAAGGTTTGAAGGGATGCTGGACTTATGAATACCAGCTTATACCCTCCAAGAGACCTTGGAGCTCTTGCAGTCCAGTCAATGGTAAGACTGAGCTTTAACATGTGTTCTTGCTTGGTAAGATGAGTGGTGTTAGAGGTGACTGCATGTAACTCACTGAAAACTTTTGTCACCTGAGCAGGGTGTGAACCTCTACTGGTGAGTGGGAGCCATCCACCTGTGTGTGTGTGTGTGTGTGTGTGTGTGTGTGTGTGTGTGTGTGTGTGTGTGTGTGTGTGTGTGTGTGTGTGTGTTTCACTGTTTGATCTGCTGCAGTCTCTGACGAGACAGCCAGACGTTACCCTACAGAACGAGCTCAGAGCTCATTATTTCCGATCTTCTATAGCCCTGAGACCAGGCACACACCACACACCACAACAAGGTCACAACTCCTCGATTTACATCCCATCCTACTCACTGCTTGAACACTACGTGAAAGGAGATACATCCAAATATCTCCACCCAGCCAGGAATCAACCCCGTCCTCTGGCTTGTAAGCCAGCTCTAACCACTGAGCTACCACTTTGTGTGTGTGTGTGTGTGTGTGTGTGTGTGTGTGTGTGTGTGTGTGTGTGTGTGTGTGTGTGTGTGTGTGTGTGTGTGTGTGTGTGTGTGTGTTGAAGTCAAGATGATGATATTTACAAATTATTTATTTATTAGTCTATTTTGTTGTTGTTTGTTTGTTTATTCAAAAAACAAACATAACAATCATGTCCATTTGAACTAAGAAATTTGCATATTCCATAAAATATGAAATATATCAGATTTATATATATACATCCATGATGTAAAAAGTTAAAGCAAATAGTGTAAGTATATGTTCTTTTGAAAACATTGATTTAAATGTCCATCAGAAAACCAAAGAAATAATTACTGAAAACCCAACAGCAATAATAATGATAATATTTGAGTATTTAAAGGAACCATTATTCATTTACAGCAGCAGTGTGCCAGCCTTTGTTAGATGGATGTGGTATTGATGAAGGAAAGCCTTGGTGACAATTTTCCTAGTTGATCTAGTGAATCATAAAACACAGACATGTAAAGGGAGGAGAACAGCAAACAGATATCCACCAGTGAAGTGTGTGTGCTGTATCTTATTGTTAGTGGTAATTATAGTAGTGATAGTGGTGGATGGGGCTAAACACAGGTGCTGGAGTAGTGGTGGTGAGTAATGGTGGTAGTGGTGGTAGTGGTGGTAGTTGTCTTGCACTAAACTGAGTGTTACCGTACTTGAGTCTGGCGTCGCTCCGAAGTCTGCGGCACCATCACACGTACCTCCGTCTGGCAAAGCCTCGCCCGGTCCACCTTGCCCCCGTCAGCACACACACTGAGGCGCGGCACAGCTAGGGCGTTCTTCTCACCCTGACGCTCCTTGCCTTCCTTCCCTGTCAGTGGTGGGCTGGTGTAACAGAGGCTTCCTCTGTACTCACCAAGAAACTGGCTCACTCAATGAATAACTAACTGACTAAACTGACTTACTGACAGACTGACTGAGTGGTTGACTGACTAGTTAACTATGTATTGATTGAATGACATACTAAGATTGGGTAACTAATCTAAGTGACAATGACCGATTGATTGATTGAATTATTACTGAGACTTGATCATCTTCTTTTAGAGATTTCATTGAAACCTTTGCTGTCACATTAGACATATCAAAAGCTTTTGATAGAGTCTGACACAAAGCTTTTCTCAAAACTACCCTCCTATGGTTTCTATCCTTCTCTCTGCAACTTTATCTCAAGTTTCCACTCCACTGTTCTATTGCAACTGTGGTAGACAGCCACTGTTCTTCCAAATCTATTTATAGTGGTGCTCCTCATTCTGTTCTGTCATCCACTCTCTTCCTATTATTCATTAATGATCTTAACCAAACTTCTTACCCTATTCACTCTTACACCTATAATACTACCCTACACTTTTCCATATCTTTTTAGAGACGACCAACTCTTCAGGAAGTTAACAAGTCATGCAGGGACACCACAGAATGCCTGACTTCAGATCTTTCTAAGATTTCTGATTGGGGCAGAGAAAACTTAGTAGTGTTCAATGGCTTGAAAATTCAATTCCTCCATGTATCAACTTGACACAACCTTTCAGACAGCTATCCCCTCTTCTTCATTGACACTCAACTGCCCCTCTTCTATACTGAATATCTTCAGCCTTTCTTTTACTCATAATCTAAACTGAAAACTTCACATCTCATCTCTTGCTAAAATAGCTTCTATAAAACTAGACATTCTCCAGCTTTTCTCTCAAACTGCCAACTATGTACAACCTCATTCGCTCATGTATGGAATACTCTTTGCTTGTTTAGTTCCACTTACACAGTTCTATTAGATAGTGGAATCAAAAGCTTTTCATGTTATTAACTCCCCTTCTCTGACTGACTGTCGTCAGCCTCTTTCTCACTGCTGGAATGTTGCATCTCTTGCTATCTTTTACCTCTACTTTCATGCTAACTGTTATTTTGATCTTACTAACAGTATTCCTCCTCCTTCTCCTGTGGCCTCACTAATCAAGGCTTTCTTCTTCCTCTCACCCTATTTAGTCCAACTCTCTAATGCAAGAGTTTAACCAGTACTACTCTGAATCTTTCATATCTTTCTCTGATATACTCTGGATCTCCCTGCCTGTGTCTGTATTTCCATCTTACCATGACTTGACTTCATTCAAAAGGGAGCTTTCAAGAAATTTATCCCTGTCTTTTTACTAACTCTATTGGATCTTCATGGAGACTGACAACTGAGTGGGCCTTTTTTTATCTTTTTGTTGCCTTTGGCCAGTTCTCCCTCTTACATTAAAAAAATCTTTTACAAGGGTCACTGGTCAAGAAAAACACAAAAGAGGAACTATAATTCCACTGAGGTGCCTGTCCCTAAAGAGATCTCAAGAGAATCAATGAAAATTGAAGGATAAGTGTCTTGACACCTCCTTTTTGAAAGATTTAAAATCATAGGAAAGAGAAAATACAGAAGCAGCCAGAGAGTTTCAGAGTTTATCAGAGACAGATGAATGATTGAGTCCTTAACTTTCAAATTAAAAAGAAGGACAGAAGTTAATGAAGAAAAATTGAAGGAATGTCAAGAGTCAATGCCAGAAAAGCAGTCTGACCTGGGGATATCTATAGTCTCTTCCACAGACAGGGCTGAGACTGATGTAAAATCCACATTTAATTTTCTATTTTGAGTGAAAGGTGAGTGTGTAATTAGATGCATGCAGTTATATGTAAAGGAAGAGAGTTGTTTTTTGAGGACAGGTGACTCCCACTGTGCAGTAAAGCCACAGTTTTATTGAAGAGTTCACAGCACCCATTAATCCAGTGTTTACCTCACTGGGAGTATGCAATTATCATTTTGCAAAGCCCACATTGCCTCTATCTGACATATGATTCACTCCTGGGTCCTGTCATTTGTAGGTATACAAAGTGCCCTAACCATTATACCAATCACATTCATTGATGTCTATTAAGAACTTTTTACAATTAATGCAACAAACTGGTACATAAAAATCTCCAATTCTCTTCCCCCCAAAATTCTACTCCCTACTAAAATTTTCTCTTCTATTCTTTATATATGCATCTCCAAACCTGAGCAGTCTTGAGGAGGCCCACTTCTTCTTGTCCTCCACAGAGATCTATCATTCTTCTTATGACCTGCCCCAGCCCTGATCAAGAACATCACAATAGTTCACACTCTTCACTCTCTATGTCAGGCACCTGCAAGTACTCATGTTAAGACCAAGACTAAATGATGGTGACTCCTGCTTTGTCTAACGATGTTACAGATTTCTGCATTTGTCTTTTTTTATCACAGAAGAGTATATTAGTCTTTTATCTGGTTATGCTGAACAGAGAAAGTCTATAGCTTTACATGTCATACTGGATAATTCTATCCACTCTACATTTTCTCAATCTCTCTCACAGCCTTAAAACACTCTGCCATTTGTTGAGTGGTTTAAAGTTCCTACATATCACCATGATACCCAGGTTCTTGGTTACACTCAAGATGAGCTTCAGTGATATCCTAATATTCCACTATAAATAAAATTGCCTCGCCACTAATCAAGCTGAACAGCGCTTCCCTACACTCTTCATGTCCTACAGGCCCTATAGGCCTTACCATACCACTCAGTATCTGGCCTGTAACCAGTAAAATCTGTATATTAATTAAATTATACTGAGATTAAACAGATAACATCATACTGAGATTACAATGATGAGATAATAGGCCAATATTGCATCAGAGCACACACTTCTCACAAGGTACATAAAAAATGGATTTTTATAACTTTCAATCCTCTCTTAAATGTGTGTGTGTGTGTGTGTGTGTATTTACCTAGTTGTAGTTTTACAGGGCCTGAGCTTTATGCTCGTGTGGCCCCGTCTCCATATCTACACTTATCCAATTTTCTTTAAAACTATGTACACTCTTTGCTGACACTACTTCTTCATTTAAACTGTTCCAAGTCTCAACACATCTTTGCGGAAACTAAATTTTTAACATCTCTCAGACATCTTCCTTCTCAGTTTCTTACTATGCGATCTTGTGCTTCTAAAGTCATATTCTTCTCTCAGGATCAGTTTCTCATTATCCACTTCATCCATTCCGTTAATCAATTTATAAACTTGTATCAGATCCCTCTCTCTTCTCTGCTCCAAGGTTGGTAGATCCATTGCCTTTAGTCTCTCCTCATATGCCATCCCTTTAAATTCTGGAACCATTCTTGTAGCCATTTTTGTAGTCTCTCTAATTTTCTTATGTGTTTCTTTTTATGGGAGTCCACACAACTCCTGCATATTCCAATCTAGGTCTTATTTTAGTACTTATCAATTTCTTCATCATTTCCTTGTCCATATAGTGAAATGCTACTCCAATATTCCTTAGCAAATTATACGTCTCTCTGAAAATTCTATCAATATGGCTAACCGGTTGATTATTTTCTTCCATTGTCACTCCCAAGTCCTTTTCCTTTTTTACTTTTTCTAGTTCTACTCCATCTCCCATCTTATAGATTCCCACTGGTCGTCTTTCACTTTTCCCATTTCCATGACATGGCTTTTGTCCACATTGAATTCCATCTCCCATTTTTTGCTCCATTTCCAGATCTTGTTTAAGTCTTCCTGTAGTATTTCACAATCCTCTTTTGTTTAATGACTCTGCACAGTTTCGCATCGTCCACAAACAGATTTATGTAGCTGTTCACTCCCTCTGGCATGTCATTTATATATACGAGAAAAAGTATTGGTGCCAATACTGACCCTGTGGCACTCCGCTGTCTACTGTTCTCCACTTGGACTTCATATCTTTAACTATCGTCCTTATTTCTCTCCCCCTTAAGTAATTCTTCATCCATCTCAATGTGCTTCCTTTTAAGCCACCCTTCTCCTCTAACTTCCATAGTAATCTTTCATGTGGCACTTTATCAAAAGCCTTTTTTAGATCTAAATAAATACAGTCAACCCATCCTCTCTCTCTTGTACTTTATCAACTATTCTAGAGTAGAAACTCAATAAATTTGTCACACATGACCGACCTTTTCTAAAACCAAATTGGCTATTTGATAATATTTGTTGTCTTCAAGAAACTCGATCCATTGCTTCTTTATTACTTTTCACACATCTTGCATATTACACTAGTTAGTGATACCGGTCTGTAATTTAAAGGTTCTTCCTTCCTTCCGCTCTTATATATGGGAACCACCTCAGCTCTTTTCCACTCCACTGGCACTGTTCCATTTTCTATTGAGCATTTTATGATGTTGTATATTGACTTGCTAGTTCTTCCCTACATTCTTTCAGTATTCTGCCTGAGACTTCATCCGGTCCCATTGCCTTTTCCTCATCCAATTCCGTCATCAACTTTTTATTTCAAGCTTGGTTACTTTAATCTCTTTCATATAGACAGTCTCTCTATTACCCTGTGGTCTTTCAAATTTGGATTCCTTAGTAAAGACCTCATGAAATTTACTATTTAACAGTTCTGCCATACTTTTGGGTCTTCCACCATTCCGTTTTCTCCTTTTAACCTTTCTATTGTTTCTTTTTGTCTTATTTTTCCATTTATGAATCTGTAGAACAATTTTGGTTGTTCCTTACATTTTTCGACAATGTCCTTTTCATAGTTCTTTTCTTCTTCCTTTCTCACCTTAGCATATTCATTTCTTGCTGTTTTGAAGTTTTCCTTATTTTCTGGATTTCTGTTTCTTCTCCACCTTTTCCATGCTCCATCTCGTTTCTCCTTTGCCCTAGCACATCTTGCATTAAACCAATCTTTCTTTCCTTCTTCTTTAGGTCTATATTTCGGAACATATTCCTGACCCCAGTTTTGTATATTTCCAAAAATAAGTTATATTTCTCTTGAACCGTTAATGAGTTTTCCATCTCCTCCCAGTTTACGTTTTAAAATAGTTCTTGAGATTCTCAATATCAGCCTTTCTGTAATTTAATCGGTCTCCTTTGTATGATTCATCTCTATCTTCCTTTCCTTCTTCTATATCCATCTCTAATATTACATGGTCACTCTTTCCCAATGGGCACTTGTATCTTATATCATC
>NC_059302.1:11300924-11325526 GCF_017591435.1 Portunus trituberculatus | reverse complement strand
TTCTCTTGTGTTTGTTATTGACAAGAACAACCCCACACCACACAAACGCACCCAGCAAAGCCCTACCATGTGTTAGTGATGTCTCTGCCCATCATCTCACTGACTTATGTACTCTATTTTGTTCTGGGACATGATTAGTGTAATGTGAAAAAATTTGAAATGCTGGACTTATGAATACCAGCTTATACCCTCCAAGAGACCTTGGAGCTCTTGCAGTCCAGTCAATGGTAAGACTGAGCTTTAACATGTGTTCTTCTTGGTAAGATGATTGTTAGATGACTGCATGTAACTCACTGAAAACTTTGTCACCTGAGCATGTGAACCTCTACTGGTGAGTGGGAGCCATCCACCTGTGTGTGTGTGTGTGTGTGTGTGTGTGTGTGTGTGTGTGTGTGTGTGTGTGTGTGTGTGTGTGTGTGTGTGTGTGTGTGTGTTTCACTGTTTGATCTGCTGCAGTCTCTCAGACAGCCAGACGTTTACCCAACAGCTCAGAGCTCATTATTTCCGATCTTCATAGCCCTGAGACCAGGCACACACCACACACCACAACAAGGTCACAACTCCTCGATTTACATGTACCTACTCACTGCTATGAACACTACACGTGAAAGGAGATACATCCAAATATCTCCACCCGGCCAGGAATCAAGTCCTCTGGCTTGCTCTAACCACTGAGCTACCACTGTGTGTGTGTGTGTGTGTATGTGTGTGTGTGTGTGTGTGTGTGTGTGTGTGTGTGTGTGTGTGTGTGTGTGTGTGTGTGTGTGTGTGTGTTGAAGTCAAGATGATGATATTTACAAATTATTTATTTATTAGTCTATTTTGTTGTTGTTTGTTTGTTTATTCAAAAAACAAACATAACAATAAAACATGTCCATTTGAACTAAGAAAAAATAATTGCATATTCCATAAAAATATGAAATATATCAGATTTATATATATACATCCATGATGTAAAAAAAGAAAAAAAATTAAAGCAAATAGTGTAAGTATATGTTAAAACTTTTGAAAACATTGATTTAAATGTCCATCAGAAAACCAAAGAAATAATTACTGAAAACCCAACAGCAATAATAATGATAATATTTGAGTATTTAAAGGAACCATTATTCATTTACAGCAGCAGTGTGCCAGCCTTTGTTAGATGGATGTGGTGGGGGAGTGAGTGATGAAGGAAAGCCTGGGTGGTGACAGGGATGGTGTGTGCCTAGTTGATCTAGTGAATCATAAAACAGACATGTAAAGGGAGGAGAACGCGAAACAGATATCCACCAGTGAAGTGTGTGTGTACGTGTATGCGTGTATTGTTAGTGGTAATTATAGTAGTGATAGTGGTGGATGGGGCTAAACACAGGTGCTGGAGTAGTGGTGGTGAGTAATGGTGGTAGTGGTGGTAGTGGTGGTGGAGTTGTCGTGCACTAAACTGAGTGTTACCGTACTTGAGTCTGGCGTCGCTCCGAAGTCTGCGGCACCATCACACGTACCTCCGTCTGGCAAAGCCTCGCCCGGTCCACCTTGCCCCCGTCAGCACACACACTGAGGCGCGGCACAGCTAGGGCGTTCTTCTCACCCTGACGCTCCTTGCCTTCCTTCCCTGTCAGTGGTGGGCTGGTGTAACAGAGGCTTCCTCTGTACTCACCAAGAAACTGGCTCACTCAATGAATAACTAACTGACTAAACTGACTTACTGACAGACTGACTGAGTGGTTGACTGACTAGTTAACTATGTATTGATTGAATGACATACTAAGATTGGGTAACTAATCTAAGTGACAATGACCGATTGATTGATTGAATTATTACTGAGACTTGATCATCTTCTTTTAGAGATTTCATTGAAACCTTTGCTGTCACATTAGACATATCAAAAGCTTTTGATAGAGTCTGACACAAAGCTTGGTTCTCAAAACTACCCTCCTATGGTTTCTATCCTTCTCTCTGCAACTTTATCTCAAGTTTCCACTCCGACTGTTCTATTGCAACTGTGGTAGACAGCCACTGTTCTTCCAAATCTATTTATAGTGGTGCTCCTCAGGGTTCTGTTCTGTCATCCACTCTCTTCCTATTATTCATTAATGATCTTAACCAAACTTCTTACCCTATTCACTCTTACACCTATAATACTACCCTACACTTTTCCATATCTTTTTAGAGACGACCAACTCTTCAGGAAGTTAACAAGTCATGCAGGGACACCACAGAATGCCTGACTTCAGATCTTTCTAAGATTTCTGATTGGGGCAGAGAAAACTTAGTAGTGTTCAATGGCTTGAAAATTCAATTCCTCCATGTATCAACTTGACACAACCTTTCAGACAGCTATCCCCTCTTCTTCATTGACACTCAACTGCCCCTCTTCTATACTGAATATCTTCAGCCTTTCTTTTACTCATAATCTAAACTGAAAACTTCACATCTCATCTCTTGCTAAAATAGCTTCTATAAAACTAGACATTCTCCGCCAGCTTTTCTCACCCCCCATCTGCCAACTATGTACAAGGGCCTCATTCGCTCATGTATGGAATACTCTTTGCTTGTTTGGGGAGTTCCACTTACACAGTTCTATTAGATAGTGGAATCAAAAGCTTTTCATGTTATTAACTCCCCTTCTCTGACTGACTGTCGTCAGCCTCTTTCTCACTGCTGGAATGTTGCATCTCTTGCTATCTTTTACCTCTACTTTCATGCTAACTGTTATTTTGATCTTACTAACAGTATTCCTCCTCCTTCTCCTGTGGCCTCACTAATCAAGGCTTTCTTCTTCCTCTCACCCCTATTTAGTCCAACTCTCTAATGCAAGAGTTTAACCAGTACTACTCTGAATCTTTCATATCTTTCTCTGATATACTCTGGATCTCCCTGCCTGTGTCTGTATTTCCATCTTACCATGACTTGACTTCATTCAAAAGGGAGCTTTCAAGAAATTTATCCCTGTCTTTTTACTAACTCTATTGGATCTTCATGGAGACTGACAACTGAGTGGGCCTTTTTTTATCTTTTTGTTGCCTTTGGCCAGTTCTCCCTCTTACATTAAAAAAATCTTTTACAAGGGTCACTGGTCAAGAAAAACACAAAAGAGGAACTATAATTCCACTGAGGTGCCTGTCCCTAAAGAGATCTCAAGAGAATCAATGAAAATTGAAGGATAAGTGTCTTGACACCTCCTTTTTGAAAGATTTAAAATCATAGGAAAGAGAAAATACAGAAGCAGCCAGAGAGTTTCAGAGTTTATCAGAGACAGGGATGAATGATTGAGAGTACCGGTTAACTTTCAAATTAAAAAGAAGGACAGAAGTTAATGAAGAAAAATTGAAGGAATGTCAAGAGTCAATGCCAGAAAAGCAGTCTGACCTGGGGATATCTATAGTCTCTTCCACAGACAGGGCTGAGACTGATGTAAAAATTGCCACATTTAATTTTCTATTTTGAGTGAAAGGTGAGTGTGTAATTAGATGCATGCAGTTATATGTAAAGGAAGAGAGTTGTTTTTTGAGGACAGGCTGTGACTGCCCCACTGTGCAGTAAAGCCACAGTTGGGTTATTGAAGAGTTCACAGCACCCATTAATCCAGTGTTTACCTCACTGGGAGTATGCAATTATCATTTTGCAAAGCCCACATTGCCTCTATCTGACATATGATTCACTCCTGGGTCCTGTCATTTGTAGGTATACAAAGTGCCCTAACCATTATACCAATCACATTCATTGATGTCTATTAAGAACTTTTTACAATTAATGCAACAAACTGGTACATAAAAATCTCCAATTCTCTTCCCCCCAAAATTCTACTCCCTACTAAAATTTTCTCTTCTATTCTTTATATATGCATCTCCAAACCTGAGCAGTCTTGAGAGGAGGCCCACTTCTTCTTGTCCTCCACAGAGAGTCTATCATTCTTCTTGGATGACCTGCCCCAGCCCGAGGTGAGGGTGCCAAGGCGGGAGAAGGCGCGCATCACAATGGGGGAGTTGGGCACACTCTTGGGCCGCGGCGTCTCTATGTCAGGCACCTGCAAGTACTCATGTTAAGACCAAGACTAGGGAATGATGGTGACTCCTGCTTTGTCTAACGATGTTACAGAGGTTTCTATTTGTCTTTTTATTATCACAGAAGAGTATATTGGAGTCTTTTTATCTGGTTATGCTGAACAGAGAAAGTCTATAGCTTTACATGTGGCATACTGGATAAGGTGGTCTATCCAGACTCACAGGTTCGAATCTCACAGCCTTAAAACACTCTGCCATTTGTTGAGTGGTTTAAAGTTACCTACATATCACCATGATACCCAGGTTCTAGGTGGTTACACTCAAGATGAGCTTCAGTGATATGGGCCCTAATATTACCACTATAAATAAAATTGCCTGCGCCACTAATGGGCGGAAGCTGAACAGCGCTTCCCCTACACTCTTCAAGTGTGCCTACAGGCCCTATAGGCCTTACCATACAAAAAAAAAAAAACACTCAGTATCTGGCCTGTAACCAGTAAAATCTGTATATTAATTAAATTATACTGAGATTAAACAGATAACATCATACTGAGATTACAATGATGAGATAATAGGCCAATATTGCATCAGAGCAGCACACACTTCTCACAAGGTACATAAAAAATGGATTTTTATAACTTTCAATCCTCTCTTGTGTGTGTGTGTGTGTGTGTGTGTGTATTTACCTAGTTGTAGTTTTACAGGGCCTGAGCTTTATGCTCGTGTGGCCCCGTCTTCATATCTACACTTATCCAATTTTACTTTAAAAGTATGTACACTCGTTGCAGACACTACTTCTTCATTTAAACTGTTCCAAGTCTCAACACATCTTTGCGGAAACTAAATTTTTAACATCTCTCAGACATCTTCCTTTCTCAGTTTTTACTATGCGATCTTGTGCTTCTAAAGTCATATTCTTCTCTCAGGATCAGTTTCTCATTATCCACTTCATCCATTCCGTTAATCAATTTATAAACTTGTATCAGATCTCCTCTCTCTTCTTTGTTCCAAGGTTGGTAGATCCATTGCCTTTAGTCTCTCCTCATATGCCATCCCTTTAAATTCTGGAACCATTCTTGTAGCCATTTTTGTAGTCTCTCTAATTTTCTTATGTGTTTCTTTTTATGGGAGTCCACACAACTCCTGCATATTCCAATCTAGGTCTTATTTTAGTACTTATCAATTTCTTCATCATTTCCTTGTCCATATAGTGAAATGCTACTCCAATATTCCTTAGCAAATTATACGTCTCTCTGAAAATTCTATCAATATGGCTAACCGGTTGATTATTTTCTTCCATTGTCACTCCCAAGTCCTTTTCCTTTTTTACTTTTTCTAGTTCTACTCCATCTCCCATCTTATAGATTCCCACTGGTCGTCTTTCACTTTTTCCCATTTCCATGACATGGCTTTTGTCCACATTGAATTCCATCTCCCATTTTTTGCTCCATTTCCAGATCTTGTTTAAGTCTTCCTGTAGTATTTCACAATCCTCTTTTGTTTAATGACTCTGCACAGTTTCGCATCGTCCACAAACAGATTTATGTAGCTGTTCACTCCCTCTGGCATGTCATTTATATATACGAGAAAAAGTATTGGTGCCAATACTGACCCTGTGGCACTCCGCTGTCTACTGTTCTCCACTTGGACTTCATATCTTTAACTATCGTCCTTATTTCTCTCCCCCTTAAGTAATTCTTCATCCATCTCAATGTGCTTCCTTTTAAGCCACCCTTCTCCTCTAACTTCCATAGTAATCTTTCATGTGGCACTTTATCAAAAGCCTTTTTTAGATCTAAATAAATACAGTCAACCCATCCCTCTCTCTTGTACTTTATCAACTATTCTAGAGTAGAAACTCAATAAATTTGTCACACATGACCGACCTTTTCTAAAACCAAATTGGCTATTTGATAATATTTTGTTGTCTTCAAGAAACTCGATCCATTGCTTCTTTATTACTTTTTCACACATCTTGCATATTACACTAGTTAGTGATACCGCCTGTAATTTAAAGGTTCTTCCTTCCTTCCGCTCTTATATATGGGAACCACCTCAGCTCTTTTCCACTCCACTGGCACTGTTCCATTTTCTATTGAGCATTTCATGATGTTGTATATTGACTTGCTAGTTCTTCCCTACATTCTTTCAGTATTCTGCCTGAGACTTCATCCGGTCCCATTGCCTTTTCCTCATCCAATTCCGTCATCAACTTTTTATTTCAAGCTTGGTTACTTTAATCTCTTTCATATAGACAGTCTCTCTATTACCCTGTGGTCTTTCAAATTTGGATTCCTTAGTAAAGACCTCATGAAATTTACTATTTAACAGTTCTGCCATACTTTTGGGTCTTCCACCATTCCGTTTTCTCCTTTTAACCTTTCTATTGTTTCTTTTTGTCTTATTTTTCCATTTATGAATCTGTAGAACAATTTTGGTTGTTCCTTACATTTTTCGACAATGTCCTTTTCATAGTTCTTTTCTTCTTCCTTTCTCACCTTAGCATATTCATTTCTTGCTGTTTTGAAGTTTTCCTTATTTTCTGGATTTCTGTTTCTTCTCCACCTTTTCCATGCTCCATCTCGTTTCTCCTTTGCCCTAGCACATCTTGCATTAAACCAATCTTTCTTTCCTTCTTCTTTAGGTCTATATTTCGGAACATATTCCTGACCCCAGTTTTGTATATTTCCAAAAATAAGTTATATTTCTCTTGAACCGTTAATGAGTTTTCCATCTCCTCCCAGTTTACGTTTTAAAATAGTTCTTGAGATTCTCAATATCAGCCTTTCTGTAATTTAATCGGTCTCCTTTGTATGATTCATCTCTATCTTCCTTTCCTTCTTCTATATCCATCTCTAATATTACATGGTCACTCTTTCCCAATGGGCACTTGTATCTTATATCATCGTTAATTGGTATATCCCTTGTAAAAACTAGGTCTAATCTTGCCGGCTCATCGTTTCCTCTGAATCTTGTGTTTTCCTTTACTCTTTGGACCATCAAATTATCTATCATTAGGTTCAGGAATCTATCTCCCAGGCATCTTCCCCATACCACTTTCATAATTTTCCCAGTCTACCTCCTTACAGTTGAAATCTCCTATCAATATCACTTTTCTCCTTTCCTTAATGATTCTTGTAAGACTCCTTATTGTGTCATCTATCATGTCTCTATATTCTTGGTTAGTCCATGAGTTTGTTTTGGTGGCACATATGTTCCAATGATTGTTAACTCCTTTTTGTTAATATGCATCTTAACATACAGTATTTCTGATTTTCCTTCCCAAACTCCACTTGATTTACCACTATCTCCTTCCTTAACATCATCATGACTCCTCCTCCTCCTTTACCCACTCTGTCTCTCCTCCATATATTATACCTTTTATCTATGTCTATTTTATTGCCTCATTTAACTTTGTTTCCACCAGGCATACAATATCTGGTTCTTCTTTCTTTATGTAATCTCTTAATTCTAATTTACTAGATAAAATCCCATCTATGTTTGTATAC
The DNA here is from genome assembly GCF_017591435.1 of Portunus trituberculatus. Taxonomy (NCBI): domain Eukaryota; kingdom Metazoa; phylum Arthropoda; class Malacostraca; order Decapoda; family Portunidae; genus Portunus; species Portunus trituberculatus. The sequence goes on along the minus strand of NC_059302.1, from coordinate 11,318,031 downwards.
ATCATTTTTAATCTCTTGTTCTTATCATTTTTAGTTAAACTTGCTCCATTCTTTTCTCTTCTTTCTCTTTTATATACCATTTCCTTATCCTGTCTCCTATAATTCTCCAAAAATGCCTTCTTCTCCTCCTCTGACCTTTCATTATTTTTCTCTTTGCTTCTGCCACCAGTTCATTGTGTCTCTTCCTTTCCTCCTCGTTTCTATTTTTCTTTATATATATATATATATATATATATATATATATATATATATATATATATATATATATATATATATATATCTTTGCAACCTTCTGTTTCTCTGAGTTTCGTTTTTCTATATAGTACTTCTGCTGCTGCTTGTGATTTTAGTAATATCTTAATTGGTCTCACTGTTCCTTCTTGATATGGTCCCATTCTATGGATTTCTTCTACTTCCTCTTCTAAGTTCTGTCTATCCTCGTCATTCAGATGTTTTAGTAGGTCTTTTACTGATTTCATTTCGTCTTTTTCCCTTCTTGGTCTATATTTAACATTTTTTCTTTCAGTCCAAAAATAATTACACTCTTCTTTTTTCCGCAATTTCTCTTACTAAATTTTCTTTTTCTTGAGGACTCCTATCATTTTGCTTGTCATATTTTCATCTCTTTCTTTTAACTGTTCTTGAAATACTTCTTGAAATGATTCCTTGTCTTTCTTATCTTGGATTCTCCATGCTTGTACTTCTTTTTAATCACGTCTTGTACTCTTTCTTCTTCTTTGTTAACTAGATCTTTTAGCTTTTCTTTTCTTTCTCGGCTTTACCGAGTCCTTCTTCCATCAATTTCTTATAGTTCGCTATTTGGACTTTTAATTCTTCATTTTCGGTTCTTAGCCTAGTTTCGTTTTCTTCCACTCTTTTATCCTTTCTTTCAATTTCTGGAGCTCTTTATCCTGTTCTTCATTCTCTTTCATTCCCATACTCTCCTTTATCAATTTATCTAATTTACGTTCAATAGTTAAGACTCTATCAAATAGTGAAGTTTGCGCCGTATCAAAGCCTTCAAATTCTCCTCCTCCCTCACCAACATTGTCATCATCAGCTTTCATTCTTTCCCTTGTCACATACCTGCATTTAGATGTGTGTGTGTGTGTGTGTGTGTGTGTGTGTGTGTGTAATTCACCTCGGTCGTCTGCTGGTCACCCAGCCAGTCTTCCCCATTACGGAGCGAGCTCAGAGCTCATAGACCGATCTTCGGGTAGGACTGAGACCACATCACACAACACACACCGGGAAAGCGAGGCCACAACCCCTCGAGTTACATCCCGTACCTATTTACTGCTAGGTGAACAGGGACCACACATTAAGAGGCTTGCCCATTTGCCTTGCCGCTTACCGGGACTCGAACCCGGCCTCTCGATTGTGAGTCGAGTGTGCTAACCACTACACTATGCGGTGTGTGTGTGTGTGTGTGTGTGTGTGTATTTACCTAATTGTAACATACGGGAAAAGAGCTATGCTCGTACTGTCCCGTCTCCATATCTACTAATGTCCAGCTTTTTCTTAAAATCATGAATATTCCTTGCGTTGACCACTTCCACGTCTAAACTATTCCATGCTTCCACCCTTCTATGAGGGAAGCTATATTTTTCACATCTCTCCTATAAGTGGCCATTTTAGTTTTTCCCATGCCCTCTCGACATTCTTTCATTCCACATACACAGATCTTCCCTATCCATTTTTCCATGCCAATCATCACTCTGTATATTGCTATCAGGTCTCCCTTTCTCTTCTGTTTTCCAGGGTCGGAAGTTGCATTCTTTTCAGTCTGTCTTCATAAGTCAAATCTCTTAAGTCAGGCACCATTTTCGTTGCAGCCCTCTGTACTTTCTCTAGTTTCCTTATGTGTTTCTTTAAGTTCGGAGCCCACTGTATTGTTGCATATTCAAGCCTCGGTCTTATCATTGCAGTAATTATTTTCTTCATCATTTCTTCATCTAAATATCTGAACGCCACTCTTATGTTCCTCAATAAGTTCAATACTTCTCCAATTATTTTGTTTATATGTCTCTCTGGCGATAGGTCATTGGTAATTGTCACCCCAAGGTCTTTTTCTTCATGACTGGTTTTTATGTCTTCATTTCCTATCTTGTACATACTCCTGATTCTTCTTTCACTCTTGCCAAACTCTATTTTCTTGCATTTTGTCGTGTTGAACTCCATTTGCCATGTACAGCTCCATTTCCATATTCTGTCCAAGTCTTCCTGGAGTAGTTCGCAATCTTTGTCACATCTCACTTTTCTTAACAATTTTGCATTGTCTGCAAATAGGCTCACATAACTGGACACCCCATCCACCATGTCATTTATGTAGACCGCGAACATTACTGGTGCCAACACTGATCCCTGTGGAACTCCACTCTCCACCAAGCCCCATTCTGATGGTCTGTCCTTAATTATTGTTCTCATTTCTGTGTGTGTGTGTGTGTGTGTGTGTGTGTGTGTGTGTGTGTGTGTGTGTGTGTGTGTGTGTGTGTGTGTGTGTGTGTGTGTGTGTGTGTTTTTACCTATTTGTGTATTACAGGGCCCGAGCTAAGCTCTCTGTGTCCTGTCTCCTTGTCCATTCCTGTCATATCTCTCTTTCATCTGATTGACACACACCGCGTCAACGACATGACTGCTCAGTTTATTCCACTTATCAATGCTACGATGCGGGAAACTGTATTTTATCACGTCATTTAGACAGATGTCCTTTATTAGCTTTTTTCCATGTCCTCGGAGATAATTACTTGTGGTCACCTTTATCAACTCTCTATCCAGTATGTCAATCTTGTTCACCAATTTATACATAGTTATCATGTCTCCTCTTGTTCTTCTCTCTTCTGATGTGGTCACCCCCAGCTTCCTCAGTCTTTCCTCATAGTCTAACTCCCTGAGTCCTGGTACCATCCTTGTTGCCAGCCTTTGTACCCTTTCTACCTTCTTCACATTTTTTTCATATGCGGTGACCAGACACATGCTGCATATTCTAGCTGGGGTCTTATTAAGGTGCATAATATCTTCTTCATCATTCCTTCATCTAGGTTGTGGAATGCAAGGCCAATATTTTGAAGCATGTTGTATCTTTTCAAAAAAATCTTGTTAATGTGTTTCTCCGGTGACAAAGTGTTTTGCACGGTTACTCCTAAGTCTTTCTCCTCATTGGTCTCTTTAATTTTCTCATTACCCAGTCTGTAATCCCAGTTTGGTCTGTATCTACTTCTTCCCATTTTCATAACATGGGTCTTGTCTATATTAGATTCCATCTGCCACTCTTTACTCCACTCATATATTTTATCAAGATCTTCCTGTAACTTGTTACATTCTTCCACATTCTTTACTCTCCTCATAATTTTAGTATCGTCCGCAAACATGTTCATGTAACTGTCAATTCCTACTGGCATATCATTAACATAAATCAAAAACATGATGGGACCCAGCACTGACCCTTGTGGAACTCCACTGGTTACCTTCTTCCACTCGGACTTCCTTCCTCTCACCACTATTCTCATTTCTCTTCCCATTAAGTAATTTTCCATCCATTTTGCTAGTTTATCATTTACTCCTCCAGTCATCTTTAGTTTCCACATCAGTCTATTGTGTGGTACTTTATCAAAGGCCTTTCTCAAGTCCAGGTAGATAGCATCCACCCATCCCTCTCTATGTTGCAGTATGTAAGTCACTCTTGAATAAAAACATAATAAATTGGATACACACGATCTTCCTTTTCTGAAACCAAACTGCCTTTCACTCAGAATGTTTTCACTTTCTAGATACTCACTCCACTTAGCTTTAATTACTTCTTCACATACCTTGCACAATATACTAGTCAACGATACTGGTCTATAATTTAGCGGTTCCATTCTACTACCATTCTTATATATAGGCACAATGTCAGCTCTTTTCCACTCTTTCGGGACTAATCCTGTTCGTATGGAGGTTTCCACAATATCAAATATGGGGTTCAACAATTGATCCTTACATTCTTTTAGCAACCTCCCAGATATGCCATCAGGCCCCATTGATTTATTAATATCCAGATTGCTTATAATTTTCCTTACGTCTTCCTTAGTAACCATGATGCTTTATTTCCGTAGGCCTTCCTCCCATAAAATGCTCCTCCTTTGTAAACACTTTGCAAAAGTTGTCGTTCAAAATCTCAGCTATCTCTCCAGCATCTTCATATACTTCTTCCCTGTTTTTTACCTTTTCTATTGCCTCCCTTTTATTTAGTTTTCCATTTATGAATTTGTAAAACATTTTTGGGTCACTATCACAGTTTTCCACCACCCTCTGTTCATATTCCTTCTGTGCTGTTCTCCTTACTTCAACATATCTATTCCTTGCTGTTTTGTAGCCTTCCCTTGATAATACATCACTGCTTTTCTTAAGTTTCTTCCATGCCTTTTCTTTTTTTCTTTGTTCTTTTTTGCTTCTTCACAATTTCTATTAAACCACTGTTTATTATTTAAAGTCCCCTTCCTGTAATATGGCACAAACTTTTTCACAGCAGAGTTATACAAATCCATAAATTTATCGTACTTCAATTGCATATCTCTTTCCTGGTATACCACGGACCAGTCAACTTCATTAAAGAACTCCCTTATATGGTTATAATTTGCCCTAGTATAATTTAATTTTTCCTCCCTGCGTTCTACAATCTTATTCGTGCTTAATTCTGTATCCAGCTCAAAGCTTAGGACATCATGATCGCCTTTCCCCAAGGTACTTTCATGTTCAATTTCCTCTTTTAGAGAGATTCCCCTGGTAAATACCAAATCCAACCTTGCTGCAACATCCTGTCCCCTGCATCTTGTTGGTGATCTCACCCACTGCACCATCAAGTTATTTGTTGCTACCTTTAACAATTCTTCTACCCACTCACCACCTTTCACCACTTCGTAGTCTTCCCACACTATTTCTTTGCAATTAAAGTCTCCAACTATCATCACTCTATCCTTTCTGTTGAGTTCTTGCTTCATTCTGTCTAGAGTATTTCTCATCACCATTTGGTACTGTTCATATTCCCAAGCACTGGTTCTGGGTGGTATGTATACTGTTATAATATCAATGTCCCTCTTGCCATCTGTTATAAGCATACTTATCACTTCCTCATTTCTCTTACTATAGTTCACCTCCTTCACTATCAGATAATCCTTAGTAAGAACCATTATACCACCACCACCTTTATTTTTTCTATCATTTCTCCATACTTTGTAGTGTTTTACAACAAACCAGTCTAGCTTTATTTCGGGCCTTAGCTTTGTTTCCACTACACACATTATGTCCAGTTCGTTATTTCTTAGGTAATCCATACATTCTAGCCTCTTAGACAGAAATCCATTCCCAGTCTCGTTCTTCCATGTAATGCCTCCACCACTTCTTTAGCCTCCCATTTCTCATCCTCCAAAAAAACTTGATCTTTTCCTCCTCTGTTCTTTCGTCATTCCTCTCCTTCTCTTCAGATACTAGCTCCTTCGTCTTCATTCTCTCATCTTGTGACATATTTCTTCTTATGTAAATTGTTTTGGTTTCCTCAGAGTCCTTAAGTTTCCAAGCCCTCCTCAACAAGGCCTCCGCTGCCACCTGAGACTTTAGTTTCAATTTTAATGGTCTATTCTTGCCTTCCTCAAAAGCTCCCAATCTGTGTGTGTGTGTGTGTGTGTGTGTGTGTGTGTGTGTGTGTGTGTGTGTGTGTGTGTGTGTGTGTGTGTGTGTGTGTGTGTGTGTGTGTGTGTGTGTGTGTGTGTGTGTGTGTGTGTGTTTGTGTGTGTGTGTGTGTGTGAATATTTACCTAGTTGTATTGTACATGGTTTAAGTGGGACTCATAGTGTCCTGTCTCCATATCTCCACTTATCTAATTTTTCTTTAAAGTTATGCAAATTATGTGCTGTAACAACTTCAACATTCAATGCATTCCACTTTTCAACCATTCTCTGTGGAAAACTGTATTTTCCAATAACTTTCACACACTGCCTCATCCTAATCTTCTTTGCATATTTTCTTGTCCTTCCAGCTTCTATCACCAGCACCAGGTCTTGCTTGTCTATCTTTTCAATACCATTAACTATTTTATACAATATTATTAGGTCTCCTCTTTCTCTTCTATCTTGTAAGGTTGGCAGTCTCATTTCTTTCAGTCTTTCTTCATATGTTAGGTCCTTTAGTTCTGGCACCATCTTTCTAGCTATCCTCTAGATCTGTTCTAATCTTCTTATATTGTTTTTCAAGTTCAGCAACCACACCACTGCTGCATATTCCAACTGTGGACGTATCATACTTATAATAATTTTTTCAACATATCTTTGTCTAAGTACTAAAATGCCACCCTAATATTAGTTAACATTTTATACATTGTTCCAAATATCTTATGTGTTTTTCAGGGCTCAGAGTTTCTTGTATAACCACTCCTAGATCTTTTTCCTCTTTAGTCTTCATTATTTGTTCCTTTCCTATCAAGAAGTTCCATACTGGTCTTCTCTTACTCTTTCTTAATTCCATTACATGACATTCTTGGCATTAAACTCTAACTTCCATTTCTTACTCCACTCATAAATTTTGTCTATATCTTCCTGCAGCAGTAAATAGTCTTCTCGGGTCTTGATTATTCTTAGCAATTTTGCATCATCAGCAAACAAATCAATATAACTGGTCACTCCATACTGTGTGTCATTTACATATACCTGAAACATAATGGGAGCTAACACTGACCCTTGTGGCACTCACTTGTTACTTTATTCCAAGATGAGTATGTATCTCTGAACACAGTTCTCATCTCTCTGTCCTTTAAGTAATCCCTTATTCAATTTCTCTCAATCCTCCTATGTTCTCCAACTTCCAAAGTAGTCTGCTATGTGGGACTTTATCAAAAGCCTTTTTTTTATGTCCAGGTATACCGTGTCCACCCATCCATCTCTGCTCTCCAGTCTTTCTACTACTCTTGAGTAGAAACTTATTAAATCTGACACATTTGATCTTCCTATCCTGAACACAAATTGTCTGTTTGATATAACTTATTCTTCTTCCAGATATCCATTTTCTTTGATAACAATTTCACATATCTTCACAACACATGTAAGTGACACGGTCTGTTGACTTTCCTCCTTTGAATATTAGGATTATGTTAGCTCTCTTCAATTCCAGTGGTACTCTCCCTTCTTTTCATGAGCTTTTAACCATTTCCCAAACTCGTTCTAACAATTGATCTTTACATTCCTTAAGTACTCAGCCTGGCACACCATCCAGCTCCATCGCTTTTCTGACATCTAAATTTTCTGGTAGTCGTCCAATATCTTCTTTGTGCACTATGATTTCTTGCAAGCTCTGACAATGCAATGTCGTATTTGGTTCTGTAAACTCCTCTTCTTCAGTGAACACAGTTTTGAAACTCTCATTCACTATTTCACTCATTTCCTTTGCTGTTTGGTATGTTTTCTCTCCTTTAATTATTTTTTTCTATGGTTTCCTTATTCTTCATCTTACTTGTAGAAAAGCTTGAGTTCATCTTTGCTTTTCCACACCACATCTTTCTCAAAGTTTCTTTCTTTCTCTCTCCTTACTCAAATATATACATTTCTAGTATCCTTATACTGCTGTCTGTTGCTTTCATTTATCTGCTTTTTGAGTTTCTTCCAAGCTTTATCCTTTTAGCTTATATATCTGGCATTGTACCAAGCTTGTATACTTTTTTTTACTCTATGGATTGGTATGTATTTCCTCATTCCCTCATTATACTTCTGTAGCAATAGTTTATATTTTCCTTGGTCTGTCTTTCTGTTCATAATGTTCCTCCATTCAATGCCAACAAAAAATTGTCTTTACTTTTTTCAAAATTTGCTCTTGCATAATTTAATCTCTACTTTTTGTAGTCCTCCCAGTATCTTAGCACATCCTCTTCCTACAAGGTCACTTCTTCCATTGGACTCTGATATTGTATGATGGGAGGGAACTTCAACATCTAAGTGAATACTAGGTCAAGCAATGATGGATTTTCTTCCCCTCTATACCGTGTTGGTTCCTCCCAGGCGCGGATACAGGGGGGGGGGCCCAGGGGGCCCGGGCCCCCCCCCCAAATCTCCGCTCCCCTTTAAAAATCTCGACTGTATGCTCTGCCATCACTAATCACTATCCATTGGTCTTCACTATCTTGATGGCGGCGGGCCCCCCCCAAATAGATATTCTGGATCCGCGCCTGGTTCCTCCACCCGCTGATCCAATGTATTCACCATAGTTAACTGTAACATCTCCTTGCTCCACTGTCCAGCATTACCCATTACTTTCATCTCTTTCCAGTTTACTCTTTTGCAGTTGAAGTCTCCTATTAATAGTATTTTTCCAACTCTTCTTATGATATTATCAAAGCACTTAATCACCTCTCCTTGCATTTCCTTATGTTATTCTGTTCTCCATGTATTTGTCTTAGGTGGCACATGCACAACTATGATTTTCCTTTTTCTAATTTCTTCTGTCTTGATTGTTACTCCCACTACTTCTGCCATGCCATCTCTATAGTGCACTTCCTCCACACATATATTATCACAAACCATTATTAGCACTCCTCCTCCTCCTTTACCCTTTCTGTCTCTTCTCCAACTTTTGTATCTCTCTTCCTTAAAGCTATAACATGGATCTCCTCCTTAGCTTTGTTTCTACTATGCACATTAAATTTGGTCTTTTCTCCTTCAAATTTTTTTTTTTTTTTTTTTTTTTTTTACATTACAAGGGCACTGGCCAAGGGCAAACAAAGTGTTGGAAAAAAAAAATCCGCTGGTTGCCAGGCCCTGTTAAGAGGAAAGTAGAAAGAGAAAAACAAAAAATCTAAAAGGAGGGTCCAGTTAACGTAAGAGGTGTCTTGACACTCCTCTTTGAAAGAGTTTAAGTCATAGGCAGGTGGAAATACAGACACAGGTAGAGAGTTCCAGAGTTTACCAGTGTAGGGAATGAAGGAGTGAAGATACTGGTTAACTCTTGCATTAGGAAGATGGACAGAATAGGGATGAGAAGAAGTAGAGAGTCTTGTGCAGCGAGGCCGCAGGAGGGGGAAGGCATGCAGTTAGCAAGTTCAGAAGAGCAGACAGCATGAAAACAGCGGTAGAAGACAGATAAAGATGCAACATTGCGGCGGTGACTTAAAGAATCAAGACAGTCAGTTAGAGGAGAAGAGTTGATAAGACGAAAAGCTTTAGATTCCACCTTGTTTAGTAAAGCTGTGTGTGGATCCCCAGACATGAGAGCCATACTCCATACACGGGCGGATAAGGCCCTTGTACAGAGCAAGCAGCTGGGAGGGAGAAAAATGGACGAAGACGCCATAGGACACCTAACTTCTTGGAAGCTGATTTAGCAAGAGTAGAGATGTGAAATTTCCAGTTTAGATTTTTAGTGAAGGATAGACCGAGTGTGTTTAATGTAGAGGAGAGGGAAGTTGAGTGTTATTGAAGAAGAGAGGATAGTTGTCTGGAAGGTTATGTCGAGTAGATAGTTGTAGAAATTGAGTTTTGAGGCATTGAACAAAACCAGGTTTTCTCTGCCCCAATCAGAAACAAGTGAAAGATCAGAAGTTAGGCGTCCTATAGCATCTCGCCTTGAGTCATTTAATTGTTGTTGGGTTGGGCGTCTGTTGAACGCTGTTGAATAATGCAGGGTGGTATCATCAGCATAGGAGTGGATAGGGCATTGAGTCAGATTTAGGAGATCATTGATGAATAATAGAAAGAGAGTGGGTGATAGGACAGAACCCTGTGGAACACCACTGTTGATAGTTTTAGGGAAGAACAGTGACCGTCTACTACAGCAGCAATAGAACGATCGGAAAGGAAACTGGAGATGAAGGTACAGAGAGAAGGATAGAATCCGTAGGAGGGTAGTTTAGAAATTAAAGATTTGTGCCAGACTCTATCGAAGGCTTTCGATATGTCAAGGCCGACAGCAAAGGTTTCACCGAAGTCCCTAAAAGAGGATGACCAAGATTCAGTTAGGAAAGTAAGAAGATCACCAGTAGATCTGCCTTTACGGAAACCATACTGGCAATCAGAGAGAAGGTTGTGAGCTGATAGATGCCTCATTATCTTCCTATTAAGGATAGACTCAAAGGCTTTAGAAAGGCAGGAAATCAAAGCTATAGGGCGGTAGTTAGAAGGATTGGAGTGGTCACCTTTTTAGGGACAGGTTGAATGTGAGCAAACTTCCAGCAAGAAGGATAAATAGAAGTAGAGAGACACAGATGAAAGAGTTTGACCAGGCAGTGAGCGAGTTCGGAAGCACAGTTTTTGAGAACAACAGGAGGGACTCCATCCGGACCGTAAGCCTTCCGAGAATCAAGGCCAGAGAGGGCCAGGAAAACGTCTTTATAAAGAATTTTAATTTTAGGGATGAAGTAGTCAGAGGGTGGAGGAGTAGGAGGAATATGCCCAGAATCATCCAAAGTTGAGTTGGTAGCAAAGGTTTGAGCGAAGAGTTCAGCTTTAGAATAGTCTCTAACCTCTAACACACTGGACGATAACCCATCTATATTTATAAATGTCACTCTTAATTTCTTGCCTCTTCCATTACTTTCTCTTTCTTTTGAAGATACCACTTCTTTAATCTCATATCTAGAACCCTCCAGTAGAAATTCTTTTCTCAATCTCTGTACTTTTCTCATTTTTTTCCTTAGCTTAATTTCTTAGCACTTTCTCCTTTTCTCTCTCTTCCAGGGTAATACCTCTTTTTATCCATATATTGTTAAATTCAGTATCTTTAGCCAATTTTCCTTTACTTGCCATTATCTCCTTTACTGCCACTTGTGATTTCATTCTCACTTTCAGTGGAGAAAGTGATCAGATTGGAAAGATTTAGTGAAGGGGAAAACATTCCCAATTTAATCACTTCCTCCACTTCTTGTTCCAACCCCTGCATGCTGTCTTGAATTAACTTAATAACACCCTTTGTCAAATCTCTCTCTTCTCTTTGCCTCACAAAGTTGTTACTTTTCTTTATTTTTTTCTTCAGTTCAAAAATTAGGATACATTTCCTCTTCTCCACTGTCCCTCACCAAATCTTCCTTTTGTCCTTAATTACTTGTATTACTGTGTCATTTGTCTTTTCTTGTATGTATCTTTACTACCTCTGAGAATTTATTTTTTTCCTCTTCCTGTTCCCTTTTCCAGGTATTTCTTAATTTCTCCAATTTGATCTCAACCAATCCATTTTCCACTTTGCCTGCCCCATCCTGTACTTCCTGTTGTAGGCTTTATAAAGACTCCTCATTCGCAACATGTAGCCATTAATATATCATTTTGTTTCTTTACCTTCTCCATCTCCTCTTCCATCACCTGGTTTACTTCTCTTACTTTCTCACATTCTTCTATTTTTACGTTTAGTTCAGTTTTTCTTTTTTTTCAATTAATTTGTCTTGTTTTCCATGATACTTGAGATCACTTCCTTCATATATCTCATCTCCTTCTCCACGTTCATCAGCCTTCTCACATTACCTTTTTCCTCTCTAAATCCTGAAAATTCCTTGTCAGTGTTATCTTCTCCCAATCTCTTCAGTCCTACTGGTGTTTCAGTACATCTTCGGTTTCCTAGACATGACGAATGTTTTGAAATAATACGTCTGGCAGCGCCACCTATTTCTGCCTCTCCCTCCAAATTGCACTGCAAACGGCACCCAAACCTTGCTTATTCCAGGAGACAGGACAACCTTATGGCCTCATTCCCTCCTGTACATACAGTCTAGGTTTGCTTCACAACGCCTGATGTGGGAGTATGTTCCTCTGGGAGCTCCGGGGAACACAACCGCTCACAAGGAAGTTCCCGGTGTGTGCGTACTGCGTAATTCATTCATCACGGTCGTTTGCTGGTCACCCAGCCAGCCTTTCTCATTACGGAGCGAGCTCAGAGCTCAAAGACCAATCTTCGGGTAGGACCAAGACCACAATACACTCCACACACCGGGATAGGGAGGCCACAACCCCTCGAATTACATCCCGTACCTATTTACTGCTAAGTGAACTGGGACTACACAATTTTTTAAGAGGCTTGCCTATATGCCTCGCCGCTTTCCGGGATACGAACCCGGACCCTCTCGGTTGTGAACCTAGCGTGCTAACCACTACACTACGCGTGTGTGTGTGTGTGTGTGTGAGTGTGGGGTTACTCCATAAGTTTCATTAAACAAACATAAGGAAAGTCTCACCTGAAGGAAGTTGGAGCTCTTTGGTTTGTGTGAGGGTGAATGGAGGGTGGGGACGGCTCGTGCCAGGATGTCCGCAACTGACACTTGCGGGGAGCCAAAGCCTGTGCTGAAGCCGTACAGCATCTCCTGGAACACTCTGGAGGGAAGAGGAACCATGAGTCAGGAGCAGAGGAAGAGTGAAGTGGTAAGATGAAAGGAAATTAAACAGATATCGGGAAAATTACCATTGCTTAATGGTTAATCCTGTCACTACAAAATGCAACACCACAATGTACTACTTGAAATAAAATCTTAATAGGCATCAACAAAATAAGAGAGATGGTAAATAAAGTAATATACAGAGGTCCTCTTTTAATTCGCATCTCAGTTAATACGTTTCCCGCTTAATGCGCGCCCTCACTTTGTTTCCATCATACATTGTGCAAAATTTCCAACTTTATGCGCACTGGGCGCAAGAAACTTTCATTTAAAAAGAAAATATATTTGTTATAATTTTTTTTCACCAAAAACCATTAAAATAAATTCAAATAAATCTAGAAATTATATTCTAAGAACAAAAATAATAATTAAATGTCAAAATATATAACTTAAACATTAGATAACAAAGAACCAACAAGACAGTTCGATGCCGTTTTTATGTTTTGGTCCAGGCATGTTGTTCCAGCTTGCCTGTGTTACGCTTTCATGTTAAACGTTTGCTAAGCATTATGATATTTTTGACCTTTGCAGGTTTGTGATACGTAATATCTGTGATCTTTCTAGGTATGTGAATATGGCTCCTTCCAAAATACGAAAGAGAAGGGTGGTACAGGTATAGCTTATCAAGAAATGTAAAATATTTTCGCTTCAAGAGAAACTAGAAATCATAGCCAAGGTTGAGGCAGGTGAGAAGCTCTGTGAAGTAGGCAGATTTAACTCTATTAATAAGTCCACAATGCGTAACATGGTGAAATATAAAGGTAGGCAGTCGTGATGGGTCCCGGTTTCAATCTTATTTATAAAATAGGGTTCTATTATTCGGTTCTTGGTTCCTTTCCCGTGCGTTAAGAGAGGACTCCTGTATTTATCCATTTTTAGATTGACTAAAGCTCAGAAGTGACTGTGAAACAAGACGAACTCAGAAAGGTTTGTTATTAGTAAACACATTACTAAATAGCAGGAAAAGCCATTAAAATGTGTGATAAGATTACCTAATATTGCTGGTGTATGATTGAAATAAAGGCGATACTGGAGAGAATGGGGCGGCAGAAGTTACCTGTTCTCTTAGGTATCGCCTGAATTAATTAACAGGTATCACTGGTTAAGTGTACAAATAGATTATGTAAAAAACTAACCACGGGTAAAATAAGTGTGGTGGTGCGCAGGTGTGATGATGGTGGGCAGGTGTGGTGGTGGTAGTAATGCGTAGGTGGTGCCGTGGTCGTGGAACGTTGTGTACTGGTTGAAAGGTGTGAATGATGATCTACAGATGTGGTGGTGGAGGTGGGCAGGTGTAGTGTAGTGGCTGATAGGCGTATCGGGATGGGCAATGAGCAGAGGCAGTGGCAGGGCAGGTATGGCGGAAGAGCGGTGTCGTATTCGTGGTCTACTTCATCCTATAATTAATTGATTTTTCCAGGTCTTGAGCCATGTCGGTGTGGACAGCAGTGAACAAATATCTTCAATGAGCCTTTGTAAAAATTAGACTATGAGCATATGTAATATTCGTAGTTTTGTGGGTGGATAGCCGCTAACATGTGGCAAACTACAAACACATCACGCTGTCATCAACATTGCTGAAGACTTGGAAAGGAAAGGCTTGGGCTTAATGCCTATCGATTGCACAAGGAGTCATTAAGGCAGATATTTCAGCTTGTGGCCAATCCTTAGCTGAGATTGAAGAGAAAACAGTATACCAATCTCACCAAGTTACTACCGTGGAGCAGGATCGATTTCACGACCACGAGCCAACCACTTTACCACAGAGTAGCCGGAATATAGATATGAAATACATCCCTTGTGTTGACAGTATTTTTTATAAGGTGTTAACACTCATCAAATCTTCCGTTTGTAAACAAAAAGCTGACACCTACACAGTCGTGGGCAAATGTACTATGCGAGTATGCACTTATTCCTAATTTCATACTGTTCAGTCTTCATACTTTGACTCAATCTCATCTTAAGGCGCAGTATTTATCAGAAAACATAGAAGTAAATAAATAAATAAATCTGGACAGTGAATAAAGTAAGACATGAAAAGGATGAATACCAATGAAAGGCAGTATTAATAAACGCTTCGCTCTCTCACCACGACTATTTTCCAGGGCCACAAGGATGATTAGCTGCGTTCCCAACACTGCTTCTCCTTTCATTGAAGTAGATTGTTGTTAATATTTCACTAAAACCGTAAGAACCCCTTTCAAAAGCACGTGCAGCTCTCAACTACTAGAACCTTTCGAAATAATGGAAGTGCGGCGCAGATGTGTTTCAGAAAATTCATCTAATACAACAGCGGAAGTGACAGAGATTCATAATCCGTCCAGTCAAGTAAAGAAAAACAAGAACACTCCACATAACAGGCCTGGTAACAATAATAGTGGCAATAGACAGGTGTAGCAGGATTAGAGCGTGCACTGAGCATGGCTTGCCGTGTGTGCTTCCTCACCTACTGCGCACCCCTAGGATGGCCCTTACGCCGTACAGCTTGCACTTCTCCTTGCCTGACCCCACCAGGAAGGTCACGTCGAAGAGCATGTTGTTAAACTGGTTGTCGCTGTTGTGGAAGGCACGGGTGAAGTCCTTGGCCAGCTGATCGTGCCCCTCGAACAGGTCCCGCACCGAGTCCAGTAGCGGCGATGACGGCCGCATGTGACCGATAGGCCGCCACGACCCGCGTCTGAGAGAGAGTGAGTGACTACGTGAAGTCCACATCAATTTAGCGTCTATAATTACATGTGGGGGTGTTCTATCTATATTGGGTGAAGGGGCTGTAGGGGGTTTCGTAAGTTTGAAAAGTTTGAGAACCACTGAACTAAACGATTGGGAAAAAGTCATGAAGTGCTACTGAAGGAGAGGCTGAGGGAGGGAGTGTAGCCGTGGTACCTGTAGGGCTTGGGTATCTGGCCTGTCTCGGCGTGGTTCTGCAGGTTGTTGACAAGGTCCTCCAGCATCTGGGAGCGGGTGCGGTCCTGCATACGGGCAAACTTGGGCGCAGAATAGGAGGCACGTTCTCCGTTCACAATCTTGGTGAGGAGCCACTCGCGGAACATGGGGCCCTTCTCGAAGCAGCTCTGCTCAAACAGGTAAGGTTTGTACGCCCCCACCTCGTCCCTCGACACAACGGCCACCTGCAGGAACGGGTGTGAGTGTGACACCGCCAGTGTGTGAGTGTTAATGGTTGGATGATTGACTGAAGGGGAGTTACAAGTCGATGAAATGAATGTTATGTGATTTTCTGCTGCAGGACTGACGAGACTGAATACATCAAGAAGGAAAACATTACAGACGCAACAAGCACACGCTGACTGTGGGGCAAAGCTAGCGAGGAGAGACTGAGGTTGTTTAGGAAGTGACAAGTGGAGACATGTCTGTATTTCCAGTTTCCAATGACTTGACTTCATTTAAGAGGGAGGTTTCAAGACATTTATCCCAGTCTTCTGGCTAACCCTTTCGGATCTTCCAGGGGACTGGCGACTGAGTGGGCCCTTTTCTAATCTTTTTGTTGCCCTTGGCCAGTTTTCCGCTTTTACATGAAAAAAAAAATATATATATGATGAGGAGGATGCTGGCGATTAATCTATTCGCCATAAGAAAGAGAGAAAGACCTAGGATATTAATGGATGGGTGTGACTCAAGAAGGCGCAAGAGGCCAACCAGGTTAGCGAAGGTTGATCCGCTGTGACGAAACCAAATGGAAACAGCCCAAAGAACACTGCATGAGGTCATAATATTATGGTGCTAGGCACTGCTAGCACAAAAGGGTGTAATGGAATAACACGGCAGCCTTTGTAACGAAAAGAAAGAGTGCTGTTGCAAATCCATATCCCAACCAGATGATGACGATGATAATGATAATATGGGATTCTAGAACTCAGGAGATCAGAGACTTGAAAACACAGGAACTCATGAACTAAGGAAGTCACCAATTGAGAAGCTCACCTCGTATCTTGTAGGCTTGAACTTGATCCTGGGACTTGTCCTGACCACGATGAAGGTGTGCAGGAAGTGTGACTTGATGCAAGCTGGAGAGAAAGGTGTGTTGTCTGCTTCCAGAAACACCACGCACACGATGTCGTTGCCGATGTGTCGTTTCCTCTGCAGCTGTGAGATGGAGGGACAAGGAACGAGGGTAAGGTTTTTTTTTTTTCATGTTTCTTATCTCTACCAACAGCCACGTGTACAAACAGGTTTACATGTAGACTTGAGGTATCTGCACTCAAAAGAATCTTAAACAAAAGCTGACAGAACACATGTACGAGCTAAGATTCAATACACCATGTACTCATTGTCCTGCTGGTATTCGTATCCTGTTCAGTCCTCACCTACTGTCATCACTTACACTCACTTTTCTATCATTTTCTTTTTAGGAGGGGTACCGGCTCACGGCAACAAAACTAATCCTAAAAAGTAACACTCTCATCATCCTCCAGCGGGCTAATACAATGGATGAACTTTTTACTTTGTTTATAGTATTTCTCCTATCTTGGATTTTTTCTTCATTAGTTCTCATTGTTACTTTTAGTTGTACATTTTTCTATTATCATTATTTTGTCATGCACGGAAGAGTAGACAGATTCCAACTTCTGGCATTTCGTCGCCAACATTCTAAATCATTGCTAACATCTTTGTAAACTGTTCATCCATGTAATTCTTAGGATCAGTAGCCAGGATGGAACCAGAAATGATGGATTCAAGCTTGAAAGGAAAATTGGGTTTAAGAGATGGGAAGAAACC